>NC_064626.1:704799414-705112331 GCF_023864275.1 Schistocerca cancellata
GGTAATCAGCATATGTTTGGTTATCAAAGTACCACACTGACATTTCATGAAAAAACATCACTCTTGTGATTCTGCACAGAGCAGAGTGAAGGGTCATTGCTTTTAAGTTAGATATTTCTGATGGTAGCTTCCTGGGTTTCCACTTATCTCTTATTAGATTTTATACTTGCAAGACTTAAAACAATAATGTTGTGTGAGCAAAAAACATAAATAAAGGTAATTGCATTAAAATCCTAACAATATAGGCTACAGTGATTGCTTCTGAGTAGAAGCAGCATTTGAAAACTTTTCCTGTGAGCTATATTTAAATTTGTTTTAGGTGGGCGTGTGTATTTACAGGACTAGATTCACATGCAAGAATTTTGCCGTGTAGCTTTGTGCTGGCATAAGTTTTTCTATAAACTGATTTGACCACAAAAAACCTGGCTCAGCCATGCACTGTCTTTGGGAGTACTCATAGCAGTGCCCCACTGTATTTGATTAGAGCAATGCATTTTCATCATGCATGTTTTGTGTTCTTCAGAGGGAAATCAAACATTTAACAGCTTTTTTATGCATACTTTAGTGCTGCACTTTTTTTGTTTCTTTACTGGTTTAACTACTTACAAGAGCTAGGCCTGGAATAAGAACTTTTGGTGTAGCCATTGAAAATGGTGGTAGATTATCCCACGGGCATAGTGGACACTTACCTGTGGGCCTCACACCTTTTAGAGGCCTGTCTACCAAACCAAAATATTGTAGAAGTCCTGGATGAGACAAATGGTATTTACAGATCCATACAAAAGAAACATTAAACTTTAATAAGCAAGCAACTTCAGGATCTTACTTACAAAAACAAGTCTTCAATAACCATATGAAGAAGGCAAGTATAAAAGCAGTGTTCAGTATGCTTATGAAGACCTGTGTTTCCACTTAGGGAAAAAAATGGGTGATAACAATGCGTAAGAAGCTATGCTTCATGGATGAAAAAGTTGAATGTTGAGATTTATGTATACAACTTTCTCACACAAATACTTACAGCAGAGTTCAGTTTGTCCCCTGTAGACTTTCCAGTAAAGACTAGTGTCAAAATTAAAGCATAAATTGAAGGTTTTATAGAGAATTCTTTGACGACATCAGAGAGAAAATAACAGAGAAAATGGTTTGATGTGAATATCTAGGTTCACCACTAGAACATGCTGAAAATCGAAAAAATTGTTTTTAGCATACTGATCACATAAACTCAATTGAAAGAGCACTTGAATGTCCTTACACCGATGTTAGAGTTTTCAGTATAGCACTTGACATGGGTTGGTTGTGTGTAAATAAAGAAGTTGCCATTGCAAATTAAAATTCCACTGATTTTGGTTGTCACTTCAGCAATGCCCAGCTTATTGGTCACAGATTTCATATTGAGCTTGGTCTTACGTAAACTTAATCAAGAAACTTGTAGCCTCCAGTAAAATAAATCATTTACTCAAAAATGTAATGAGAAACAGGAGTCAGAAAGCAAAGCAGAGATAAATGCTCAACCAAAAATTCCAGAAAAAAATGGTCCATAATGTTATGCTCTCCCATCAAAATGTCCAGTACCTGTGCAATAAGTTATTAGAATTGGAAGTGATGCTTTCAAGTGAGTTAATTGATGCCTCTGTACTGTGTCTGAATGAGCATTGGTTGAGATAGGACGCATTACAAACAGTGAACATAACAAACTATCAATAGGCAGCCTACACTTGTAGAAAGCAATTCCATTGTTGTGGAAATTACATCTTTTTTTAAAAATCATACAAACATCTGGAGCAACTAAAGATAGTAAATATTGAACAGGATTTTGAAAAATCAGCTATAGGATTATCATCACTCAAAATAATTGTAGTATCCCTTTACAGGTCTTCTGATGGAGCCGTAAGAAACGTCTACAACATTTGGAAAACACATTAATTCAAACTACAAAAAACAAGCAAATCACTGTCATCTGTGGTGATTTCAGTATAGACTTGAGCAAACCCAGTGAAGAAAGAACTATTTGATCTCTTCACACATTCCAGTTGGGCCACAGTGTCTGCTGCATTCGCCCAGAAGTCATAAACGATTCTTCAGGCAGAGATTCTTCATCAGTCAAATAAGAGAATAACCAACAACAATGAATATGTGGGAACTGAACATTCCTGTAATAAGTGTTTTTTAAGTCACTTGTCACTTTTTGGCAGCAGAAACATCTGTTTAGAAGCTCTCCAAAGTACTAAAACAGTGAATAACTGACATCAGTGTGTCACTGCTCAGCAATACTAAATTGTAAATTAACATTCAGAAAAGCCTTGCTCAGAGATTCTTTAAACATTGACTGTTAGGGAAATCACACGTCCATAATTTCCACAGCCAGCGACCACAATCTGTTAATCTCTTATAACTTGAAAATCACAATACATTCACCTGCATGAGAAACATAAATCCACAATAGATCAAATAATAATTAACTCTAATCAGCAACATTACAAAGCAGAAATAGTAAAGACCTGACTTGGAGACCACTATGAACAAATCATAAGTTTTTATGCTGTAAGTAATAAGGCCAACAAACTGACAAGCATATATGAGAGCAGCTGGAAATCTCCCTGACTGATCTCAAATGATTGGCAGCTGCTGCAAAGCAGTGATTTGGAAGTCTGCCTCCGGGGCATGGGTTCGATTCCCGGCAGGGGACTGGGTGTTGTGTGTGCTTCTTCATAATTTTCATCATCATTGACTTGCAAGTCGCCAAAGTGGTGTCAACTATAGAGGACTTGCAATACGGCGGCCGAACTCCCCCAAACGGGGTCTTGCGGCCAACAATGCCATACGATCATTTCATTTCAGTGATTTGAAAGAGCTCTAGAGAGTCATGTATCTGTGATACCTGGCCAGAGATACATCAGGTACTACACTCTCCTGTGGATCCTCTCTCCTCTGCAGAAAGTACAAGATCTGTCATTACCCATCCACTTGAGTGCGATTGGTGTGTCAATGGTAGATCTAGGCATCCTGTACAGGGTGGACGGGGACCAGGGAGGACTCGTGGTGTGGTAACAAACCCCTAACCAAAAGGTATGAGGTGCTATCTTGCACTGAAACTGAAACTGAGCCAGTGGGACTCACTTCACCTGTTTTGGGGAAACCTGTTTTGTCTGGTGTTAGGAGGAGGCAAACACACCAAGTGACAGGAAAGAACAACAGGTGCACTCAACGTGTATGCCTGGGGGCCTCATTCAACATGTTGAAGAGGCTATTCCAGCAGCTATCGAGTAAAAAGGTTGTGGCACACGTTGGAACAAATGAAGCCTGTCATCTGGGCTCCGAAGTCACTCTTGTATCATTCTGGCGACTGGCAGAGAATGTTGAGAAGGCCAGCCTTGTGTGTCAAGCGAAGCTCACAATTTGCAGCATTGTCCCCTGAACTGATTGTGGCTCTATGGTACTGGTCGAGTGGAAGGACTGAACCAGAGACTTCACAAGTTCTGTGACAAGCTAGTCTGCAACTTCCTGGACTTATGCCGTAGGGTTGGGATCTGTAGGGTCCCCCTAAGTAGATCAGGCATGCACTAAACATCAGAGGCTGCTACTCAGGTAGCTGATTGTGTGTTGGGTGTGCAGAAAGTTTTTTTAGATTAGGTGACTCTCCATCTAATCCAGATAATCATAGCTGTAGGAAACCCAGAAGTATCAGTGTAAATCAAAAGAAATAGCTGCCACACGTGAGAGTATTAAAATCCTAATGGTAAACTGCCAAAGCATTTGCAACAAATTGCCAGAGTTTGAAGTGCTCATGAAAAGCAGTGAAGCTTGTATAATACTAGGTACAGAAAGCTGGTTGAAACCTGAAAGTAAGATTTTTGGGGATAGGCAAATGGGTAATGGAGGTGGTATATTTGTCACACTAGACAAGAAACGCAAATCCACCAAGATAGAAATTGAAGCTCCATGTGAGACTACTTGGGTAAGACTCAGTATCAGTAGTGGGCATAAATGATAATTGGATCCATCTATTACCCACCAGAGTCATCTCCTGATGTAACCAAAGACTGTTAGTGAAAAACTCAGTTCACTTGTATATAAGTTCTCCATTTATACTGTTATCATTGGTGGAGACGTTAATCATCCAACAATCAATTGGGAAATTACAGTTTTGTTAGTGATGGGTGTGATTAAAGACATCCTGTGAAACTTTACTAAGTGCCTTCTCTGATAACTACCTGGAACAGATAGTTAGGAACACCACTCATGATGGAAAAATATTGGATGTAATGGCAACAAATAGGCCTGACCTCTTTTGAGGATGAGGATGTCCACATCGCAACTGGTATCAGTGACCATGACATGGTAATGGCAACAATGATTGCCAAAGTACAAAGGACAACTAAACCAAGCAGAAAGATACATATGTTCAGTAAACTAGAAAAAAAATCAGTAGTGTCATATCTCAATTAGGAACCACTTATGAACTTTCAGCACAGGGCAGGAACATGTAGAGGAACTCTGGCTCAGGTTTAAAAGAATAGTTGACCATGCACTTGGTAATATGTACCCAGTAGAACAGTTTATAATGGGAAGTTTTCAACATCATGCAGAGATTGGCAACTTGCTCTAAATGTTCAGAAATGTAAAATTGTGCACTTCATAAAGTGAAAAAACGTGATATCCTATGACTATAATATCAACAAATCACTTCTGGATTTGGTCAACTCATACAAATACCTGGGTGTAGCACTTTGTAGGGATATGAAATGGAATGATCACATACGTTCAGTTGTAGATAAAGAGGTAAAGCAGGTGGTAGACTATGGGTTGTTGGTAGAATACTGGGGAATTGCAATCAGTCTACAAATGAGATTGCTTAGAAATCACTTGTGTGACCAGTTCTAGAATGTTGCTCAAGTGTGTGAGACCTGCTTAGAAATCACTTGTGAGACCTGTACCAAATAGGACTGACATGGGATATTGAATGTACACAGAGAAGGACAGCATGAATGGTCACAGGTGTGTTTAATCCATGGAAGAGTGACAGAGATACTGAAGGAACCAAAATGGAAGACTCTTGAAGATAATATGCTAAAAAAAATAATAGTTTGACTTTCAACCACCAGGGGAAAATATGGCACTGTAAGCAGTCAGAATGTAATGTGGGCCAGGAAAAGGGGAGGAATAACCAAACACATGATAAAGTTGGTTCTGGAATGTATATTAGGATATGGGCAGAAGTTAAAATATGTGTTCAGTATGGTCTCCAGACTCATCAATGTGCTGCTTCCATAACACTACATAGTTGACAGTTCCTCACAGCATATCTGTTGTAATCAGAGTGATATATCATGATATGCTACCCTTCAGATCAGGAAAAGTCTGGATACACCCCTGATAGACACAATCTTTCACATATCCTCACAACAAGAAGTGACATGGATTTAGGCCAGAGGAGGCTACACATCTTGAAATTATGTAGAGATGATGCAGCTCTTACCAAAGGTTTCTTGATGCAAATATTTCAGCTGGCAAGCAACACGTGGTGTTGCCCCATCTTGCATGAAAATAGCGGTGCAGAGATAGCTATGTTCTAGCAAAGCTGTAATCATTTATTGCATAAAGAGGTCCTTATAAGGTGCAGATGTTGCTGTGCACCTAACAGGCATGCGAGGTGTCATCTTGTCAAAGAAAATGGACAGAAAATGAAGGTTATAAAACCACACCAAACAATCACATAAGCTGAGTGCACAACAAGTGGTTGAGTATAACCACATATGCAGCAGTTCTGTGCATCCACAGTACCTTGCAGAGTAAAAGGTGCCTCATCTGTCCAAAGATTATTCTCCAGTCACATGTCATCCATTTCCATGTATGTCAAAAAATGAAGGGTAAAGTCATTATGTTGTAGCCTATCTTGGGAATTGATTTGGTACCCATTCTGAATATTGTATGAATAGCAGTATAGAATCCACTGCAAAATTGTGTGAACTGTTTACCTGTGGAGGGACAATTCATGTGACACAGCTTGAGCACTGACTGCAGAATTTGAGGCATGTGTTGCATGGTCGGGTGTAACTACAGCAACTTCATCAACAACTACCATGGGAATGAGCTGCCTCCCTTTTCATACTGCACCACCTAATTCATCTATTTCTTCAGATTTCTTGATCATATTCTGTAGCTAATTTAGTCACATGTGGCCTCTTCACAACTGTTTCTGTCGATGATATTCCCACAATGCAGCACTGCTATCGCTACTATGCTGACAAAACAGGTGCTGGGAGTGCATGGTCTTTCTTCTCAATAGCATTGTGTGTCATATGGAAAACTTCAGCTGTCATAACCCTTTACACTAACAGCCACTTCATGAAGGAAATCAACATGCATCACCAAACGACAAACAGCATACTGAGATCAATACAGGAAACTTTGACATTCTGATTGTTTACTGGGCCGTATTTTCACCAGATAGCAGAAAGTGGGACTTTTTTTTTTAACATATTCCATGAGCGCATCAATTAATGAGCATTCCTATAATGTTTAGCATCCTGTGATGCGTGTAGTCCGCATTGCAGTACTTGGAACACTGTCAGTTTAATTATAACCATGCAGTAGATACAACTAAATATCGTTTTGATATAGCATTCTCTCTGAAGAGTAGGTCAAAAATAGCTCATACAAACAAATGGATCGCAGTGGATGTTAGGAAATCGTGCACACAAAAACAATTCCTTTACAGAATAACTAAAATGTGTCCTACAACACATGAATTTAATGGGTATTTTAAAAGTTATAAAATAATACTCAGGAACACAATAAAAGATGCCAAAATGATGTAAAATGACAGATACAGAAGAAACACATCCAATAAAATGAAAGTTATTTGGATTATTGTGAAGAAAGAAACAGAAAGTAACAAAACTAAAATTAATAATATCCAGTTGAGTGAAAATCTACAGACTGTCGGCAAACAAACTGATGTAGCTAATGTGCTTAACTGTTTTTTTTTTTTTGTGAATGTAGCAGAAAAGCTTATTGAATCAAGTGTCATCCATAAACATCCCACACAAGTGACATCAAATATTGATCAGGTAGATAACATAATAATTCTCTTGCCAAAAACACTCATTATGAATAGATAACATACCAGATTTTGTCATTTACTCTCTGAACTGCTGACTTATCTAGTAAACCCGTCCTTCTCAACTGGCAACTTAGAACTATTTCACCAAAAATAAAGCCAGGAAGAGGTGTCAAACTATAGACATCTTTCTGTACTGTCTGTATTTTGGAAAATTCTAGAGACACTTTCGTATATACAGATGTCTAATTTTGCCCACACACATTATAAAAATAAGTATATGTGTGTCCTAAACAACTGAACTGATTTCAGCCAAATATGGTACACCTATATCTTATTGTCAGGCAACAATTTCTGTGGGTGTAAGAACCACCTACCTACCTATCATAGTTCAGGAGATATGGCTTCATAAACAATGAGAAGTATGAAAAGCTACTGCATAATGCATGATGTTTAATTTTATTACTTATGTGCTACTAACTCTATTCACAATAAATTTTGCAGACAGTGAACACATATGAACCTACATAATTATATCATGGTACCACACATAATTCCAGAGATATGATATCACAAACACTGAAATGCATGATAAAATGCCACATCCTGCATGAAATTTTAATACACATATTTTTTTACTGCTAAGACACTCCTACATTCAAATCGACTTAAAGAATCTCTGACATCTAGCATCGTTTTTGACAGCTTTCAACTGTGAAGTGCAAATGGCTGTAGATGAAAACAATAACCGTCAGTAGAGCCATGAAAAGGTGTTGCCATATATACTTCCAGAAAAGCACATTGTAGGCACATAAAGCAGCTGCACCTAGCATAAAAAAGCTGTTTGTTAACTTGGATACTGCACTTGTACATTGGTACATTATGCTAACTGTTTTTTTATGACAGTTTCATTATTTCAAAGGTTTTTTTTTTCATGGATACATGGAAATAAATTTTTTTTCAATATTATGCTAAAAACACAGTTAATTTTTTGTTTTAGTTTCTAATACAAAATTGGCAAAATGAATAACCAGGCAATTCCAAGTTTGTTAGGTAGTAACTAAGTATAATATACAAATATGATCACAGCATTGTTTTAGGAAAAATCACTCAACTGAAATAGCAACCTTTTCTTTTCTGTATGAAATGCTACAGGTCCTAGATAGGCAGTAACATGCCCTGAGGATATTACTTGACCAATCAAAAGCTTTTTATACTATCTGTTAAGAAAGATTACTTGATAAGATTCAGAATTAGGGTATTAGGAGACCAGCTTACAACTGGATTAAATCATATCTCCATGGGAAAAAAGAATCTCACAGAGATAACCCATGAAGTAAATGGGGCAGTCAGTATCCATCAGTCGGATTTATTAGTGGTCAAATATATAGTAGAGTACTGTGATGCAAACAGAAGTCTGGAAAAAACTGTTGCAATGCACATATTCACCACCCAGAACAGGACACCAGTAATAAATACTGAAATTAATGGACAAACAATCATAAAAACAGAGTGTATGGATACAACAGAATACAAAATGGGATACATGTGTAGACCACATAAATAGAAAACTAAGTGCACCATGTTTCTTAATAAGAGTACTAAGAAACTCTAAATCGTATGACAATCTCAGGGGCATTTATTTTGCTTATGTTTATTCAGCATTGAAATATGGAGTAGCATTTTGGGGAAAGTGTGGAAAGTGTTTGAGATCCTTTACATTAGAGAGAAAGATTATTAGATTAATGTAAAGGCTAGGCAAAAGATCATTATCCACTATTTGAGAAAAATAAAATACTACCACTTCCAAGTCTCCACATATTAGAAAATGTAATTATTGTCAAAGAAAAAGTAAATAGTAGCACCCATCACCCACAATTAATCTATACATAGCTACCACACAAGACAGGTAAATGATGTACATATACAACAGACAAGTACAGCACTATTACAGTAAGACATACCCTATCACAGCATCAAACTGTATAATGCATTACAAAAATCCACAAAAATAATAACAGACAGAAACAATTTCAATACAACAGTGTAGCATTAATTGGCAAAGTGCTGCTTCTATATTTCAAGAGAGCATCTAGAAAAGCAACACTGCAGTACCAATTACTATTGTTTTCATAAAGTGTATGGAATAATAAAACATTGTGTAATATTACCTTTCACGAAACTGATGTGAGTAAAAAAATTCAGAATATGTATATAGTTATTGATGAATGGTCCAATATCTTTTGTATATTGTACAGTCCTATGATCACAGGAGTAATAAATAAATAAATAAAAAGCCAAAAGCATAGCTATTATTTTTCAGGAAAATGAAATGTATTCTCTTCTAGGAAGTTGGCCCCTTATTTTGCAATCATCAGCCAACCCTGTGGCTAAGGTTGATTGTAAGAGTTAGATTCAGCCAAGAGAATTTCAAAATCACATAAACTTTTTTCAGCAGAGAAAACAAAAGAATTTATGATGGACATAAAATCTACAGGAAAAGTAGAGCTCTCATTAGATGTGAAGGAGTTAACATCAGGGGTGCCCTGAAATTCTTATCTGCAGAGTTGCAGTAGGTCCACACCAGTATCAGTCATTTCAAAATTTTTAAAGTTATGAGCTTAAGAAAAATATCACTGAGATAAGTGCAAGGAGATGAAAAACTTTACCAAATGTACTGCAGTTACACATAAAAATTCAGTATCAACTTTTTGACTTACACATATCTCTAGAAAAAAAAAAAAAAAGTTGGAATTGGTAAACGCAATTCTTTATGTGAGTATTGACTGAGAGATAATGAAGTTAAATGAATGAAACTAGATAATTATGAGTTCATATCATAGTTAGTTACAGGTGTATATTTATATTGTGCAACAAAAACTGTCTGCTAATGGGAATTCCCATAGAAAGATATACTGTAAAGAAACACTTGAATCTAATGGTGAATTACCAGATGTAACCTACATGAAAATATTTATATACTTGGTATTGAGTAGTGATACAAGATGTTTATAAAATTTTTGGATAGAGTGCTGCTACATTTCCAGAAAAAAGCTAACTTTAAACAGGAAGTTATCAAAGCACAGCTTTCAATGTTACTTACAGTCTATGGTTGCTTTCTATGATAATTTTCGAAGTTTCACTAGAGTAAGAGAGAATCTTCTCACTTGTTCATTGATTTCATAGTTGCAAATGTTGAGTCCTATGTATAGAAGGGCCAGAGAAATGGATTTCATTCATTAAGGTACTATTCACTGACTATAGTTATGAAAGATGTTGTGAAGATGAGACATTGAGCTGCTGGCAAGCCCAATGAAAAGGCAGTTACACTTTAGCTTTCGGCCAAAACCTTCTGCAGAAAAGGAAAAACGTGTACACACACACACACACACACACACACACACACACACACACACACACACACGATTGCTATTTCTGGCATTTCAGACCAGACTGAGTGTGTGTGTGAGGCATTCTTGCTTGTGTGGATGAATATGTGTGTGTTTTCTTTTCTGAAGAAGGCTTTGGCAAAAGCTAATGTGTAACTGTCTTTCCAGTGGGCCTGTCTCCAGCTCAACATGTCGTCTTTACTGTAAGTAGAAATCTATTTTTTCTCACTTACGGAGAGGTTAACATTTCTAAACATTCATCATTTTGATAAATATTATAAAGTCTACAAACACCAAGACACTAAAAGTTGCAGAGAAATTATCTACTGGAAAGCTCACTGTATGCTGGGACAACAAAGTTGAAAGTACAAGAAATATAATAAAAAGAGTCACAGGGAAGTCATTATATAGTAAAAGTAAAAATAAAACTCAAAATTAATAATATAGAAATGGAATATCCTGTAGCCATTAGCAATATTTTCAGTCATTATGTACTAACATATCTTAGAAATTCACAGCTTGGAGTCCAGAGAAGAAAATTCATAGTTCCAGGTGTATTTTATTTTTGTGCAGTTCATTTTGACCTTGTAGGTCCATGGATAACTTGTTCAGTACATCTTCTTTCTTCTCAAAGCTTCTAACACTCCTCCTGGTTCTCTCTTCTTTGATTATCTTAATTTTGGTCCTGGATATCAGTCCACCGATGTTATTGTATTCCTGTAGATGGACCTATCTTAAATTGCTGCTTTTGTGCAAGCACTAAATTACACAATAAAATTGGAAAAAGATAGTACATTGGCATTGTTGGACTTCTTAATGTACCAGTGTCTAGCTGAGACATATAATCTACAGGAAACAGCCTATACCAACCTGTACTGAAATTGATGGAGCTTCCATCACCTGATGCTGCAGAACTTGCTTTTGAACAATCATACGCACAGGTTATCTTGAACAAGCAAATTATGTGGATCAGTTTAAAGAATTTAGACAGGGTCTTCAGTAAAATTCTTATGGATGGTGTGAAATCAAATTCACCTAATATTAAAAACAAAAACTAAGACTTCAGTAAAATCAAGATAGTGTCCCATTTATTGGATGGCTCTCCATTGAAGTCTGCTGGTTGTTAGGGAGAAACTGATTGGTCACTACTCAGACACATAGTAGTAACCATTTTAAATAGCTACTGTAGAAATATTGTAAATTGTAGGAAATATCAATGGAGGTCTTTAGAGCATAAATTAGATGTATTGTATACCCTGATGAGGTCAGTTGTTATGACCTCAGAACTTTAATATTATCTTTAATTTTCACATGACTTATGCACCAATTACTTTTTCTGATGTTTATCTCGTACATAGACCCTGAAATCATATCTTATGAGCATAAATTCCATCATGTCAGTGTCCATCTTTGTAGACTTTCTAGCTAATACATATCTGTGTGTGTGTCTGTGTGTGTGTGTGTGTGTCTGTGTGTGTGTGTGTGTGTGTGTGTGTGTGTGTGTGTGTGTGTGTGTGTTGGAGAAATATAATTATTTTGCTTTCGTGGAATCTTTCCTCTACATGCACTTGTGCATATTCAGTTATATAAATGTTGCCTTTTATGAACAATAGTTTTAGAAAGGTAGTATAGGCATATAAAGGAATGACATAAAGAAATCATCCTGAGTGAGACAAGTAAAAAAAAAAAAATGCATTCAGTCGTAAAATCTTAACTTGGTGTTAGAATTGTCAGTCCACAAACCTCCAAAATTAAGTGCACTGTAAATTCTTCAGAAACTTCATAATATTTCAATAAATCAAAATCAGATGTTGATGTAAGTGGCTACCCAGCTAATATCCATCCATTTTATTTAGATCAGGATATGACAGACTTTCCAATTAATTCAAAAGAATTCCAATTAAAGATGTAGAAAATTAGTTTATAAAAAACTGGAATTTTATTGGACAGGATGAAATATCTGCCAGAAAAAAAGAAAAACAAGAAACAGAACAGTTTCTAGTGTAATATACAGTGAACCCAGTAATTAATCAGTCATTTGAAGAAAATTCTTCCCAGGTGCTGTAAAGTACACAACAGTAAAGCTACAATTGGTAATTCCTGGATGGAATAATACGTAAAATGAAGGAAGGCAACTAGTCACCTGTAGCTGACTGATGAGTGGTGCAGAGAAACAGACACCAGAAAACTATTTATACTAGCTTTAGAGCTTTTGCTCTTTCAGTAGTGGAAGCACACACATTTACACACACAACCACACAGACACCTAAACACACATGCCTGTGTTCAGGGCAAGACTGATGTTGATTATCAGTAGTAGCGGCCGTGGCAGATGGAAGTGGGGAAGGGGAGTAGAGAAGGATTCATAAAGTGATGAGGGGATGGTGATATTATGTGATGCAGATCTTTCTCATAGATGATTCAGTGGCTGCACAACAAGATGAAAGGAGTTCAGAGGGTAGAGCATGTAGGAGCAGAGGTAGAGAGAGAGAGAGAGAGAGAGAGAGAGAGAGAGAGAGAGAGAGAGAGAGAGAATATCTGGATGGGGAAGGGGTGGTGTGTACAGAGGAGAAAAGGGAAAAGATAAGGTGAAGCATTGCAAAACAGGTTAGCAGATGTTCAGACCGGGAGTACTGCTTCAGTGCAGGATATGCTGGAGACAATTCCCAGTGTGGTTCAAGGAACACTAGTGCTGGAAGGAAGTATCCAAATGGCTTGTTTAGTGAAGCAGCCATTGAAGTCACTTGACTTTCTCTCTCTCTCTCTCTCTCTCACACACACACACACACGCACTTTTCTCCTCCCCTCCCCTCCATCCCCCCCCACACACATATATCCCCCCCTCTCTCCCTCAATTTCAACTTTCTCTCTTTTCCTCCACTCCCCCCCTCCCCCCCTTTATCCTTCATCTCCCTCTCCCTACCTCTTATATGCTCTGTCCTCTGAACTCCTTTCATTTTGCTGTACAGTCACTGGGTCACCTGTGGGAAAGATCTGCATCACACTATCCCCCTACCCCTCTTCATCTCATGCATCCTTCCCTATACCCTCCCCACCCCCATCTGCTCAGGCAACTCCTATTGATAATCAATGGTCAGTTGTGAATGAGTGTACTTCCACTAGAGAAAAAGCAGAAGCTCAAAAGCTAGTATAAATAGTTTCCTGGTGCATGTTACTATGTGCCACACATCAGTCAGCAATAAGTAAGTGGTGGCCTCTCTTTATGTTACAATAGTAAAGCTGTTATTAAAGAAGTGCCTAAAGGAAGATGTAGGTAGTATTCTACCAGTCTTTTCCCCAATATTTGAAAAAATTATTGCCTCTCAGATCCAATATGTCATCGCAAAATCTAATATCATCACATTAAATTAGATTGACTTCTAGAAGACAAGAGCACAGTATGTGCCATCAACAAATTTGTTGAGAAAATTTGCTTATCTTTGGGCAAGTCTCAAAATTTCATATGAATTTTATGTGACCTTACAAAGGTTTCTGACTGTGTAAACCACTTCTTACTACCCTGTACACTGGATACATAATCAACAGTTGTGCTTTGAAATTGTTGAAATCATATTTAACAGAGAGAAAGACAAAATATAAAAATTAAGCCCAGGGATTCTTGTCAGTCACTATGATTCTTGGCAACCACTATTTAGGGGTCTAAATATTTTAAATATCCAGTATATTTATACTTTTGAAATGTTTACTTTAACACAATTCACAAAATTTCGTGTCACCAACTTGTAGACTGAAACTCTATTTCCCGTTACTCAGTACATGGCTATAAAAATTAATAGTAAAATTTCCTAACATGGACTAGCTTTGCTAAAAAAAAATTACATGTGATCATTGTGCAAAAATGTTATTTGGCCACAGGATTTTTAAATCAAGTAAAGTTATATTTGTAGAGTAATGAAATACAGAGCATATAAAAAAAATAATACTCTGATTGTAAAAATTCATATTTTTGATAAAACATATTAGAAAACAGAGTCAAATTAGAAGATACTTATAAAACCTTAAAGTTTTTGTTATATTATTACAGATGCTCTGCATCCACCAGCAGCCATATAGATGACATGTAAATGGCAGGTAATTTCATCATACACTCTGCGTAACATATCTATGCTGAGAGTGAGTCACTGCAGCTCCTATTTTGTTCTTCAGCTCATGTATGTCATAAGGTAAGGGGTGGATAAAAACACATTTCTTCACATACCCCCACAAGAAAATATCACGATATCTGGAAATCTTGAAGGCCATGAATGTATGACAGTGTCTCTGGTTTCTGTGTGTCCTACCCTGTGTTGAAGCAACATGTCATTGAGGAATTGTCATTCAATATTGTTCTAATGTGGTGAAGCTCCATCCTATTGCAATATGGACTCATTAGAATTCTCCTCAAGTTGTGGGAAAAGCCAAATGTGCAGCATCTGAGGACAGCTCATTCCAGACACTGTCTTTTTCTCAAAAGAGAAGGGCCATAAACTTATTCGTAAAAAAATTACACAAAAAATGTTCACTTCAGATGATTCTCTTTGATGCTCAACAATTGCATGAGGTTTCTGAAGTTTCCAACTGTGCACATTTTGTCACTACACTTTATGGTTAACATGAAATGTAGCTTCATCACTAAAAATTAGCTAACATGTTAAAAATCTATTGTCTTCCATGACTTCCAGTAGAGCTTCACTGAAGTCCACGCACTTCTTCTTTGTTACCCACCTGAAGAGCTTGCTCTCGTTGTAGGCTGTACAGTTTATAGATCAAACATCACCTTAACACTCACCAGACAGACATATGAGAAATTGCGTGTTTGCTACTTGTGCAACAAATAGACTGTATTGGACTCTGCACAAGAATTTTCTGAATTCTTTGTACCATCTCTTCAGAAGTACAGGTTCAGTATGGATTCTTAACTGTCTCAAGTTCATGATACAAATGTTTTTCACCAAAACTGAATCAATCTGAAAATGCTAATGAAACTCATACTTGACAGTATTCACTGACTCACCCTTGCTATGCTGTAGTACACAAAATGCCTTCTGTTGAGCGGATGCTGTTTGCTTCAGACTGAGTGAGCAAATATATGGACTGGCAGCTAGCAGCAAGTAAACTCAGCTCTTCTGTCAATAAGTATAGTGAAAATAAAACTAACATAAAAACAATCCTGATATTTTGTGATAATACAATTGAACAACAGACAGGTCACGTATCCTCATCATTGGATGCCATTTACAGTATCATTTGTAAAGAGTAATTCTCGTGTTCATTAACTAGATTAACTTATTTTGTTTCTGGCTTATAAAAAAATTCAGTGCCAGTTTTATCTTGTTTGTTTGGGACATTCCAAGAGATGCAGGTAATCAAAAACATAGTTATCCTTCCATTTACTCACAGAATCTTTTGAGTTTAATTTCAATAAAACTTTTTCATGCACTATCTCATCAGCAGTTAGCTTCAAGTTTATGTGTCTGTCATTGCTGAGAATAATAATCTTGTATACTGGATGAAACCTGAAGGCCACTCCTAACAAAGTTTATTCTTAGTATGTTGCTTACAGATCTAAATATCTCATGTCATATGAGAAGGAAACCATAGTATTGAAAATGCTGTAGGAATTATACCCCAACTGGCCAAGATATTTATGAGGATACAGAAAAGCTGAATTACTGAACTTTTGTGTTATCAGTGTGATACTGAATCTCTAGAGGTAAATTTTGTAGGATGGCACCAGGCAGAAGGAAATAAATCTTTGTGTTAAACATACAGTGTTCCACATTTAAGAAAATTATGCAAAAAAGTAACAGCAATTAATTCATGTTTAATGCTTTCTGTAGCAAGGTAACAGTACTGCACACTGCACACACAGTTAAGAAAAATCACTAAAAATGAAAATAGAAGTGTGGTTGGGTCTTGTTGCAGTAAATTAATTAATTAATTAATTATGGTCAATTTTTTGGAAATAGTATCTCTTTAAATAAGAGTGTCAGAAGGCTTGTATAAATAGGAATGTATGTTCAATTTAACTAAAATTGGGTACTGAATGTAATAAGAAAACTGTATGGATGAACTTCAACCATATAAGAAACAAAAATAGGACCAATGTAAAATTCACATTATCTAATAGCCGTATTCAGCAAAAGAATCACATAATTTTTTTTTTAATTATGGTTGGATGAGCATGTGAGATGGGGAAAAACATGTAGAAATGCTTAACAAAAAAGTAAGTACTATTAAGTAAGTACTATTAAATATTAAGAATGCTTAAAGATTACTGTAATACTGAAACAATAGTCTACTGAGGTATGGTATAGTATTCTGGGTAAATACTCTTTTACAAAGCAGTCTTTTAAGCTTCAAAAGAAACCTATAAGATTAATAAGTGATGCTGCTTACAAAGCATCGTGTAGAGGTATTTTTAAGAAATTAAAAATCATGACCTTACCATCTATATTTATATTCAAAAGTATTTGCTTCATTGAAAACCATCAAGTTTCAGCTTTGAATAGTGAGATCCACAATTACCAAACAAGGAACAGGGATGACTATCATAGGGATGTGCACAGAGAACCAATATATCAGGACAGAGCTGTTTACAAACCAATAATTCTTTACAGCGCACTGCCAGATAACATCAAAAAAATACCAAACATTAATTCATTTAAAAAAGAACTAAAAAAGCTACTAGCAAACAACACCTTCTACAGCTTTAATAAATACCTGGAATTTTGCTCCAATCTGTAGTCCACTTCATAAATCTTTGAACAAAATTTCATAATTATCAAACCATTCCTAGATAAAACTAAACTTCTTTTCTCCATGTATGTATATAATTATGCACCTAAATTTTGTGCCATATGTTACTATGCCTATTTAACTAAAGTATTTGTATTTAATAGTTTTAATAAAATCAACAAAGGTGATTCACTAGCTTTTATTTTATCTGTATGTACGTATGTAATTTTATAATCTAATTAAGCAAAATACTGTTTTTGTTATAAAGATGTGTTGATACAAATTTTAAGATTTTGTACATGATGTAAATATATAATATTTTATACTCTTTTGTACTTCGACACGTCCAGTATCTTGAATGTGATAATACAGGTGCTAAATAAATAAATAAAACATTTCATCAGCCTCGAAATCCACCACAGGTCAAACATCAAGGCCATTGCCAAGCAAAATGTACGTTGATGAAGGAAAAAAAAAACATGTCTGATCAAGCATGTGACCAGAGCCTGGAATTAAATTTTCACATAAAATGTTGTACATAGCCAGTAGTACCTCTTGCCTAGTTAGAGTCAGACATCTATTTAGAAATTTTATTCACCATTTACCATTAAATAAGCATTTTTACATTTATCTAATTACACGCACATAGAGATTCGCTTTGAATTTTAAAATACCCTGTTAACATTAAGCACACTGAAGAATTGTGTTGCCGTATTAAACTGAGCGTTTAACAACAAATTACACAATTTAACTTGAAATTATAAAGACATGGGCCAAGTGGAAGGTGATTTCAGGACCTGGCTCTGAGTGAGAGGGCTGCTTTTGCCTGTGTGTGTCTTGTCCATTAAATATTGGATTTGCCAATTTTGTTAGTCTGGTGAATACTTTTTATTGCATCACAATCCCTTACATTCGTTTTAATGTTCTGCAATGTGATATTTATTTATAAATTTTTAATTGTGATTAATTTTGCTAAAGGGAAGTTGACAGTGGTTATTTACTCACCACAACACTTTCTTTGTTCACTAGATGATTTTTGATGCAATTGGATTTTCAAACTGTAAAATATGTGAGAAGACTTTCTCCACAGCAGCATTTCATAAGAAAAGTGAGACTGGAATGTTCTAATAATATCTACTTGATATTCAGAAATAATTATGTAATTCAATTGTTTTTTGTAAATGGTAATATATTCTCTATAGATCATCTTGATTCAGTACGAAATCCCAAAAGCTTAAGACTTAGCTTCTTTATCTCTTAATAGTCTTAGCATTAGGCAGTAGGTGTTACCTATATTACAATGTTCACTAACTACACATTGAAGCATACTAAATGATGACTTTTCCCATTCACACATCAATGGATAGCAGACACCTAAAGTAATCTGTGAATAATACTAGTTATCCATGGCTGCACATTCCTCAGTGATATTTTGAATACAGAATTATATCCACATAATATGATTTTACCACAGTGTCACTTTTTGAGCATAGATGAATAATGCTACTGATGTCTAACTGTGCACTTTTAGGTATTAGTTACCTGGAACTTTTTTTGTTATTTAATTACTGTAATTTTCATCAGTTTGTAATCAGTTTGCTAGCAGAGAACATAAATATTTGGTGGCAGGGTTCTGTCCATCTTTTTTAAAAAATTCCACGTCTCTGATGCCTTTTGTTTCTGTTTAGGTATGTGTGAGTGAGTGTCCACGGAAATATTTTACATTCAGTGGACTGAAAAGATATGATGATATAATAAATGATCTCTACTGCACTTACGGAACAAAGGAGAAGCTATTGAGTATGGAAAGTATTACAAAGGCTGTCAACAGTGGTGAATGTGCAGCGTGGTATGTTCCAAGCCAGCGGGGTGAGTCATCATAATGTTATCCATGTTGGTCTTTCTAAAACACAAAATATACTCTCTTACAGTGGCTGTAGTATGCTAGTTGCTGAATAATCATAAACATATTATTTGTAATTTTCTTATAATATAGTTCACCATTATATGACCCTCAGAAATAATTGTTTGGTTCTTATTGAAATGAAGTTATAGTATTCTGTAACTGAACATGTAATTAGAAAAAATGTAATTTATAGCAATACTTTCACTGAAAACTTTGTTAGCTTTCTATGACATTCAAGTGGCACCCATTTTCATGCACTGATTCTGGTTTTAATGTAAACCCATGTAAAAACTGTTAAGCTATGATTTATATTGGTTTATTTGGACAACATGTACCAATTGGTCTTTCAATTCATTAATATCACACATCAGACCCAAAAATTAAGCGCCCGAAGCATGGTTGATCCTAGCATTTATTTGGGCATTAATGTAAGTTTCAATACTCTTCCAGTGTCATGTGTTTGTACAAAATGCACATTTACATTACCATTTGAATTATGCATTTATCATATCTATTTGACTTCTTGCTGCCTTTCCAGATGTTTTGGCAATTACTGGAAAAAGAGAAATTGTCTAATTATTGCCTATCTTGTTTGGTCTTGGCCTTTTGGAAACTGGTGTAGAAATTGGTATTCTACTCACTAGCACAGCTAGAAATATCCTACATGTGGATTGCTGAAGGGTGAACGTGTACTAGGGAAGGAGGAAAAATAGACTAAATTTATTGGCATGCAAATGATATTTACTGAACAAAGTACATTTACTTCAGGAGATGTATAAAAAATTAACATATAGGCATGCTACCAATGGTGTCATTGAGAGTTATGCAAAAGGTGGGAGAACATACATGTACAAAGGTCAAGCTGCCTTGTCCTGGACCAAAACAAAACACAGTTACAGGTTCATTCTCACATAGTATAGAACAAAACCAGTGCATTGCAGGAGACCTATCCCCATGACTTGCATCTGCATACTGAAAACACTGTATACAATAGTTCACTTCCAGCATTCTAGGTGAGTCATCTCTGAATGAAGTTATATTTACACAAGGGAAATGGCACAATATGCAACCGTAACTACATTAGATAGTAAAAGATCTAGCTGTAAGTTTATGTGAAAGGATTAATACAATGAAAATATTTCATACACTTGGAGGTTACATGCATGTAGGTAGGTGACTTTCTGAACATACGTGGGAGCCCATGAACATGCTCACATGGACATGCAAACTGCACCGTTTGGTGGGTCTTTGGAAGGGGTGATAGGGGGGTGGCAGTGGTGCAGAGGGTGCCATCTGCAGTCCTTGCTAATTTAATGCGGCGGAAATTGTGAAGCAATTCCCAGAATAACTGTCTAGGAAGAGGGGCTGCAGGTGCCTGATTATAACTAAGAATGTTAGGCCCACTGGTTCTCACTGATCATACAAGTAGCTTGCAGTGCTTGTACTGTGTAGTCATGCAAGGCCAACTTAGTGGTATGTAGTCTTCTAGCTGCTTGTACACCTATCTGGTAGCATTGTGCGTCAAGCTGTTAAGTTTCCTGCCCCTACAATTAAACATCACATATCACTGGGAATTGTGTCAGCCATGAAGAAAAGATTCCAGCCACATTTTCTGCATGGAAAATTTAGAGAGCTCTCAAAAGATAGTTATCCTGTGCCTGTCTGACCACCATGTAATCACAGTGTTTGATAAGTTACATATAAAAGATTTCGCTATTAGGGCTTACTCATGCAGAAGTGACATAGGAAAAGGAGGAGTTATTACATACATTAAGACAGAAAACAGTTTCAAAAACATTGAGACAAGTGAATTTTATAGTGATCAGCACATAGAAATGTGTGCTTGTGAATTAATGCTGAAAAATAGTTCACTTTTCATTGTAACTGCATATAGAACCCCACTGAGACATTTTGAACTATTTATGAGGAATCTGAATACTTAAGTGTATTACCTGTCAGAATGAAGCATGCAATTAATCTGTGCTGAATTCACTGTAGAATTTTCAAAAGGATTCTGATAGGAAAAATTATCCGAAAACTTCATTTGGATCCGACAACATGGTCTCAGTAATTAACTGCTCAACAGTGGTGGATAAAGATAACTGGATCCTAATTGATAATGTTTCCTTTTATGAAACTCAAAGTAAGAAAATAACTGTTTACCCAGTAACAAATTTCTCTGTAATCATGGTTCAGTGTTAGTTAGGATAAAGAACATAGCAACTTACTGTATGGATACTCCTCAGTGGAAATCAGTTAGAATAATTAAGGACAGCAGGACAAATGTTTTAAGAATAGTTTACAGTAGATGACATGGGATGTAATTTATAATGAACCAAATGCTAACGTGAAATTTAATCTATTCCATGATAAATTCATATCATTATTTGAAAATAGCTTTCCACATAAGCTAGTCAGAACGAACACTAAATAGCCAGGTAAAAACCATGGATCACTAGAGGGATTAAAGAATCTTGTGAAATGAAAAGTGAAATGTATCTTGTGGCAAGAACAAGTAGGGATCCTCCAATAGTTGTACACTATACAAAATACTCAATATTACTAAGAAATGTTGTTAAAAAACCAAAGAACATGCACATAATGTCAGAAATCAGTACTTCTGACAACAGACCTAAGGCAATATGGAATGTAGTGAAGCAAGAGACAACCAGCCACAGAACAGGACAGCAAGACTGAAGTCAATGGAAGGGCTATAAATGATGATTCACAGGTAGCAAATGCATTTAATAATCATTTCTTAAATATAGGAGAAAGCATAGGGACAAAGAGTTCAAAAGCAAAATCACAGCAGTATACTGAAAATGTAACTTTCATAAAATTCAGTCAAATGGATATATCACCAATTTCTCCTTCTGAAATTAAGAAAATTATACATTCTCTAAATAATAAAATATCATCTGGTTTTGATGGTTTTTCAATAGAGTACTAAACATTTGTTCCCATGTAATAAGCCCTGTCTTATCTGAAATATGTAATGCATTAATAACTGAAGGCATATTTTCAGAGAGACTGAAATATGTTGTTGTTAAACCCCTCTTTAAGAAAGATGATAAGAGATGTCAACAATTATTGACCTGTTTCAGTGCTGACATCATTCTCCACAATTTTTGAGAAGATGGTGTATTCTAGACTAGCATCTCACCTTAGCAACAGTAGTATCCTTAACAAATCACAGTTTGGATTTCAGACGGGTTGCTGAACTGAGAATGCCATTTACACATTCAATCACCAGATTTTATAAGCATTAAATAATAAATAGAACCAACTGGTATTTTCTGCAACCTCTCTAAGGCATTTGAATTACAGTATTCTCCTACATAAATTAACATTTTTATGGGATTGATGGTATAGCCAACAAATGGATAATTTCATATATAACCAAAAGAATACAGAAAGTTTTACTTAGTAATTCAAGCAATATAGTGCAGGGACATAATTCTGATTGGGGATAAATCATGTATGGGGTTCCCCAAAGTTCAATCTTAGGTTCCATACTGTTCCTGATATTTGTGAATGATCTTCTGTCTATTATACAACAATCAGAATTAGTTCTTTATGCAGATGACACTAGTATTGTAATCAATCCAAGCACACATATAGAAACAAAATAAGTGCTAAGCAAAGTTCTTAAAAGTATCGATGACTTGTTTTCTGTGAATGGTCTCACCCTCAATTTTTAAAAGAGCCAATGTTATGAGTTCTGCACACCTAGAGATAGTACACCTGTGATAAGTGTAGCACATGGTGAGCAAATACTAAATAGGGTGGAAACTTAAAAATTCTTAGGGGTCCATATTAACAAGAATTTAAATTGGAAAAAACTCATTTTGGAACTCCTAAAACAGTTCAGTTCAGCCACATTTGCACCTAAAATCATTGCAAATTTTTGGGGGAGACAAATCAGTAAGTTGACATTTTGCATATTTTCATTCAATAATGTCACATGGAATAAAGTTCTGGTATGACTCATCTATAAGAAAGAAAGTGTTCATTGTATAAAAACATGCCGAGAGAATAATTTGTGGTGCTCCCCACGATCATCTTGTAGACATTTGTTTAAATAGTTGACCATTCTGACTACTGCTTCAAAGTGTATACAGGGTGTCCCATGTATCTTGACCAGCATGTGGCTCCTCTGAGAAAGGTGGGGGTGGGGTCAGTGGTAGGGGAGCTCCAGCATTTGGGTACAATATGCTGGCTACCTAATGATGACACAGGTGGGGGTGGTGGATTCAGCAGAGAGCATCATCATCATCTGTCATCATCTGTTGTCAACTAAATCTTGAGTGCAGGAGCTGTACTGTGGCTGGGGATGATGAGAGTATATGCCAGATTGAGTTGACCAGTACTGTGGCTGTTGTTGCAGCACTGTGAAAGTGTCGAGAAAATGTCTTTTCTTTACACTAGAGGAAAGGGTAATGGTCCAAATACTGAGGGCCAGGGGGAGTGGTGGCTGGCAGGAGTCTAAGCAAAACATGACTTGTGAGCATTTCTGCAGGTACCGGTGGATAAACAGTCTGCACTCACCATAGTGATGTGGGGGCATTGGGTGTAAGCAGGCCATGCAATTGTGCAGCTGCTGCAAAGAGTCAGGAATGCAGGCAAGTGTGGCAGCTCAATGAAACTGCATGATGCACTGAGCAGCTGCCCGTATATGAACGCAGCAGGTGACACCCTGAACTTGGGCTTGTGGGTCAGTCAAAAACCTAGGCAGGCCTGCAGACCATGTGATAGTTTGGCAAGTAAAAACAGCTTTTCAATTCCTGTGAAACTGCTCCACCATGCCATTTGTGGCAGTGTGGTATCTCATAGTGAAGTGAATTAAAGTATTGATGAGCATTTTGAAAAGTCAGGATGTAAACTGTGCCCACAGTCTGAAGTTATGTGATGGGGCAAACCCTAGTGAGGGTGTCCATTGAGATGTCCAGGATTGACACGACCTCTGGAAAGCAGGCGAAGCATGATATACCGGTACAACCCTAACTACTACAATCTCGGTGAATCCTGGGCCAGAGAAATACCGTTGCATGAGTGCCATGGATGCACAGACTCTGAGGTGTGATAGGCCATGGAGGTGGACCAAGACCAATTTGCAGAAGTTGAGGTGGAGCTATGAATGAATATGGTCTGCTGAGCCACCTGAGTAATTGGGGTTTGTAAGGAGGATGCACCATATATAGAGTTCAGTGCTGGAACTTCATGCAGTTGGAGAATGAGATCAGTGTACGGGTCATTTCGTAACTTGGGCATCTCAGGTTTGGAGGACTGGGCAAAGGACAGGGTCCTGTAGTCTAGGGAGAAGGTAAGGACACAGGAGCAGCTGATGCAGTCGGCAACAATATTTGCAATGCCTGCTACATATTGGATGTCTTTTGTGAACTGCACCATGTATTCTTGCTGGCAGAACCGTGTTGGCGATATCTGGATGCCTTCCTTCTGACAAAACCTTATTGTAAGAGGGCAGTGGTCAGTGAAGACAGTGAAGGGACACCTTTCAACTGAGGGTATTTCCGTTAGTAGAGTGTGGCACCTAAGGCAAACTGGTTGGCATCAGTGATGTTTGTGAGCAAGGTGGTAGTGGGGGTGGGCCAGAGGGGCGGCTACAGCTAGGTCATACTTCATGCACTCAAAACTGTCCATCATTTGGACACTTCCTTTTGCATGTTTGCCTTCAAGGTAAAGGGCTCCTGTACACTTGTGGCATTTCTATGGTTGTTTCAGAAAAAATTTGGAATGCTGAGGAACTGACAGATTTCCTTGAATGTTGTGGGATGCAGGAAGTTGATTATTGCCTGGACCTTCTCAGCAAGTGGAGGGAGCCAGTGAATAGTGTGTCAAAGAAATCTGTCAATGGAGTACCAAAAATGCACATCTCCAGGTTAATTATAACGCCTGCCTTCTGGAGGCAGAAGAATAACTCCTGTAGGTATTGGCAGCATGTGCAAGTTTATGAGAGTAGATGAGGACATCATCCAGATGTGCAAAGCATCCAGGGCGTAGTGCAGAACATTGTTTAGAAAGCACTGCCTGGTTTGGGCAATGATGTGGAACCCAATGGCATAAAAACTCTCTCGAAGAGGCTGAAAGCCATGATAATCACTGTTTTCTCAATGTCCTCGGGGGCGACCAGGATTTGTGCAACTGCTTTCATATAATCAGTTTTGCTGAATACCTTGGCACCAGATAGGTCATTGCTGTAGCTTTGCTGGAGGGGCTCGGGGTAATGGTCAGGTTTGTCCTCATGTTTAGTGCCCAGTAGTCACTGCAAGGGCGCCATGTCATCCCTTCTTTGAGGACCAAATGCAGTGTAGAGGCCCATGGGCTTTTAAAAAAGTGGAGCACATTGGGAGTGGTAGCTGTCTCAATTGCAGCCTGAGCAGTTTTTTTCATTCTTTGGTGGTATGCTGTGGGTGCTGCATAAAACCTGATCACCTGATGTTGTCTCTGTGTAGTGCTCTGTGTCATGGTACACTTTCAGGGGAGGGGGAGGGGGGGTGCTAGAAGGATGAGCAAGGGGAAGCAAATTCATGAGAAGATTGGCAAAAGCACCACAATAGGATAGCTACTTGACAGGAAAGTGAATAACTACTTTGGACTGGCAGGGTATGTGACTGTGGGTTGTACCACTGATGCTGCAGGAATTCACTGGGGCAAGGAGCAGACCTTAAAGGGAAATGAAAACAGCACCAATGATAGGGTCCATGATGTTGGCAGTGGTGAAAGCCTATGGAAAGTCTCAACTGAGGACTAGATCAATGGATCAGGTGTGGGTGAAGTAGGCGGTGATGGCTGAGCAATTAGCTGCAATGAGGAGTAGGGGGGAAGTTGTACAGCAACCAGAAGACAATAACTACTTGCAGGAAAAAGTGAATAGGTCAGATATGATATCAACTAGGTATGCCATAATGAAGGATAAGTTGCAACGATTGTTTACAAATAAGTGCTTTGAGGTCGCAGAGCAACTGGATGCACCTATTGCTGGAATTCAGACTGTTCACCAGGCTCGTAAGTGGCTTTGGTTTTTTACTCACTAGCACAGCTTATTGCTGTAGAGTGAGGCTGTGCTATGGAAGGTAGAAAAACAAACTAAATGCATTGACATGCAAATGGTATTTATTGAACAAAAGATTTGGGGCCCATGAGCATGGTGCTCAAAAATTTGTAGCATTGCTGCCGAAACATTCATGGTACCAGCAGAGACCACTGAAGTCCCAAACATCTTCATAGGGAGAGAGGCTGCACCTGTGCAGGCATGCACACTGGGGAGGCTGTTGGGCAGGTGACCATCCTTGAAGGGTATAGGCATTACGAAGGTCATGTACTGTGCGCACAGTGCTTGTTGGTGTTATGTGACTGAGTTGAGCCTGGTGCAGATGTGGATGCATGTATGTATTCCAGAACAGCATTGAGTCATTAAGTGATCCATCTCCACAGGGGTAGTGGGATGTGGGGTGGGTGGCAGAAGTGCCTGAGTTTGCTGCATGTTTGGACGCCACTACCAGTGACTGTTGCGGTGATGGGTAACAGTTGGTAAATATTGTGCACATGGAGGCAGTGGCTGTGGTGGTGGCAGCAGCAGAGGCAGCTTTTTGTCTGATAAAACAGCCACAGCATCAGTGTTTCTGTGCATGTATGGCCAGGGATGTGCAGATTGTGGCAGGCAGGTGTGTAAGCCAGTTGGGGAATAATAGCTGTTCAGGTATTATGTTAGGTTTGGTGAGGGCGTGGAGGTGTTGAAGAAGCTGTGAGGGTTGCATATCAGTGCATTCTTAAAGCAGAATCAGTGCATGTGTGCATTGCATCTAGGATGATGCTAATTGCACTTAACTGAATTCAGACTGGTCACCAGGCTCATAAGTGGTGTTGGTTTTTTACTCACTAGTGCAGCTAGAAATATCCTACAAGCTGATTGCTGTAGGGTGAGTGTGTGCCAGGGAAGCAAGAAAAACAAACTAAATGCATTGACATGCAAATGGTATTTATTGAACCAAAGATATCTACTACAGGGGGGACATAACAAATTACCATACAGCCCACAGTGATGGTAAGAGTTATACAAAATGTAGGGGAAGAAACATATACTATAGTTGAGCTGCCATGTTCCAGACCGAAACAAAACACCATTAATGTGCTGAAATGAAGGCACAGTTACAGATTCACTCTCAAACTGCAGAGATCAAAACTGGTGTATTGCATGAGTCCTCTCCCCATGTCTTGTGTCTGTGCACTGAAAGTACTACATACATAATATTTCACGTCCAGCATTTTATGTAGGTCAGGTCTACATGAATTTATATTTACACAGAAGAAAAGGATACAATGTTCAACCACAACTACATTAGATAGTGAAAGAATCTAACTATAAGTTCTCATGAAGCAAAATGTGGATTATAAATAAGAGGCAAAAGGAGGATGCAAGTGGAGCTAAAGAGGGATGCTCAACATTTGAGAGGAAAATTGAGTAACTAAAGGTCAACTGCTGAATCAAATTGGAGAAAAAAGAAGAGATCAATTTGTAGGATAGGCACAAAGGTTCAAATGGCTCTAAGCACTTAACATCTGAGGTCATCAGTCCCCTAGACTTAGAACTACTTAAACCTGACTAATCTAAGGACATCACACACATCCATGCCCGAGGCAGGATTCGAACCTGCGACCGTAGCAGCAGCGCAGTTCCGGACTCAAGCACCTAGAAACTCTTGGCCACAGTGGTTGGCCAACACAACACCCAGTCCCCGGGCAGAGAAAATCTCTGACCCAGCCGGAAATCGAACCCGGGCCCTTAGGATTGACATTCTGTTGTGCTGACCACTCAGCCAGCGGGTGCGGACTAGGCACAAAGACACCACTAATTTTGTAGTAAAGAAAAGTGGTGATGGGGGTGGGGGCTGTAAACTACAGGCTGGCATGGGACACACTAGGATGGAGAGCTGCATGAAACCATTCTTAGAACTTAAGACCATAACAACGTTCTGATTAATCAACAAAAAATATTCAGTAAATACCAACTACAAGTATTGTTTTACAAAAATTCTTGAATTTATTCAATTAATGTTTCCCATATATAACAGTTTCTTGCCTCCATAGCTGAGTGGTCGGCATAGATAGCTGCCATGTGGAAGTCCAGGTTTGATTCCCAGTACTGCCAAGGATTTTTCCTTGGGAGGAATGGTAACAGGGTGCAATCAGCCTTGTGACTCCAACTGAAGAGCTACTTGACAGAGTAGTAGCAGGTCCATGGTCTGGAAAGTCTGCAACGTGGCTGGGAGGCCATATGCCCCTTCAGACTGCATCTGTATGGTGAAATATACCAAATAGTTGCCAGCATGATGAAGTGCTCCCCAATGTTTGTACCTGCCACTCACTTTCCCTAGCAGATGATGCAAATGCTTCAGCATAAAATGCATGGGTCTGCACCAAACATTACATGTGTAATGAACATCCACATGGCATAGACTCTCTCCCAGGCTGCCTATACTTGTATGTGCATCAACCTGCTATCACATTGCATTCCTGATGTTCTGATGTATCCTTTGAGAATTGTGTATTGTTTGACAGCCTTCCACAATATGGACATGAAGACACTACATCTTGTACCAGGGTTCCATACACAAGAGCTTTCAAATGCTCCCACAGATAAGTCAGTGGGTTTAGGTCTGCAGAATGTGGAGTTCAGGGAATTGCTCCACCTCCACCTATCCGTCTGCCATGGAATTTGTTACTTAGAAAGCTACAAACATTAACACTGAAATGAGGAGCTGCATCCTGCATGAAGTTAATGTTGTGTCACATTTGCAAAGGCACATGTTTTAGCAGAATGGTTAGAGTATTCTCTAAAAAAGCATGATACATTTCTCTGTTGAGACTGTGTGGAAAGCCCCAACAAACCAGTTACCAATAATGCTGGCACATACGTTGACAGAAAATCTTTGTTAATAATGTAACTACAAAGTTTCATGAAGATTCTCAATAGCCCATACATGTTGATCATGAAAATTTACTTTCTGGTCACATTGCAACAAAGCATCATCCGTGAACAGCACATTTGCAATAAGGTAATGGTTGACACATTGGTAAACGAACCATTTGCAGAAGTGCCCCCCTGCAGGAAAACCAGTTGCTAATACTGTCTACATTACCAACTGTGCTTCGTACAGATACACCAGGTTCTCATGTAGCACTTTCCAGACAGTCATATGTTCAACATTACTCATTGTAGATAATAGTCTTTTTCTGACACTTGGGTTGTCATCAACTGCATTAAGATGTTCCTCCTCCAGTTGGGGTGTCCTCATCCTTCTAGGCCTCCCTCAGTTGCGAGTTGTAGGCTTAAATGGCCCATGCTCCATGCCCCCTAAGATGATGATCAGTTTCTTTGAAATCTTTCTGTCAGGGCACTGTTGTCTTGTAAATCTCTCCCAACACAAATGTTGTGTGCTACACCCATTACCATCTGCTGATCTGTGCAGAAAATGAGCATCTACCTACTCTGCATTTGAGTACACTTCCACTGCACTATAATGACAACAAAGTCCATGATGAACACTGCACAGTTGATGTTATGTGCTTGATGCTAGTAGAGCAATGAAGTTAGCTGCATGTCAACACAAGCAATGAAATGGGTCACATATCAACATTACCTTAGTTCAGTCAGAATAACAAGTACTGACGGTGAATCTTGCAAACTGCAACTTACTGTACATTCTAACAAAATGGACCAAGAGAATATTTTGTACATTTAATGGAAGACAATGTTTTATGTAATGCTGGTACACTCTGTTTTTGTGTGTTTCCCATTGTAACACCTATCACTGGAATTTGATGAGCATCTCTGTGACACTCTAGTACTTACTAAACAACCTCTTGACAAAATGCATTGCTTTTCATTGGATTTTCTGTCTCTCCTCTATTGGTCCAACCTGATAAGAGTCCCAGACTGTTGAGCAATACTAAAAAATTGGTTGAACACTTGCTTCATAAGCAACTTCTTTTGTGGATGAATTATATTCCCTTAAGAGTCTCCCAATGAATCTCAACCAGGGATCTGATTTTCCTACAAAATTTTACATATCCATTCCACTGCGGCCATTCTAGAAAGTTACTCCTAGGTTTATTATGATCATTAATGTTTACAGTGATTTATTTTCAATAGTAATAGATCTCTTTCCTATTCATGTGCAGTGTGTTACATTTATTCACATTAAAAGTCAACTGCCAGTCCCTGCATCAATCATCAATCCTTTGTAGGTTTTCCTGCATTTTGGTACAGTCTTTGGCACAGCAGCCTTTCTGTTGATGGCAGTATTGTCTGTGAACAGATACTAGGTACTTGAATATTTACAAATATTGTAAACAGTAATGGCCATATAACAATATCTTATGGTACCCCCAAAATTTACTGTACATCTGTTAATCTCATCCCCTTAAGAACTATGTGTCTCAGTCTACCTGCTAGGATGTCCTGAAATCAGTTTCAATTTCAATTTTATTGCTCCTAATATGTAATTTTACATACATGTGCATTTTAACTAAATATAAAGTTTTTACAACTACAATTTTTTTAGTTTACATTATTTCTTATTACATTATAAGTCATTATAAATTGAAGTTGCGAGGATTGAATGAAAAGTAATACCTCTACCTTTGTTAATTGGGTTTGGATGGGAATATTTTAATAAATCAAACACAGAAATAATCCTTAGGATGTGATCTACATCTACATTCATACTCATCAAGACACCTGACGGTGTGCGGCGGAGGGTACTTTGAGTACCTCTATCGGTTCTCCCTTCTATTCCAGTCTGATATTGTTCGCGGAAAAAAAGATTGTCGGTATGCCTTTGTGTGGGCTCTAATCTCTCTGATTTTGTCTTCATGGTCTCTTCGCGAGATATACATAGGTGGGAGCAATATACTGCTTGACTCCCCAGTGAAGGTATGTTCTCAAAACTTCAACAAAAGCACGTACCGAGCTACTGAGCATCTCTCTTGCAGAGTCTTCCACTGGAGTTTATCTATAATCTCTGTAATGCTTTCGTGATTACTAAATGATCCTGTAATGAAGCATGCTGCTCTCCATTGGATCTTCTCTATCTCTTCTATCAACCCCATCTGGTATGGATCCCACACCGGTGAGCAGTATTCAAGCTGTGGGCAAACAAGTGTACTGTAACCTACTTCCTTTGTTTTCAGATTGCATTTCCTTAGGATTCTTCCAATGAATCTCAGTCTGGCGTCTGTTTTACGAACAATTACTTTTATATGGTCATTCCACTATAAATCACTCCTAATGCCTAATCCCAGACAATTTATGGAATTAACTGCTTCCAGTTGCTGACCTGTTATATTGTAGCTAAATGATAAAGGATCTTTCTTTCTATGTATTCACAGCACATTACACTTGTCTACATTGAGATTCAGTCACCATTCCCTATGCCATGTGTCAGTTCTTTGCAGATCCTGCTGCATTTCAGTACAATTTCCCATTGTTACAACGTCTCGATATTCTACAGCATCGTCTGCAAAAAGCCTCAGTGAACTTCTGATGTCATCTACAAGGTCATTTATATATATTGTGAATAGCAATGGTCCTATGACACTCCCCAGCGGCACACCTGAAATCACTCTTACTTCGGAAGACTTCTCTCCTTTGAGAATGACATGCTGCGTTCTGTTATCTAGGAACTCTTCAATCCAATCACACAATTGGTCTGATAGTCCATATGCTCTTACTTTGTTCATTAAACGACTGTGGGGAACTGTATCAAATGCCTTGCGAAAGTCAAGAAACACGACATCTACCTGGGAACCCGTGCCTATGGCCCTCTTGAGTCTCGTGGACCAATAGTGCAAGCTGGGTTTCACACCATCGCCTTTTTTGATCCCATGCTTATTCCTACAGAGTATATTTCTAGTCTCCAGAAAAGTCATTATACTTGAACATAATATGTGTTCCAAAATTCTACAACTGATCAATGTTAGATATAGGTCTATAGTTCTGCACATCTGTTCAACGTCCCTTCTTGAAAACAGGGATGACCTGTGCCATTTTTCAATCTTTTGGAATGCTATGCTCTTCTAGAGATCTATGGTACACCACTGCAAGAAGGGGGGCAAGTTCCTTCACGTACTCTGTGTAACATCAAACTGGTATCCCATCAGGTCCAGCTTCCATTCCTCCTTTGAGCGATTTTGATTGTTTTTCTATCCCTCTGTCATCTATTTCGGTATCTACCATTTTGTCATCTGTGCAACAATCTAGAGAAGGAACTACAGTGCAGTCTTGCTCTGTGAAACAGATTTGGAAAAAGACATTTAGTATTTCGGCCTTTAGTCTGTCATCCTCTGTTTCAGTATCATTTTGGTGAGTGTCAGGACATTTTGTTTTGATTCACCTACCACTTTGACATAAGACCAAAATTTCATAGGATTTTCTGCTGAGTCAGTACATAGAACTTTACTTTCGAATTCATTGAACACCTCTCGCATAGCCCTCCTCACATTACATTTCTCTTTGTGTAGTTTTTGTTTGTCTGCAAAGCTTTGGCTACGTTTATGTTTGCTGTGAAGTTCCCTTTGCTTCAATAGCAGTTTTCTAACTCAGTTGTTGTACCACGGTGGCTCTTTTCCATCTCTTCACTTTTCCATATAATCACCAGCCAATTGGATACATTTCTGCCAATGATGAACAAGTTTTCTGAAGCTGTCATGGAAGAAGTTGACACTCTGTTTCCACAACCACAATCTCACAGTTCTCTCAACATCTTCATCAGAAGCATAATGATGTCCCCACAGATCGTGTTTCATTATCGGGAATAGATGGAAGTCAGACGGTGCTAAATCTGCACTGTATGGAGCATGCCGTATGGTTAGGAGATGCAATCTCTGAAGTTCTGCTGTGGTGGCACATGAAGTGTGTGGTTTGGCATTGTCATGCAATAGTGTAACCCACACGTTCTTGTGAAATGTCAATTGTGTTTGCAATTTCTCTCTGAGTGATACGACAAACATCCTGAATCAATCTGTCAACATTTTGCTTGTGAAACTTGGTGGTTGCTGTCACAGGACATCCAACTCTTTGTTGTCACACAGGTCAAATGTTCCCACCTCAACATCTTTAAATGTACTCACCCAATGACACACAGTACTCACATCAAAACAATCACCATAAACTGCTTTCATTCTCTGACGAATTTCCTTTGGGTTGACACCTTCTGCTGTCAAGAATTCAATGACTGCACGTTGCTTAAATCGCATTGACTGACCATCAGTGCAGGGTTCCATACTTTACACTGTAACAACACAGCCGTTCAATGCTAAGGATTCCTGCCAACTGGATCTGTAGAGAAGAGGCTATGGAACAAGCCCGTACCTGCTGGATGCCAATGCTGCCAACTGTTGAAAAGTGACGAAGGTGGAGCCATTACTTTTTAGTCAACCATCCTACATTATTTCTTATTACATTACAATTCATGATAAATTCAAGTAAGAAGGGCAGTTTTGGATAAGACACTGCTCGACTTGCTTTTTAAAAGTATGCCCTGTCAATATCTTAACTTTGTTTGGTAACAAGTTATTAAAAACAGCTTCGTTGACATAGGGGCTTTTCGCTGTTAATCTTCTGTTAAACATATGAAAGTCTTTTCTATGCCTTGTTTCATAGTTGTGAATATCCATGTTTCTTTTTGTGAGCTTTGTGTCTTCTTTCACTAGCATTATAGTTTCTAGTATATACATGGCATAAACTGTGAGAATATTGTGTCTAATGAATAGGGGTTTGCAAGAAGTTCCTGGTTTTACTTTTGCTATGATCTTCAAGGTTCACTTCTGCTTATGAAAACCATTTTTATATTAGTTTGGTATGTCCCGCACTACAGTGCTGTTCCATAAGACAAGGAAGAGTACACTAATTCATAATACGCAGTCCTTAGGGTTTCAGAATTAAGATACGGTGATAATCTTCTTAACACACATAGACTGGGTGTTATATTTTTACAGACATAATCAGCTTGCTGCTTTAATGAAAGTTGATCATCTATGCATAAACCTAAGAATTAACAATCTGTACAGGTCTTTCATCTGTCACAGTTTTTTGTCTGTTTGAGCCACTTGGTTTAAAATGAATAATATTTGTTTTTTCTATGTTTGCTTTTAGATTCTTTTTCAAAGTGAGCTCTAGACTTTTCAGTAACGTTATGTATTTCTTCAGCTAGGCAGGACTCACTGTCTGCACAGCAGACACCACATGTATTGTCTCCATATATAGTGATCAGTTGCTTATTGTCAAGAGAACTTGGGAAATCATTTACTTAAGGACTGGACCTAAAATGGAGCCCTGGGGAATACCAAACTGTATGTTTCTTATACTTGATCTTCTCCTCTCCAGTATTTCTCCATTAGAGTATGTAACCTTCATGCACTGTTGCCTACCCTTTAAATATGTTTCTAGCAATTGCATGAGTTTTCCAGTGACACCACTCTTTGCAATTTTTGATAAATGCTCATCATGATGTAATCTATCAAAAATCTTTGTGAGGTCCAGAAGTACTCCTGTTGCTTGGAATTTTTCATTTATTTTTTCAAGTATATGATGGACAAATAGTACAGCTGCTGGGGTGGTACTTCGACCTCTTCTGAAACCATACTGGAAATCACCTAATATGTCAGCATTGTTGTAATGTTCCAGAATTTTTTTTTAATATTATTTACTCTATCAGGTTGCTGAAAGTTGAGGTTAGGGCAATGGGTCTGTAGTTCTGTACATGCTTTATTTCCCCCTTGTTGTGTAATGGTTTAACTATACCCAGTTTCAACTTGTCAGGAAACACACTGTTTTTGAGAACATGGTTTATTAGATGAACTACTGGTTTCATTAGTTCATGTTTGCATTTCTTCAATAGATATGGAGAAATTTCATCTAATCCTGCTGATTTTTTGTTTCTGAGGCTATCCATAAGCTGCAGACTGTCATATTTGCTTAATGTGGGTAGTGTACTGCAGTTGTGTTTCTTACTGTGCTGTCTATCCTGTTTCATAGAGAGACCATTTTTGACGGGATCTATGAAGTAATTATCAAAAATATTGCTGCCTAGAGGGGGATCAGAGATATCATCATTATTCACAGTTAATTGTACATTATTAATTTTTGTTTCTGTTTCATTTTTTTCTGATTTTATTTACAATTGTCCAGCAAGTCTTTGGAACATTATCTGAATCTTGTATCTGTTGGCTAATTCGTTCTGCTTTTATTCTCCTGTCTTTTTTGTGGTTCTTATATTTGTACTACTTGTAGAATTCTTTATGTAGCTCTGATTTAGTCAGTCTATGTAAGCTATGCATGTTTTCCATTTTTTTCTTTCAGCTCTTTTGTTTTAAAATCTAATGGCACAGGTATTGATTTTTAAAGTTGATTTTTCTGAATGTCCACTTTTTTTTAACAGCATGGCTCTATCTAAGTGCTCAGCCAGAATTTCTGTGAACATGTTCCATTTATTGTTGATCCCAATGGCAGTAATAACTGATTCCCATGAGTCCTGGCTTAAACTACATCTCAGTGTAGCAATGCTCTTTGCAGATAGTATTCACCTGTGCTCTTAAATTTTTCTTGGTTTGTATTTGGTATTACATTTTAGCACAAGTGTTTGGCCTAAATGATCTGAGAGGTGACCATTTATGACATCTGTGAGGGGATGTAGTCAAAATTTGTGATAACATGATCAATTGAACTACTATGTGTATTACCTATTCTGGTGGGTACTAGACCAAGAAGACCTTTAGCCACATAAGCCAGGATACAATCTTCAAAACATTTGCTTTCCTGACCATCATGTAAAGTGTTGATGTTCAAATCTCTCAGTGTGACAAGATTTGCACTTATACGACCTGACATTAATTTACTTATAACTCCATCAAGTGATTTCACCAAAGCATCAAAACTTCCATAAGGGGATCTATATAAACCTATGACATAGAAAGGAACATTGCAAAATGTGAGTTTAAGAATTGTTTTTAAACTGGAATTGGCTTTCATGTCTGGAACTTGTACATGTTCTCATAGGTCATGATGCTAGTACAACAAATTCCATTTCTGCAGGTTTAGTTAAATGAGACAGGATAAATGCTTTTTTGAAATTTTCGTTTGTTGAGTTGTTCTTCTGAACTTTATGGCATTATGTTGTTTTTTCGAGGTTCAAAGTTATGAGTAGTTTGGTAATAATTTCATCTGCTGTCTCTTAAATAAAAGCAATGCAGTATTTGCTGTTAAATATGTTCCATTTATTCACTGGTAGGTTGATAGCTGCACAATATATATATTGCAGCACTTCCACGAATGTTGCACAATAGTTAAATTTACCTCTAGAATGTACACATTTCGAGTCAGTTTTACCTCAGAAGATTTTAAGGTCTATCGAAAACTTTTGGTATTATATGATTTCTTACAATATTATTTTCATTCACAGATGTTTAGCAAAATACAATATTTATGGTAACAATAGGACAGATATCAATGGTTCTTTTGCAGAAATGAAATGTTACATGGGTGTATGGCAATATGATTTTATGATTTTTTTGTTAACAGTATGTGTAAGTTGACTAGAGAGTGACATTTTGCATTAGCATTTTAATCTAGTTTTCTTAAAGCTATGGCTTTTTCAGTGCTGTTCAGTTTTTTTAAGTGTGTGGAATCAGTTGTGTTTTGAATATGTTATTCTGATGCAATTTTTTCTTGCATATTTCAAATTATCCTCAATACAGCAAGTTTGATGGAAAGTGGGAATTTTTCTGGAGTCTCTATCACCTGAGCTTCCAGTGAGGTATAAATTTTGGAGAAGTTTAATAGTTTTTGTAATACAAATTTTTTTTTAAATTATGTGTTTCTTAAGTTTCATTGTTGCCTCCATGTTTTGGTAACTTTAATGATTATTTATGAGCCGTAGATAGTAACAGACTAGATTGAAAATCATTATCTATTGAATCACTATATTGCTTTGCTATTTATTAGTATCGTTTTCTTACATACTTTCAGTCATGGTAGGAATTATGGATTGTCATCAGATATTACTAACTGGAATAGATATATTCATCTATCATGTCAGTAAGCACATGTCAGCAACCCAGATAGCTTATGAAAGTTGTTATTCCAATTATAGGTATCAATCTTTAACTTACAGCATGAAAATATCAGTTAAACTTCTTGATACCTAGTCTGTCAAGATTTGATGGCCAGCCACTAACCTGATTATAAAATGAAAAGATCAATACCATACAAAAAACATAAAACTTGAACATTTTTCCAGTTGACTGATACCCATTTTTGCTCTAGAAATCTATGATAAGATTATACTTGAAAGAGAGTAAGTTTTACCAGCTAATCTGTGTACAATATCACAGGCCTTTATAATATTGCAGCAATTGTAACTCACACCAAATAAGCAAGACCATTTTGGCACAAATGGTCATTTTTATGTATATCATTTACATAAAAACACGACAGAATACAATTAATGAAGTACCAATATCAAATGCCTATTAGGCCTACTACAATCAAAAAGTTTTATGATAGGAAATAGTTTCACATTTCATTCATATGCTTCAGATTCTCAAGCATGAGATCTAAAAGTAGTAGTATGAAATTTTTATATATATTTGGAATCGTCATATTCTTTCATATAATTTTTTGTGATTTCCCCATTTCTTCTCATTCCACATTCTAACAAACAATGTGGCCATCACTAATTCTGTAACTGTTCCTGCCATTGTCAAAACTTAATTCTCTGGTTAACTGCCAGAATCACCAATTTAGTTATCTCACATTTATTCTCGGTTTAGGCATTATTACCTGTTCATACAATGCATTTTCCCCATTATTCCGAGAAAAGAATTTAAGTGGCTGCTAACTAGGAACTGTAGAACTGGCCCTTAGTAGTTTAACAATCTGGCAAAACTTTCTGTCAAAATTTCATTTTCTTGGGTACACCGAGAAGATTTATATGTAAACTATCTTATCTGTTATCCCTTTTATTCATTTATTTCCATTCTCGTAGTCTGAATCGGTGGATTTTGCCAATAATTATAACAGTGCTGATCATTCACACAAATGGCTCTGAGCACTATGGGACTTAACTTCTGAGGTCATCAGTCCCTCAGAACTCAAAACTACTTAAACCTAACTAACCTAAGGACATCACACATCCATGCCCAAGGCAGGATTCGAACCTGCGACCATAGCTTTCGCACGGTTCAAGACTGTAGCGCTTAGAACCACTCGGCCACCCCGGCCGGCTTCATTCACACACCCAGTCAACCACATAAACAAACAGCAATTGGCATTCACTCATTTGGGTTTATTATTCTCATCTCATTTGGCCCTCCCCCTTTGTCTGCGGGAAAACTTTAATTTCTAGATTTTCTAGATGTGATGAGGATTCCACTGGCAGAGACATCACATCACTATGCACACATTCAAAAACCAACTTATTATTAGTTCAGAAATCAACTTATAATGTGTTCAAAAATGTACAAAAACCAACGGGGATCCATTTCAAAATCATAAGAATAATTGATAGACAACATGTGCTGGATAGAGGACAGTTTATGAAACAAGGTTTTCTTCTTCAAGAATGTGAATTTGGTGCCCCCTGAAATTTCCACCCAGGACAGTTACCCCAGTTTGTATGACTTCCCTGTTTAATACCTGGCGAACTTAAGTCTCCCCCTATTATAGCATGATCAGGAAACTTACTCATGATGTTCTCCAAGTTTTCTTTGAAGCAGTCAACCACTGTGGTTCCTAAGGTGAGTTGTCTATTTCAGAAATTAACCTCCATTTGGCTCTAAATACCGTATTTACTCGAATCTAAGCCGCACTCAAATCTAAGCCGCACCCGAAAAATGAGACTCGAAATAAAGGAAAAAAAAATTCCCGAATCTAAGCCGCACCTGAAATTTGAGACTCGAAATTCAAGGGGAGAGAGAAGTTTTAGGCCGCACCTCCAAATCGAAACAAAGTTTGTCCATTGTAATATGAGACACAATTTAGGTCGAATGAATGACGATACAGCTACAGTAGTTCGGTTCGAGTCTAAGCTTAGCAGTTAAGCTTTACCAAGTAGCCATTGCTATGCGTCAGGCGCTTCGTCCGTATTTATACGGGTGCCCTTCCTTTTTCACGTGCTTCGTCTGGTTTGAATCGATTGCTTATTTTGCTTTGATCTGATAATTGCCGTTTTCTTTGTTATAGGTGTTTGCGTCACTCTTAAGCTGAAAATGCATTACTGCACTGTGTCATGCATTGTTTGTCGCATTCTGATAGTGCGTGGTTACGGCCTGTCGCGGCTCGCGGCACGGCTTGCTTTTGTGCGCGCTACCGCCGCGTACAATTAAAAAAAAAAAGAGGAATCGTCTCATTAGCGAAACAATGGCAAGAGACCGCAATTTGTTGTTACTTACACTGCTGCTTTCTTTGATAATGATCAACAAGAATCAAATAATAGACTGCGTATGATAGAACATGTTCTGAACGAAAGTTAGGCGAAAATTTTTCTCCGTTTGAAAATCTTTGCGGTCGCTTCTTTATTACATCAAATTCTGCACAGAAATTAGTCATTTTAGATTTAAAAATCTAGTCACTTGCCGTGCTTCATTTCTGACTGTATCACTGTTAGGCATAAGAATAATACGAATATAAACATGACACGATACGTATATTCTTCCGCGTTTGCTGTTGTCTCACTCTAGTTTCGTAGGTTATTAGGCAGACAGGATTTAAATGAGATAGCAGCAAACACGAAAGAATACATGGCAAAATGTTTATATTCGTATAATTCTTATGGTGAAGAGAATACTGTATATGATTCAGATTTCATCAGGTTCCTATTAGCAACCATCTCTTCTCACAGATAGAAAAAAATTCAGAACGTAGAGTTGGCCATATTGACAAACATCCCAAACATTCTTGCCAGTCAGATTTTCGTAGTACACTGAAATTGTGCTACATTCGAAGATGAACAATACGGAATTTGTATTTACTTCGTTGGATAATGTATGAAAACGCAGTGGTCAAAACTCGCGGCGGAGAAAAAAAAGATCGTCTTCCACTTTTTTTAATTTATTTACTGACGCTGAGATTTTGGCGCCAGTATTTATCCTTGTGCCTACAAAACATTCCTGCGTAGCGCTACATATATTCGGCGGCAGAAGTTAGTTGTGGCGGCATGTACCGACATTTTTCATAATTTCTGCTTGTTTTGCACTCGATTCTAAGCCGCAGGCGGTTTTTTGGATTATGAAAACCGGAAAAAAAGTGCGGCTTAGATTCGAGTAAATACGGTAAAAAAAAAAGAAAAAAAACTGGCCTAGAATTTTTTTTCCTCTATCATGTACATCTCGAAACTACAGCTTTTTGCTTTTTTTCATCATAGTAACCATTTAAATTTAAACTAGTGAACAGTTATGATAATAACTGTTCACTAGTTTAAAAGTTCCTTCTTCATAAAATACTTCCACCTGGACAAGTAGCAAACCTTTCACAACATTTTGAAGTTTGTCGTCGTCACTGAAATGCTGCAATTCAAGCCACCTCTTCGTGTAAGTGAAGGGATGATAATCTCCTGGCGCCAAATCACAACTGTATGAGGGATAATAATAAAAAATGTCCCATTTGAACTGGTTCAAAATCTCTAAGAGTTTTTAGGATTTTTGAGGAGGAATGTTTTCATGAACAAATGCGACACCAAATATCAACATACCATGACATTTGTTTAGGATGGCTCACTTGTATTTCTTCAAAGTTTGGACATTATACAGTACACATGTAGAGATGAATGTCTGCTGCTGAAGTGTTTTGTGCTGAGAGAAATCTTATTACTGCTCACACTTTGCATTTTGCGGGACATTCTATTATAGTGCTCGTTTTTTGGGGTTCTAACTAGTGAATACATGAAAAAATGAAGTTCATACTTCCACAGCTGGCCATTTATTGAATCAGAGAACATTCAGAAGTGACAATGGTGGTGCTCCACATGCAAATACGAGCACCACACTAGAACAGTGGTTACTTTCTGAACCACCCTCATATCTGATTACGATGTGTGACCCCCCCTTCCCCACCCCTCCCTCCTTTTTGTTACTTACCTTCTGAAGCTGAAGCCAAAATGTTCTTGAGAAGACTTTAAACTCATTTCTTGGCTGTGAAATGCACATTTCTCAATTTTATTCTCTTCAAATAGCACAAAAATTGTCATTTGATAATACACAATGTGTAGGAATACTTGTTTCTATAGCAAGGAAAGCGTTTGTGAAGAAGAAAAATTTGCTAACATTGAGTATAGATTTAAGTGACAGGAAGTCCTTACTAAAAGCATTTGTATGGTGTGTACCCACGTATGGAAGTGAAACATGGATGATAATTAGTTTAGACAAGACAAGAATAGAAACTTTGGAAATGCGGTGCTACTGAAGAATGCTGAGGATTAGATGACAGATCGCGTAACTAATGAGGAGTTACTGAATAGAATTGGAGAGAACAGGAATTTGTGGCATGACTTGAATAGAAGAAGGGATTGGTTGGTAGGGCACATTCTGAGGCATGAAGGGAACACTAATTTAGTATTGGAGGGAAGCGTGGAGGGTAAATATTGTAGAGGGAGACCAAGATCTGAAAACACTAAGCAGATTCAGAAGGATGTAGGTTGCAGTAGTTACTCAGAGATGAAGAGGCTCACACAAGATAGAGTGGCGTGGAGAGCTGCATCAAACCAATGGTTGGTTGGTTTAAAAAAGTCTTGGAAAATTTTGCAGAAAAGCTGTAATACAACTGTTGTGATGTTAGATTTTTGTTGGTCTATGTTTTAACAGAATAAAATGATATAATGTATTCTCTTAGTACTCTAGTTTAACATACTTGATTGGTTTTAATATTCTGAGTTATTGCTTAAAGAAGTATCTTAATATAAACCTTGCTCACTGGTTTAAAATTCAGAAATATTTTTTCTTTGCAGTTGGTAAAAGATGTCTGCCAGTACCTAAGATCAACTCTACATTATTGAAGAGAGCAGGAGTTGATGTGGAAGAGTTTATTGATGGCGAAACTATTAAACAAAATTTGACGCATGTAAGTATACTTACCAAATTAGCTATATAAAATATCAGTGCTTCATTCTTCAAAATCTCTGCATGTAGTTGAATGTTTTTAAATAGTACATAAATTGCGATTCATTATTAGTGCACTTCTGGTTTGGTAAATGAGTACTATTGCACAATGTAGTTTTCACTGGGAGGGGATGCTAACAGAGCTACTAAACATCCTCTCATGGTCTAGTGGAATAGTCCTAGGTAACCATTGGTGTCAGTATCTTTATGGGGCAGGTTTTCATAAGATTGAAACTCTCCTTTATATATTTCTTTGCTATGTATTCTCCTCCAGAATGACACCTTTGCAGTCACATCTTGATAATAAGCATTGCAATTAACTTATATTAATGAGAAGTCATAGTATTTGAAAGACTGAACTTGTGTTTACATTTCAACAAGTAGTGCTCACTGCACATAATCTCTAAAATGTAAGGAAACATGTTACTACCTGGTTGGCACATTATGCATCTTCACATAGTTTTCTCATGTGTGCCAAAAATTTCTTAAAGCTTGATCTTTTCTAACTGCAATACTTTTCAATTAGGACCTCCGTTATAAACAAATATAACATTTTTTAGTTCTACAGTTTTAATGTTATGGTACAAAAGTACAAATTTATATTAATTACAGATTTAGGCCAATCTTTGTAGATTTATAAGTTTGTTTACTAACCATCTTGATGAATTTTCCTTTAACGAAATGTTTTCACCTGAACTAATCATCTTGTATCTTTATTAATCAGGTAACAAATATTTTCTTTTTGAATGACAAATTTCTATCTGGAATTCTTTTCAATTAAATGTCTGCAATTAGAAATTTGCACATTGTGTACTTAACAGGTCATATAATTAATACTATGGTGAGAAACATTTAAATAAAGAGTTCTCTTTGTTTTTTAGGACTCTCCCTTTTTCAGCTAAACAATGAGATGATAAACCTTTTACTGGAAAATAATATACTTGCATATTGTACCTGACAAAAAACTAAACATAATGTTTCTATTATTTATAACCCATAATGAATGCAATTAGTACCTTTATGTGATCGTGTGTATGATGTTGTATGTATACCAAACTGTACCATAAACTATATCAAAAGATATATTTTTTGGCTCCTCTAAAAGAACTTTTCTCCCTCCACCTCCATTGTCTGATTATATGATGACATTTAAATTGATACAATCATAATGTGCTGCTGTAACAGTGACATCTGTGTGAAAGCAATTGATAGAGGTGGGTCATATGAAGTGTTGAGCATGTATATAGATTCATTCACCGAAGTGAAATTGAATATTTCATACCTTCTTTGTAAGGCTTTAAGTGACAGCATAGCTTCATCCACAGTATTGGACTGATATTGATATAATGCAATGGTTATAGCCCTCTCTGCATCAGTGGTTGAATACCATATCCTATGGTCTGGACTGAAAAGACACTGCACTGGAATGTCTTGTTCAGAAATCAGAATTGCCTCTCATTACAATGAGCATGGGAGACCTATCACTCGCATGCTGAATGATAAAATGTACTGGAAGATTTCCTTTTCAATCTGCCATAGAGTGATGGTAATGTACATGTTGGATGCTACTATGATGTGTGCAATATGGCAGCCTGCTTAGTTGAGCAGGATTATGGATGAATGCATAGCATAATGGTTTAATATAACAGTGAAAACCATCAAATATTGACAAAATAGTTCAATTGGATAGATAAAAAATCTACTCACGACACTGTGGCAGAACACACACATGAAAGAGAGCTGTAATTGGCAAGCTTTTGGAGCCAGTGGCTCCTTCTTCAGACAGAAGGGTTGAAGGGGAAGCAAGAGAGGTGAAGGAAAAGGACTGGTCTAGGAAAAGCGGTAGATTTTATGAAAGTCACCCAGAACCGTGGGAGACTTACTGCATAGGATGAGAAGGAAAGACTGATTGTTGGGAACAGCATCAGACGAGATTTGAAAACCTGAGAGCCAGGGTAATATGCAGACAGACATTACTGTTTGAAAATCATGCATGAGTTAAGAAGAGTATATGTAACAGATGGGAAGGGGGCATTGAAAAATAGGTGGGTAAGACAATGAAATACATAGAAAACTAAAACAGAGTGAAGCAAATAGTAGTTGCTGAAAAACTGCTGAGATGGAAAAAATTAAAGTAAATTAAGGACAGCTGGGTGGCGAGAACCAAGGACATGTTGTAGTGCTAGTTCCCACCTGTGGAGTTCTGAGAAACTGGTGTCTGAGGGAAGAATCCAGACATGTGGTGTAACAGGTGCCGAGATCACGATTATCATGTTGTAGAGCATGCTTCACAACAGGATATTGTGAGCTGCCAGTATACACACTCTACCTATGCCCATTTCTCCTAATTGATAATTTGGTGGTAGTCAGGCTGAACAGCATTTACATAACCACTGGTATATGTCATGTGTCGTTTCACAGGTGGCTCTCCCTTTACAGTATAAGTCTTGCAGCAGGGATGGTCACAGTGGTGGGAACTGTAGGGTAGGGGAGTGGTTGCAGAAGGAGCATAGGGTCTGACAGGAATATTGTGGAGATTGGGAGGGTGACGGAAAACTATTCTAGGTGTGGTGGGCAAAATTTCAGGTGGAATGGATCTCATTTCAGGGCATGATTTTAGGAAGTCATGGCCCTGTCAAAGTGGCTGTGTAACACACTCCAGACCTGGATAACAATGAGTGTCATGTGGTGTGCTCCAAAATTAGGAAGAAAGTAAAAGGTTGGGGTGCATGGTTTGAGTGTGGTGAGAAGTGTTGAGGTGTTAGTCCTTGTGAGGGCCTGAGGCTTTAAGGAGGGGCTGCAGGTCAATTTGAATCACAGGGATGGGATCTTGATGGCAGACGCTGTATGTAGAGGTGTCAGACAGCTGGTGTAGACCTTCAGTATCATACTCCTTTCAGTCAAGTACTACAGTGGTAGATCCTTTGTCTGCTGGGAGGATAATGATGGAGTAATCAGCTTTTAGGGAACATAGAGTCTGGAGTTCTGCAGAGAACAGGTTAAGGTCATGTTGTAGGGGCCTGAGGTAGGGTTGTGAAGCAATGTTCAGTGCAAAGAATTCTTGGAAGGGGTGATTTTGAGGTAGTGGCAGCAGATCATGTTGGGATCATGGTTTGAACTGTTCAAGGTAGGTTTAAGTGTCAGGTTTGTTGTCTGAAAGGTTTTGGGATTAGGTTGCAAAGTGATATTTTCAATGGATCTTACATGTGAAGGAAAGTAGGTCCTTCACCAAGCAGCATAATCAAATGCAGGTTTAGGGCTGAAAGTGATACCCTTAGACAATACAGATAATTCAGGAGGAGAGAGTGCTTTAGATGAGAGGTTAAGGACACTGTACTGTTGTGACTGGTTCTTGTGGTAATGGGTTACTCTTGGTCTGGGACACAGTGGTGAAGGCTGCTGGATGTTAAGGACATTGGCCAAGCTCAGTTTGTAGAATATGTGATGATGATGAAGATGTTTGGTTTGTGGAGTCCTCAACTGCACGATTATTGGCGCCTGTACAAATTCCCAACCTTTGCTCAGTCCAGTCTCTCCACTTTCATTAGTGATGATGAAATGATGAGGACAACACAAACACCCAGTCACCTCAAGGCAGGTGAAAATCCCTGACCTGCCGGGAATCAAAACCAGGACCCCATGCTCGGGAAGCGAGAACTCGACTGCGAGACCACGAGCTGCAGATGTTTGTAGAAGAGGTGTGGTGGTTGATGGTGTGGCTGTTTAGTGAGCTGCAGAGGAACAGGAAGGGAAACATTACTGTTCAGGTAGTTTAGGAGAAGGTGGGATAGCTTTCGAGGTGAAGTCTGGCATGTTGTTGCGGTTTGAAGTTGGCTTGGCAGATGATAATTCAAAGAAGAATGTGGGGCAGATAACTGCAGGATGTTGTAGTAAGCGAGAAGTCTGGTAGAGTAGAAATTGGCTGATGAGGCAGATGGGTCACAGATTAGCCAAGTAAGAGCAAGAGATTGCTGTATTTGAAAATAAAAGAGCCTGGTGTAGATTAGGATTACATCCAGAAACAGGGACTTTCAGTGTTAGGTCTTTTGGAGTAACTCCAAGGGACAAGCAGGTTTCAAGAAACAGAGTGTGAGGCCTTAGTTTTGATAGAGCATAATGGTTTGGAACATGATTGGATACAACATGTGGTCTCCACTCATATGTACTGAGAGCAAACTGAACATTAACCACTACACCAAGGAAAATTTAGAGCCTTGGGTACTCCTCTTTTTCAGGCAACTCCATATGCCATATTTCAGCAGGATGCTATGCCCAGTCTTCTTTGAAGAAGTATAGCTACCTTGCACTTTTGCCTAATGCATTGCCCATCAAACATCTCTGAAACATGAGTAGTCAACCACTGATTCAGAATGGTCCTCTAACAAATGAACTGTAAACCACTCAAATACCATAGAAACATACCCAGCCACCACTTTATTCCATATCACAACATTCAGAGTTTCTGGTTAACCTAAGGCCTGTGCGTGCTTCACACCATACTGATGTCTCACCTAAGGGACTGTATTGCAAATATAATTTGTTGCAACAAGTTTATCTGTGCCACTTTAATTTCCCAGTGTTTGACAGTGTTCTTTGAGATCTTATGTAGTTCTGTATCCCAATCATTTGTGCATTGTCATTTAAGTAATATGTAGTATAAAGTTATTTCAACCACACTATCCTCCGTGGTCTTGCAGCTTTCACAAATATCGATAGCTGTATTAAAATCTCATCAGAACCTGTGGTATCAGGAAAGTGTTAATTATGTATGATTTAGATTGTATACTATTATAAAATACCACAATACTTAAACTGGAAATATGGTGCTTGCTATTATTCATGTGGTTGTACTTACCCATGTATTTTTGTAATCCTCTGATTATCTGAATGTAACAGATATGGGTTGTGAAATCTTCATCCAAACTATTACTTGACATTGAATATAATAACATTATCGTGCAACTGTGAAATATGCAGTAGATGGTTATTTTGTGAAGCAAAACACCGCGAGTGAAATATAACTACGTTACAATGCTATAAGTGGTAGTTAACAGTTTACCAACCATTACAGCTTGACACTCAGTTGAAGATGGACACAAAGTGCCATTTCTCTACACATCCATAAGTACTCATTTATTGGCAGCTATATACAACAGCGAGCGAGGTGGCGCAGTGGTTAGCACACTGGACTCGCATTCGGGAGGACGACGGTTCAATCCCGTCTCCGGCCATCCTGATTTAGGTTTTCCGTGATTTCCCTAAATCGTTTCAGGCAAATGCCGGGATGGTTCCTTTGAAAGGGCACGGCTGATTTCCTTCCCAATCCATCCCTAACCCGAGCTTGCGCTCCGTCTCTAATGACCTCGTTGTCGACGGGACGTTAAACACTAACCACCACCACCACCACCACCACCACCACCAGCTATATACATTCTTAATATGGTACCTAATACCACATTAATGATTTTTATCACATTAAAGTGACTGAAGTTGTATTTCTTCTTCTCTATCTTCTTCTTCTTCTTCTTCTTCTTCTTCTTCTTCTTCTTCTTCTTACTCTTCCATTCCAAGAAGTGTGTGTTGAACCATTCTCAAACCAAAGGAATTTAACAAAACGGTTGTCTCCATCTGTTCATTGGCCATCTCATATTCCATCTTCCAGCTTGGTTGAAATGTAATTTTTGCCATGACAGGTGCTCAAGGAAAATCCTTTTAATTTGGTCACACCATTTTTCCTTTGTAGTGCCTAATTTCTTCTGTCATTGTCGTTTTCATGTTTATTTGTTGTCATATGTCTTGGCTCCAAGTTTGTAAAACACTATTTAATTTAAACACATTTTCTTGTAAAGCACTTTCACTGTCTGCTAGGAGAACTTGGAGTTTCCTTTTAATCATAGATGAATATATTGTATAAGCAGCATTTCAATTTATATTGAGCATTCTTTTTTGTCTCCTTTCTTGTGCGTACTTATAATTATTGTTATCCTCCATTTCTCAGGAATTTTTCCAAACCAACAAATATCATTCACCAACTGCACAAATAACTTTTATACATTTAATGGGGATATTTTGTAAGTTTCAGATTTATTCTACTCATGGCTCTAGCCTTCCTGGCCCTGGCCATCTTTCAGCTAATTTCAAAATTTCTCATTGTGACTTTATTGTATTCTCCAACATTCATAGTATTTGGATAGTGGGGCTCATCTTCCTTGACTAATAGCTGCTTGTAGTACTGTAAGCATTCCCTTCCTGGTATTATGTCTATCTTTGCATTCCCATTGATTTCAATGTGCAAATTTTTGAATATTTTGAATCCAAACTTTTGAGCTCCAGTTAAATCACATTATAGTCTTTTAACATTTCTTTCTCAGCTACCTCTGCTATCAAGTTTGTGAATTACTGCTCTTTGCTTTATGTGCTGTACCTTTTCTTCCACTTTCTTACCATTGATCCAAATCAGATATAGTTCTTATTTCCATTATAGCTTACTTGAGTTCATCATTCTGTAATTTTAACTGATTTGGTTTTTGTAGTTTCTATGTTCCAAGTATTTCCTTAGCAGGGTTAATTAAAATTTCCTTTAATTTGTTCCACTCCTGTTTTATCTCTGATAAAATTCTGCATTTTCATCTGATGCAGATGTCTGTTTCCAGATTGTTCTAAAACTGTTTAAAAATTGGGCTATTATTTTTCTGGCTTGTTCATTTTTTCCTCAGAAACCTACTAGGAAGCTTAATCTCAGACCCGAGTAAAAAATGATCAGTATCAATTGCAGATCCTTTAAATACTCCTGTATCCTGTAAATATGGCCAAACTTTCTGATTTACTATTGTGTAACCTATAATAAACCTACTTCCACATTCTGATCAAATGTACTTACAGATATATTTATCTGGATAATAAATATTAGTAATTCATAAGCTACTGTATGGACATAAATCAATAAGTGGCTTGAGTTTGAATTCTGAGTTTGCTATCCATGTTGTCCAGTGATAGGAGGTTACCAAACTCACACAACAAATTCTGTCATGCAGACTGTCAATGATCTAACAGCTTATCAGGAAACAGAATGTGTTGGGGCAAGTGTGTCTCTTCCACTTTTATTGTATCATGTTCTAAGAGCTCTTGTATGCTTTCATACATTGTTTGTTGTTTCCATACCATGTGACTATGTATTCCATTCCTTCATTTGTTAGGTGGTATCATCTGTGCATTATTTATAGTGTAGCTTATTCTACATTTACAATATGCAAAACTCAATATTGTCATGTAGCAGTACTATCAAATCAAAGGCAAACTGCAGTCCAGAATACAGCAATGTTCTTTGTAGCAATGGCAATTGAGCCAGGCACATTGTAGAATGAGAGCCTGATCTCTGTGTGCCTAACTTATGACCACTCCAAAGTCAGAGGCGTGACCCACATTATCATTTATCGCATAACCTGTCCTGCATCATTGCTTCAGGATCACTGGCATTACTATCTATCACAACAGAATGCCACCCTGACCCCCCACCCCCATCCCCACCACAAAACAGATCTTAGGTCTATGACTTCAACCTTAGTCAACTATAGTTACTTCAGATCATCATCCTTCTTCATAGGCCCATTGACTGGTGGGGATTTGGCAGCGGGGCAGCACTGTCTTCATAAAGCTGGTCAGGCAAGAGAGTAGGCTAGGCAGGCTCTCAGGTTATTTTGACTGTCTGTGCAGTGAGACCATCAGGTCATTCTCTATCAGCAGAAGGGCTTTTGGTTAGTAAGACCACTGTGGGCATATCTGGTTACAGCAATGCTGAAAGGCTCTCATGCACAGATGTCTGCTCCATCTGTACGGTTGCTGGTATCAAGCCAAGCTGGCTTCTGTACAGTCTGACCCAGACTGCTACTCTCTGGATAGACTGATGTATAAGCATTTGGTGCCCGTGAACATCTGTGGAATCATGAGTATTATCAGCTTCCATGGCTGATGGGCATGTAACAAGTCAGCCAAACTTCTTTTATTATTCAGCATTGTTTTGTAAGAGCTTATAAAAAAGGTAAGACCATTTCCAATGATGTGTTCTCTGTAAAAATGTTAAAAGGGGACTGTACAAACGTCCCCTCACTGATTTGATTCATATTGACAAGATGTGTAGGGCACGACTAGGACTTCAACAAATGTAGACAGGAAGACACAACTCTCAACGATTTTTGAGGAAATGGGGCCTGAAAATTTTAATTGCACTTATTTACTTTTTATGGTTGACAGTATTTAAGGAGTCTGCAGCTGAGTGAGTAGGCAATTAGTTTCATAAGAGTGACGTCACTGGGTTGAATCTGTCTATTGGTACTATTTTTTCGTTCTCATATTATTTTGCAACATGTAGTATTAAGATAATCGCTCCCAAATGTACTTCACTGGTGCTGCCTTGCAATGTTTATTTTCACATGTAGGTGAAGAACCTTATAAAGTGACTACAAAATTGCATGTACATCATTAAACACAATAGTCAGATGGCATCTAGAGGAAACTGCATAAAAATTCGACCTATCATACACCACCAGTCATCTGTACCAATATTCTGTGATATGCTTCATTGTGTGTGGTATGCTTGCTGCTAAATTGTGTGACGAGCAAGAATCATTTATGAATATAAACCAAGTTTTTTTGTAATATACATGTTGAAAAATCATGCTGATGCAAAAATTCAGCATTCATCACATGTGCTGTATGCCATAGTAGTTATTGTTTTCCATAGTTCTGCAATCAGTATTATCCTGATTTGTGCAATATACCATAGGTTACATATTCTGCTTGTCAAAAACGTAGATACAGTAATATAAATGAAATGAAATGACTATACTGAACTGATTGAAAGCTTTTTTATTTCAAACCTCCATACAAAAAAAGATTTTTCCTTTTTCCAGGATAAATGTTATGTAAATAATAATTGTATCACCAAATATTGATAATTTGCACAGTCATAATAAACCTGTTGTTACTATTATGTGGGAATGAAAAAAAGTAATAGCAGCAGGATTTGATGCAGAGATCTTGCTCTTATGAAACTATGTTCTTATTCACTCAACTGCAGTCTTGTAAGTACTAAAATGCATATTTCTGTCATTTGAATATTCTACACCTCATTCTGCCTCACCATTGCAAGCATACAATACTAATTGTAGCCAAGAGGGTGTTATTTCCATTCTTCAGGAAGTAGATACCAATGAACCAACAACAAATTCAGAGGAATACATTGTGAAATGTTTACCTCTGTGTTAAATGTACAGTGAATAGAGTGTAGCAATGGAAATTTCTTCCACCACTAGGATTTGAAGTCACTGCCTCTGAGTCAAGCACCACTTCACAAACTTGCAGTAGCAACCTCACCTAGAGATGCAAGTTTATGTCAGTAACAAAGACACATTTTACACTATAGAGATATACGCTGGATATTTGCACCAGATCTGTGATAACATGTACCACTTTTTCACTTGAGTTAAATATAGTATTTTAAATGAAAATACGTAATTGTGTTCTCTAGCATGTTTATTTTTGTGTAGCAGTAGTACCTATCCTGTATGTATATGTCTTTCCCAGCACCAGCTGCTTACCTGATGTGAATCTCACAAGACATGGTAAAAAGAATAATTTGTTTTAAGGGTTTTGCAATCTGTCAACCATTGAAATGGAGCACCTTCATGGTGAATGCTGTTTAGTTGATGTGCAGCATTGGGAATGGATTTATTATAGAAATGTAACTTTCTGAAAAAGGCCTGCAAGTGAATTAAGTTTTTTGTGGACTGATAATGCTTCAATTGCTTGCACATGAGCATTAGTAGGTGAGGTGCTTTTCATACCAGTACTCAAATATGCCCAAGGTAGTCTACCTGTTCTTGAAAGTAATTGCATTTGTCTGAGTTACATTTTAAACATGCCTCATCCAGCATAGTGAGCTAAGTACTGAGCTTATTCAGATAGAATTTTTGATTCATTCCTATCTCAACATTATCATTAAACAGTCCACACACCAGAACAAAATGACATTTTAGTTGTTACAGAAACTTTTGGTGTGTGGTGAATACTTGATATTTAAACCAGCTTCTCCCTTTACTTCTGCTTAAAGTTAGCAATTTTTGATTGCAGACCTCACAATTCTATTCATTACATTTCTTTACATAATACATTTTCTAGGAAGAGAAACTGGTAGAATTGTTCATGTATTATTTGCTATGAATAGAATTAGTTAGCAATTATTATATTACTTATCTCATTTTTTGGATTAGATGTCTTCATTGTCTTGTTGGCTCATCTAGAAGTACATAATCCCTGCATGATGGAGGGTGATATGGTTAACTTCAAACTGTGTACTCAGAATAAACTTGCAACTGGCAGTATCTCTTCTATGTAAAAAAAAGGCATTTAAGCTTCAATGACACTTCAGAATAGAATAGTAATTTCCTTACAACCTCTTCCAACTTCCATCACAGTACAATACATGAACCTTTCGCAAGTACAGTATAAAACGTGAAGCAGCACATCAGCACAAAAGCTAGCTCCTATTTAAAGTGACCAACGCTGGTCATGTCACATCACAACTCAAAGATGCTACAATTACATATTGATTGTTAGCATCAAAAGATACAATTTATGAATCAGTAATATTAGACAATATTTACATTGGAGAAGGCCTTCAAATAAGAATCAAATATTTATTTAAATAATAATAACAATAATAATGAAAGGGGCAGTTAAATGAAAACAACACAGATGGAAGAAGTAAGTAAACTGTTTACTGTTTAAAAAATAGTTACCATAACTGTTAATGCATTTATCTCACTGTGAGACAAGATGGTCAGTGCTCTCATGGATAATATTTACTGTTCCCTATGAAACCATGATTAATCCCAGGTGTGCACCACTTTGTCCAAAGCAAATCAAGGGCCATGAATGTCTTTCTTCAGGGCTTCCAAAATATGCAAATCTCATGGGGAGAGACTGGAACTGTATGGAGGATGTAAAAGGGCTTCCCAGCAAAACTTATGCAGTGTTGTCAAAACAACCTTGGCAAGATGTGGGTGGGCATTATCCATGAACATAATTATGCCACCTGTCAACATTCATGGGCTTTTTTACTTTGGAGAAATTGAAGAGCAAAATCAAGTCAAACACACAAGCATGTTGAAGGATCACATAATTCTGATGCAGGATACTGCCAGACCACCTGTTGCCAAGGTTGTTTCAACTACACTACAGAAGTTTTTTGGAAGCCTTTACGCATCTCCCATATAGTCCCAATCTCTCCCCCTGTGATTTTCACAGCTTTGGTGCTCTGAAGAAAGACATTTGTGGCCATCGATCTGCTCTGGATGAAGATGGATGAAGATGTGCATGCCTGCGTACAACCACGTTTCTGTAGGCAACCGCAGATATTTTGCATGATGTCATTGGTCATCTTCTCTCACAGTGAGATATATGTATTAACAGTTATGGTAATTACTTTTCAGATAGTAAACAGCTTATGTACTTTTTTGCATCTCTCATTTTCATTTGAGGGCCACTTATAGGTTTGAATCATTTAAAAAGTTGCTCTCAAATCTAAAGTAACCACATTTTGAAATATTTTATTATACATTTTAGTATATTTGTACCTAAGTGAAAAAATTTTCTATAGTTTACCCATTCATAACAATGGAAACTAAAATTCATATGATTTCTGAAGTATTTTTGTGTATCGGGTAGTCTTGTTGTATGAGCGTATCAGGTATGAAGTATTTTTGTGTATCGGGTAGTCTTGTTGTCTGAGCATATCAGGTACTCCCATTACATGTGTGTATCTTATGTTCCGGATTATGCTGAAAATAGGTTTGTTGACCAGTTCCATTACAATATTCCAAAGGTTAACTTATAGTACTGATAGAGCTTAATAGACATATTTACTACAGCTAACTCTCCTTGATTCCTCATCTATGGGAGGTAAGAATTAGGTATCTGCTATGCCAGTTTTAGAAAAATATTTTCAGGTTGCTAATTTAGATTAAAAGTTCATCCAGGCATGGAATTAAGTATGTGTGCCTTATTGTTTATGCATTAATCATACTTCAAAACTCTGCACAAGTTCTTAATGATCTGTTTGGTTTGCTTAAGAGTACTGTGGATGTGACTGAATCAGTAGCTGAAAGTGTACAGTAATTCACATTTCTTGTAATCTGTACAGTTTTAAGTGATCTTTGTGAATGAACGGAACTTACTGATCCCTACAAAATTTTATGGTAGCTGTTGGACTAATGGTGACATACACATGGAACTGATTTGTGTGCCGTAGCTTGAACTCAAACCTATTGCAGACTTTTGACAAAGATCCTGTATTTCAATAAAAATAATAGTACCAGAGATTAACTTTGTGAATCCTTTTGTAACCCTTGTTTAGATCACAAAAGTAATTTATAAACGCTTTTTCAAATACACCGAAGCTTAAATAAATGACACATAGTTCATAAGAGTTACAGAACTTGTAAATTTTCCAGGACTGCAGTGAAAACAATCTAAATTAACACCACTTGAATTACTGTGGTGAAAACTACTCTATTCATAGGAGAGGATTAAATCAGTCTCTTGGCAGAATAGTTTGTCAAAGTAGAACTTAAGAGCAGTGGATGGAACGATGCTATATTCAGATCCTAAGCAGGACCAGTCATAACAGGAACTGCCCAAAAAACTGGTTCAGTGCAGAATCATCATCAATATTTAAGTTCGCTATGGAAAGGAACACATTAGTTTTCAAACAGCAGTGATTAAACAGTCTGTGGCCACTTTGCTTTAAATTGGTTGGCCGACAGACCCACATGTTTTTCTGGCCAGTGATGCTGTTTCCTCACCACTTGCAGTTACCCTGTCATGTGGGTATAATGAGGATTATCAATGGTATGGCATCATCAATTCAAATGGGCTGTAAGGATGATGCTCCTTATTGCTGGTATCTCTGTAAATTGACTGAGGGGGCAGCTGTTCCCATATCAGCCAGAAATTTATATCTTTGTCCTGAATGGAAAGGAAAAAGAAAAATTTCTGTGGCAACAATGTACTGGGAGCATATAATATTAATAGAATCTATGTTCCCAGTTTTGTACATGGGAAGACAGCACCTCCACTGTCAAATTCTTAAATAAAGATCAGTTGTTTGGCTTTCTTGCAGCAATAGTCATTCTGCATCCAACTTTCCAGACAGGAATACTAAGTACTCATTCACATGTTTATTAATTCTGGCCATGCTGGCTAAGTTTAGGAACCATGACTGTGTAGAACAATCATTTGTATTTTCTGCAACCAGTTGTGACTGAGATTCACTGTAACACTGATGTTTGCGAGTAAAAAGTGTTGCTGTCACACTGAGGATACAGACTAATGATTATGCATTGCTGCTTACTAGGAGAACCATAAGAATATACTTGAAACATTTCTTCTTGTGCTGGACAAAATGTAGCCTTACTTGGTTATTTCATTTTCCAACTCTTCCAAAGAGGAAAGAGAGGCCTGACTCTGAGGCATGTTACATATATGTCATACAGACACTTCCTCTTGAAGCTGTTCCTCTGTGGTCAGTGTCATCTTGAAATTCTGGGCTATGAGCAGCATTTCTTCTAAGGACAGAGAGGGTAATATCCAAGCCCCCTGCCAAGTTTCCCTGTCTGGATTTCCCTAATATTAATGAGTATCCAAACCATTAGTTTAACAAGTCATGATTGTAGAACATTAATATGAATTGGGTATAGAAGGTTCGAATGACTGGTAGAACCCAATCTTGACAAAGAACAGCTTGGGTTCCAGAGAAATATAAGAATATGCAAGGCAGTGTTGATTGTGCATTTACCTTATAAGAAAGGTTAATGAAAGGTGATTCTATATTTATACCATTTGTAGATATAGAGAAAGCTTTTGACGGGAAATTCTGAAGATAGCAGAGATAATATACAGGCAACAAAAGGTTATCTACAACTTACACAGAAACCAGACGACAGTTACAACAGTCAATGGTGCAAGATCCATACACAGTTCTAAACCTCCATCAAAGTTTCTCAGTTTAGTCATGAGGCTATAGAAAAAGGTGTAGCTACCATACAGTATTACTGTTCATACCTTCGCACATGAGACTGTGCTAGTTAAGCTAACTCTTTCCTGGAATATCTTAATGAATCAGTACATAGGATTTCCTCCAACCTTTTTTATGTGGATCTTTTGTTGATGTCATCCCTCAAAGCAGTTCTTGTAGCACACAGAGTGCTCCAGAAGATGCAAGCAGGTGACCTGTGAGTGCAGGTGGATGTGTGGGTAGCTAATTTACTTGAAATAAGTCCTTTATTAGTGAGCACTGTAAAACACTTATAATTAAATAAACATAAATAATTCATCTCAAAAAGTTGATTACATTTGAGTGCATGGTAAAACCAACAATCTCAGAAGAACAAGCTCTGAGTACATTCTATTGCTGACTATTACATAAAAGCAGGCTCCTAGTATATCCTATCACTGACTGGTGAGATTGATGAGCAGCCAAAATGAAGTGTCGGCAGAATTGCCAACACTGTTTTTAATGGAGGCCGAAATGCACGCTATAAGCTCACGCAGGCTGGCGTGAGGTCTGAAACAGGATACATAATGAATGCTATCAAGAAAAGTACGTAGCTTCTGGAATACTTAACTTTAATCCACATTTGTAGAACATTGCTCTTGATGATACAGAAGTATTATAGCAATTGAATACGGCGCCTTGCTAGGTCGTAGCCAGTGTAGCTGAAGGCTATGCTAACTATCGTCTCGGCAAATGAGAGCGTAATTCTCAGTGAACCATGGCTAGCAACGTTGGCTGTACAACTGGGGCGAGTGCTAGTACGTCTCTCTCTAGACCTGCCGTGTGGTGGCGCTCGGTCTGCAATTACTGACAGTGGCGACACGCGGGTCCGACGTATACTAGCGGACCGCGGCCGATTTAAAAGCTACCACCTAGCAAGTGTGGTGTCTGACGGTGACACCACATTCCTCCCCCGCAAATTGGCGAACTGTTGTGGTATAAGGCTTCCGCCCGCCGTGCGGAGGACCCCATGTTGACGTATGCGACGAGGTGGGAAGCCGAACAACAGGCGAGGCAGTGCCACCCGCACCCGGCCATTCGGTCTGAGGGGAGCTAGGAAACGCCTGAAAACCTAGTCCAGGGTGCACGCCAACATGAGGTGTATGCGCCCGTAGATAGTCAGGAGGGGCTGAAGGGTCGACCTCCATCAAGTCGGAGCACCCGACGGGCGAAGACGACAGATGGGCCGGATTGGGCAAGAGTTCCATGGTGGTCACGGGAAGCGATCGGCGGCGCATGACCCAGGGAGGCGCCTGGCGGTTGCAGGGACGCGTCCACTGTGGGCGTCGCCGGCAGGAGAACAGGCGGCGGCGCGGTGCCATGGGACAAAATGGAAGGCAGTATCGGTAACACCTGGGGATGAGGCAAGCCAGTAGATGGGTCCCCAGGGTGCCGACCGGACAGCACCCTCACTGAAAGCAGACGGGGAGCGGCAGAACCAGTGCGACGACAGAGGGGCAGCTGATTGAAATGCCGATGCACCTCACCAGAGGCCCCCAAAACCAGATACATCGCGCGGCCGAGGCATCGAAGAATGCGCCCTGCGAGCCAACGCCGTGACCCGCGATAGTTGTGATAATAGACAACGTCGCCTGGAGCAAAAGCAGGTGTCTGCCGCTGCACAGGAACCTGATGCGGCAGATGCAGCAAAGACATCAAGGTTCGATGAGGACGACCGTAGAGCAACTCAGCCGGCGAGCGACCATTGCGGGGCTGAGAGCGATACGAGGACAAAAAGAGCAATAACGCGTCCTCCCGAGAATGCGACTCTTTTAACTTCAACATCTGTGACTTGAAAGTCCGGACCAAACGTTCAGCGGCACCGTTTGACTGTGGCGAAAACGGCGCGGACGTCAGATGTTGAATACCATTGGCCTTGCAGAATGACTGAAATTCGGCGGACATGAATTGTGGGCCATTGTCGGAAACAATAGTTTGCGGAAGACCTTCAATGCAAAATATAGCGGACAACGCTTGGATGGTGGCAGAAGATGTCGTGGAAGACGTCCGGACAACAAAAGGAAAATTACTGAAGGAATCGACAACAACCAACCATCGAGCATTCCAGAATGGACCAGCAAAATCGATGTGTAAGCGTTGCCAAGGGGAAGTGGCTTTCAGCCATGCAAAGAATTTCTGCGGTGGCGCGGATTGTTGTTCAGCACACGCCATGCAAGAAGAGCACATATTCGTAATCGCAGCATCGATTCCGAACCAAGTACAGTGCTGACGAGCAAGTTGTTTCGTTTGCACTATACCCCAATGTCCTTGGTGGAGAAGCTTTAAGACAGAGGACTGTAATGAACGTGGGACAATGCCCCTGGACTGATCATTATCAGAACGCAACAGCAAAACACCACGTCGAACAAAAAGTCTCTCCTTGTGAGCAAAAAATCGGCGAATCAACGGATCCTTGATCCGTGACTTTGACAAGGGCCATTGCGTAGCAACAAAACGCAAAACGGTAGCAAGGACAGGGTCTGCAGCTGTGGCGGTAGCTACAGGATGAAAATCAATCGGAAACGATTCGACCACGTCATCGGTTTCCGCATCAATGAACATGCAAGCAGGTTCAGAAGAATCGAATGCTTTATCCTCGGCAACAGGCAAACGGGACAACGTATCGGCGTTTCCGTGCTTAGCAGTGGACCGATACAAGACATCATAGCGGTACTGCAAGAGGAAAATAGACCAGCGAATGAATTTCTGCGCTGTACATGGAGGTACAGGCTTGTTCGGATGAAAAAGCAATGTCAAAGGTTTGTGGTCTGTGATGATGGTAAAGTGACGACCATACAAGAAATCATGAAACTTTGTAACACCAAAGACGAGAGCCAAAGCTTCTTTCTCTATCTGTGAATAATTTCTTTGTGCATACGAGAGTAATTTGGACGCAAAGGCAATAGGGTGATCATGCGATCCATCTTTGTGTGCAAGCACAGCTCCGATCCCGAAATCCGATGCATCTACCATCAACAAAAGGGGTTTCTGGGGATCGAATGGCGTAAGGCAAGTATTAGAAAGCAACGCCGATTTCAACTGGCGAAAGGCGCATTCGCAGTCCGTCGACCAGACGAATGGAACACCTTTACGGCGTAAGCAATTACTGACAGTGGCGACACGCGGGTCCGACGTATACTAGCGGACCGTGGCCGATTTAAAAGCTACCACCTAGCAAGTGTGGTGTCTGGCGTTGACACCACACAAAATCTCTTGCATACTTCATAAAACTTTGTAGCTGTTTGCATATTGTCAGTAGCTTAACAATATTGATTTCTCTGTTGATTTAATTAATTTACTGCTGAGTAGTATTATTGTGTTAAACTTCTGATCACCTGTAAGCTGCTCCTAGTATTTGCTATACCAAAAATGAACTTTGATAACTAATATTTAATATGTAAAACACCTGTGGTTCCCCTATGTATCAATCACCAAGCTAAATTTGTCCTTGAAGCTCATGTGCCTCCCCCAAATCAAGTGATTCACTATCACACCATTGTCTGTTCGTCATGAATGTCTTTGTGAGAGCTTGCTTCTTACTCAATGCTATTGTATTCTACAGTGCTGCTGAAAGCAGCGAATTTTGTCTGCATCAAGTCCCAGTGAAATTTAATTTTAGAAAATAAAATGTAGTCTAAAACAAGAGGAGTCTCATTAGGGGCATGAAAGGTAAGCAGTGATTGAGAGCTGGGTGAAGCAGGGTTGCAGCCTACCCATGGTGTTATTCAAACTGTACAATGAGCAAGCAGTAAAGGAAACAAGAAATTTGGAAATGGAATAAAGATTCATGGAAAAGAAATAAAAACTTTCACATGTGCTGTTGACATTGTAATTCTTTGAGATGCAGCAAAGGACATGGAAGAACAGTTGAATGGAATGGATGGTGTCTTGAAAAGAGGTTGTAAGATGAGCACCAATAAAATTAAAAGAAGAGTAATGGAATGTAGTGGAATTAAATCAGGTGATTCTGAGGGTGGGAATTAATTAGGAAACGAGACACTAAAAGTAGTAGATGAATTTTGCTATTTGACCAGCAAAATAACTGATGATAACTAAAGTAGAGAAGACATAAAACATAGATTGCAATAGTAAGAAAAGCATTTCTGAAAAAAAGGAATTTGTTAACACCTAATATAAAGACGTGATCAGGAAGTTTCCTTCTGTGTCTTACAGTCCAGAACTGGTATGCCAGTCAGGTAAAATCACTGTAGGCATTGCGGCAATAACCCCAGTGATGCACCAGGTAGAAGATACCCATTTACCAAGTCCTGCTACATGAAGAAGTCCGTAACTGCACATCCTTACCTGACAGGAATATCGACCCTTCAAGGTCTTTTTGAGGGACTAAAGACATGATAATCACATGAGGAGAGATCAGGACTATAGGGCAGCTGTCCGAGTTCCTTACACTTGAGTCGGCATAACTTTTGCTTCTCACATTTACCAGTGTCTTGTGTGAAATTGTGAGCAGCATGGAACTTGATATACCATTTCACAATGTTTGCTTTCAGTAGACGTGCTTCACCGTACGCACTCTCCATTATCCAGTGGATGTCTATCAGTGTTTGTCCTGTAGCAGCCAAGAAAAGAATAGCAGCACATTGGTCCTGTTTGGTCACATCTGGTAATAGTGTTGCCATAGTTCACATTTCAGCATTTACTGCACGTCACTCAGAAGGACACAAATGCCACACCAAGCCTTGCTTATATACCTGCACTGGAGTCATGCTGCATTGCAAATTCGCTGCAGTAATGCCCACAAATGAAAACTTTTTGATCACCCTTTTGTAGATGTAAGTATAAGGAAGTCTTTTTGTTTAAGTTATTTGAATGAAGTGTAAGGAATTGAAAGGTGTAATGTAGATTGAAAATTTAATGAGTGAATACTAAATTGAACTGGGGAAGAAATAAGTTCCTTACAACATGACTAAAAGAAGGGAACACCTCTTAAGGTATCAAGGAATTTCACTTTTGCTAATAGAGGGAAGAGTGGGGGATAAACATTGTAGGAGCAGACCAAGAGATGGATACAGAGGAGATTTAAGTGGATGTAGGTTATACTAGTTATTCAGAGATGATGACACTTCCACAGACCAGACTGGCATGGAGAGCTGCATCTTCCTAGTCTTCAGACTGAAGACCACAACAACAGTATCATGCCTACAGCATTTCACATATCTTGAAACACAAGTAGGTATGTTCTATTTATCAGAACACTAATGAACAAGGCCCGCATCTCGTGGTTGTGCGGTAGCGTTCTCGCTTCCCACGCCCGGGTTCCCGGGTTCGATTCCCGGCGGGGTCAGGGATTTTCTCTGCCTCGTGATGGCTGGGTGTTGTGTGCTGTCCTTAGGTTAGTTAGGTTTAAGTAGTTCTAAGTTCTAGGGGACTGATGACCATAGATGTTAAGTCCCATAGTGCTCAGAGCCATTTGAACCATTTGAACTAATGAACAACAAAGGGATGATCCAACATTTAATACTGTGAATTTTAGGGCATAAAAAAGAATCTTCCTACTCATATGAGAGCAATAGTTTGGCAATCATTTGGTTGTGACATTGAGTCAGATTCAACAACATAATATCTTATGGACAAAACTAAATGTGACTGAGTATAGGAATGTGCATTCTACATAAAGTGACACTTCAGAGTTCCTGCAACCACCTGATGTTGTACATATATATCTGCTGCAAAGAACTGCCCCTGGCAAAAGGTTTGGCTGTGATCACACCTACCTTAACTGTCTCTTGACTGTCCAGCTTTCACATTTGGCTGTGGCGTAGAATGCTCGCTTGTCACAAAGTGAAACTTGTTATATTTATGCCGTTATTCTAGAGTAACCCGAGCAGTGGGTATGACACTTTGAACAAAATTGGAATGTGACTTCAATTGATGGAAGAATTTGAGCCCAGTTAATATCAGAATAAAACACAGTAAATACTGTCTACTGAGATCAGTAACTAACATCTTAAAGGAAAAGGGCAAAAATATAAACAGTCATCTATGATCCCATCAGTATTTTTTGTAAGTAAAGTCATGGGGCTAATTAAGTAAAAAGAATATATGACAGTCAATAACGTTATCATTTTTTTTTAATGTTTTAGCTAGCCACAGTCTTATAGATAGATTAAATCCTCTTACTTGGCAAAATCTGCTTGGCACCTGAGTTCTCTACATTGACTTAAACTGACTACCTACTTTTCTGTAGTTATTCTTTGCTAGGCCTGTGGTAAGAGAGCCTATAAGGGAGTGGGATTTGGCAGGTTAACAGTTGCAGTATGAGTGGAAATGTATGTATTCAATAAACATTACGAGGCAATGAAATGGAACTCTCAACTACTATTACAACTTTTGAGCAATCAAAAACCATCTCCAAAAAGTCTGTGAATTTACAGGAGCAATTTTACAATAGGGTGCTGGTCCCCTTAATCTATATATTACAGCAAATGCCAACCATTTTTGTCTCAGGGAAGATATCCTGGAAGTAGGTATCTGTGTGAAGCCACATCGGCTAGTGTATGTAGTGTCTTCTTCTGCTTCAGCAGATGACTGCCTCCATAGCTCCTTGTTGCATTCCAACCATTCTAGTGTTGTTCCATATTCTTTTCATGAAGACTTCTTCTCACTTGTCTATTTCATCACTGCCCCACCAAGGAACATTCTGTCTGATCACTCTTCACACTGTTCTTTCACTTAAATAATTAAATCCTTGCAGGATTCAGGTTACTATATAAAATGAGCACGTTATCCCTGTCTGTAAATTAATAAATAAACAATAATACGTAAATAAATCACTGTAGTCTTATCTGTTTGATTACCAGTTGTATAAAGGTGTAAAATAGTAACAGAAGTGTCGCAGTTTGAATTTACATACTAGGGTTTGAACAAAAGGGACATTTATTGTTGGTTTTAATGAACTTCACCCCACTGTTTCTGCCCTTTCTGTAGAGACTAGAATGCAAAACATCTTGGTATCCCTTAGCTAAGTTGCACAATATTAAGTAATCAAACTATTTTCGATCTAAGAATAGCAGAACAGTTACATATGACACACGTTATTTACGTTGTCATGAAAACATTTTGGCATGGAATGTAACATGGCCCAGCATCCTGTTTTGCCCCCACCCTCCTTCCTACACCCTCGAAATTCTTTTGTTTCTTTGTAGGTTTTCTAATCTTGGACTGATACATTCAGAAATAAAGCAGTAGATTTTTAAGTAAGAACAAAAATTGTCAACAATATAACATGACCATAAAAATTTTTTTTTATTTTTACTGACCTTTTGTGTATGGTGATCACTTTCTACAAGAATGTACCTAATTTAAACTGATTTTCTCTGAAGATAAAACCATAAAACGTAATTTGGATTGATTTGTAAAAGTTCTTAATACTGCTAATTTTAATTTAGAGAAAATTGAAAAAAAGAAAGAAAATATTAACAACACAAATATACTTCTCTTCATTTGGAGCAATTCAAAGAAAACTCCCAACAATAAAAAATAGAACAAATTAAATTTAGTAGATTTTTAATGTCCTAAAGTCATTTATAAGTACATTAGTTCTACAAGAACCTTCTCCTCTTGCAGTGGGAAATATCTTTCACAGTTGTCTTTCCAATAAATCACTCCACTTTCACTTTCCAAGCACTCTATCACAGTAGGAAAATTCCCCAATAGTCACTTTCTTATTGCAACTATTCCTCCCACCACAGCGGGAAAATTCTTCAGAAGTCATTGCATTTCCTAAATTTCCTCTCTTTGATCTGTCTTACTTCATGGTTATTTAGTGTCACTTGACTTTCTGAACACTGACACTAATTTTTAATTTAATCATAAGGAATGAAAAATACTCTTTACATTTGATAAAAGTGGGGAAAAAAACATTGGTACAGACTAAGACTGAAAATTTAAAGAAAGAATACAAATTCTCTCTCTCTCTCTCTCTCTCTCTCTCTCTCTCTCTCTCTCTTTCCCTGCCTTACATTTTGGGTAATGAATCTCAAAAATGTAACTCTTTTATGATGTATAAATAGCATAGATATTCATACAAACTACACCACCACTACTCAAGTTGTTTGGAGTCGTGGTCTTTCTTTCTGTCTGGTCTTTATTTGATCTTATTCTTGGTATAACTTTGGATCATGCTCATTGTACATACGACATGTAAGCTGTTAATTTCTTTGGTGATTTTCTATTTTTGAATAGAATAATGCTTACCAGATAAATTATTGTAGATATCATACTAATAAATGTATTCTTTCAACATCTGTACTTTCTCTTTACTTGTCTTTAGATTTTCCCTCTATGCCTATTTACTACATTAAAATTTTAAATGGTGTCTCCCATTCATTATCTGCACCTCATGTGGAATCTCTCTTCCCTCCCTTTTTATACCCTGTAAATTAGTTTGCTTGCTCAAATTCCCTTTTGTTGTGCCTCTGGCTTTTTTCTATCACAATGCATTGTACTTTTTCCCTTCTTTATTTTACCTTACTTCCCATACACTTGCTTTTCTTTGCAACAATTACTTTTGAGCTCATTAACTTTATCTTTGTCACATCTTCCTCATATCAGTCTAGATTTCCAATGACTCTTTATCCTCCTCATTCAACAATTATGTCACCTACACATTTCTTGGCCTGTGTCAGAGTGTACTCCTTCCCATCAATCCCAAGGAATAAAGGCTACACATAAGATATTTCAACTGAAAGAGTGGCCAAATACTATAAGAATGTAGATATTGCAGCTTGAAACACAAAAAAAGAAGAAATCCACAACCATTTTGGGAAGCCATCCGCACCACTCAAGTATTCATACAGATTTTGAATTTCATGACTCCTTTTATTAACTCTCTACTCTCCAGTAATCAGTTGATTCTCCACAAACCTCAAAAAATTTTGGTATTTCAGACTTTATTTTGTAAGACTTGTGATCTGACCAAAATCTTGTCTCCCATCTGAACTGTAGAGAACTTTCCCTTAGGGTCATGATGTTCTTTCCTAATCTAACTTCCCTTTATCTTTTTTTTTCCTTTTGCATAATCATCAAGTGCTGTATATTGGTTCAGAGCCATAATGCCCATCTTGCCATCAATACTCTCAACAACTTCATGCTCATGGAACAAATTGAGCCCAATTAACACCATACCAAAACATAGTAAATATTGTCTTCTGAAGTTTGTAATTAATTTCTTAAAAGAAAGCAAAAAAGAAGTTGTAAATAATTGTCTGTGTCCAGTAGTATCTGATATAATTAAAATGAGAGATTTAATTAAGTAAAAAGAAGACCAGTCAGTTGATAATGTTGCCATCTGTTGTTCTAGCTGGTTACAGACCTATAGAGCAGTTTAATCCACTTACTTGTTGCCCTGACTTCTGCAAGTTGACTCCAACAGGCTCCCTACTTGTTCTGTGATTGTTTCCTGCTAAGGCTTTTGTAAGAAAGTTAATGAAGGCGTGGACTTTGGAGAATGTCAGTGATTAAATGAATCATGCATTTTGAATGAAGACGTATGCATTCAATAAACATCACTAGATACTGAACTCTGAACTATCATTAGAATTATCTGAGTAGTCAAAAACAACATGTATAAAGTATTTATATTCATTTGGGCTGTTTTTTGAGATGGCAGTGGTCTTCTTTTTCATGCAACTTAGGAAATCTTTATCTCCAAGACTAATGCATGTTTAATTATTATAGACTCAACGTGTTTTATGCTGGAATAATTTGTAATTTGACTTTGCATCTCAGGGAATGCAGGCTAATGAATTGATGTCTGTGTATAGTCACATCTTCTGGCATGTGTGGACTTTCTCTGCTGCTTCTTGGCTGCTTGGTACCTCACTGACAGCTACCATATCTCCATGTCACATTCCACCCCCTCTCACAACTTTCCACCTCCTTCTCACAAAAACTCCTCCTCCAGCATCTGTTTCACTTCTCTGTCCCCACCAAAAAATATTCTTATGGATGGTTCTTCATGGTGATCTTACACTTAAATACATTAACCTGTTACATAGTTCATGTTAGAACAAAAAGTGTGTGTGTTATTTCTTTATGTAAAACAATCATTACAATCCTATCTATTTAGAGTTACCAACAGTGTAAAGATTTAACACAAGGACAGAGGCTTAACATTTGAATTTTTCTCCAAGGGTTTCTATTAATGACAGATTTCTTGTTGGTTCTGAATGAAGCTACCAAATTTCCCTATAATACTAGAATATTATTAATATGATTGTTGTAGGATGAATATTCACAGTAATTGATGCTTTGTAATTTGTGATTATTATGAAAAGATTACGATAAAACATTGATATGTCTATAAAAGATGACGACACATATTGAGGGACTAAAGTTACTACTAGTCTAATAATGTGTTATGAGCTTTCACCGAGAGGTAAAACATTTATTTAATAAATGACAAATCTCAAAAAATAAGTTTGCAAATGATTCACAGTTTGTTTGACAAATACACTAATACTTCTAAACTCCATCTGAACAGGCCTTGGAAGGCCCAACGCTACTGACTGACCGCCATGTCATGCTCAGTCAAAAGGTGTCACTGGATGCGGATATGGAGGGAAATGTGGTCAGCACACCACTCTCCTGGCCGTATGTCAACTTATGAGCCCAGAGCTGCTACTTCTCAATCAAGTAGCTCCTCAGTTTGCCTCACAAGGGCTGAGTGCATCCCACTTAAACCAACAGCAATCGGCAGACCAGATGGTCACCCAGCCAAGTGCTAGCCCAACCCAAAAGTGCTTAACTTCAGTGATCTGATGGGAACTGGTGTTACCACTGCAGCAAGGCTGTTGGCTTGACAAATACACTGCCCGACAAAAAATACGATGCACCAAGAAGGTTATGTGATGTCATGCCAGTGATTACAAAATTAAGTCAAATTTACAAAGAAATTGGCATCACGAGCCTACATATCAGTATGAATTTGCACTCCCTCTGGCCTGGAGATGTGCACTGATTTGGTTGGTAAGGGTATCATAAAACCATTTTTTCTCTCCTGAGACAAGATGGCCCATAACAATCCTTGATATCCTGCATACTGGCACTGGGACAGAGCTGATGCCCAACTGATCCTATATGTTCGATTGGGAACAAATCTGGGGATCTTGTTAGCCACAGGAGTACCTCAACATCATACAGACATTGCATAGAAATACATGCCATGTGAATGAGCATAATCCTGTTCAAAAATGTCACTATGATACTATCACATGTTATACATGTTATTTGGTCTAAAGTGTGCCAGAGTGAAGTGCCACACCTCTTCATACAGTATTCTTCTATCGCACATCACTGTATTTCACTCTGTGGTGTACAAATGTATATTTTGTAATGGAAGCCATCAAACCCATATTCAGGACAGTGGAAATTAAAACATCCTGTCCAATGGTTTTACATCCTGCCTCCTTAACAAAAACCTCACATTTAATACTGGATGGGATTATTTGTGACCGGGAGAATAAGAACTCTTCAGAAAATTTGCACTCTTTATTGCCTAGTAGCCAGAACTTTCTCTTTTGTATGACATAAAATTAAACACAAGAAAATAGAAGCAGTAAAGATGAGAGACAAGCAAGGCAGAACTCATTTCTTCAATCCTTAAGTCCCATAATTTTTTGCTCTCTAATCTTGTTACAGAGTTACATGAGATGCATCCCTCTCTGTGAAAGAATCTATTATCTCAGCAAAGTTTGTTAGATATTTTTCTATATGAAAAATCAAAACATCATCGTCTAATGCTGAAAAAGCTGTTATTATGGATGGTACCCAAGACTGGTGTGGTTTCTTGATCTGATATGTCTATTTTGTCACTGTCTGGTAGATGAAATGAAATAGGCCTTTCTAATATTGCAGCAGCTGTAATATATGCCAAATAAGCAATACTATTTTGGCACAAATGGTCTTTTTATCTACCTCATTTACATATATAACATGGCAAAATGTAATTCACAAAGTACCAATATCAGATGCCTATTAGGCTTACTAAAAGCAAAAAGTTTTATGTTAGGAAATAGTTTCACATGTCATTCATTTGCTCCAGTTTCTCGAGTCTGAGGTTGAAAAGTAGTAGTAGTAGTAGTAGTACAAAATTTATATAAATTTGAACTCGTCATATTCTTCCATTTAATTTGTGGTTGCCCTGTTTCTTCTCCTTCCTTGTACTAACAAACAATCTTGTCATCACTAATTCTGTTATTATTTCTGCCATTGTCAAAACTCATTCTCCAGTTAACTTCACTAACCCTGCCAGAATCACAGGTTCATTTACCCACCTTTATTTTCTGTTTAGGCGTTATTACATGTTCGTACAGTGAGTTTTATTCACTGTTCCAAGAATAGAATTAAGCAGCAGCTAACCTGGGGCTGTAGAAGTGGTCCTTAGTAGTGTAATGATGTGGCAAAAATTTTATGTCAAAATTTCATTTTCCTGGATACACTGACAAGATAATGTGTAATCTTTCTTACCTGTTATTCCTTTTAGTCATTTATTTCCACTCTGGTAGTCTGAATCTATGGATTTTGCTAATGATTATAACAATGGTTATCATTAGCACACCCAGTCAACCAGATAAACCAATGGCAATTGACATTCACCCATTTGCATTTATACAGCTCAGCTCATACAGCCCTGTCCCCTTTTTCCTGCAGGAAAGGTTTTTTGTTTCTACATGTGATGGGGATTCCCCTGGTTTAGACAACATGCACACTATACACACATTCAAAAATCGACTTACAATTCATTCAGAAATCAACTTACAACATGTTCAAAAATCAACAGGGATGCATTTCAAAATCATATGAACAACTGAAACTTCCTGACGGATTAAAACTGTGTGCCAAACCAAGACTAAACTAGAGACCTATGCCTTTTGTGGGCAAGTGCTCTACCAACTGAACTACCCAAGCACAGCTAACGACCAGTCCTCACAGCTTTACTTCCACCAGTACCTCATCTCCTACCTTCCAAACTTCACATAAGCTCTTCTGCGAAAACTTGCAGAACTAGCACTCTTGGAAAAAAGGATATTGTGGAGACGTGGCTTTGCCAAAACCTGGGGGATGTTTCCAGAATGAAATTTCCATTGTGCAACAAAGTGTGCATTTATTTTAAACTTCCTGGCATATTAAAACATTTTAGCGTACCAGAGGATTCAAAGTTGACAAAAAACAAGTACCTGATCAAATTATCTCTGATCAACATGAAACAGAAAGTTAAATTTTTGTGAGAGCTTTCTGAACCATTCAAAATCAAAAGAATTGTCAGACAAGGTGATGGATTATCAACATTACTGTTCAGTTTAGTTTTGCAAAAAAAATAAAAAAAATTACATAAAAAACCTGAAGGTACTAGCAGAAGGCTCCAATTTCCCTCATTGTCTAGCATTTGCTGAAAATATTGAAATCCTCTTCAATTCTTCAATAACAAACCAGAAGTAAACTAATATGTCCAGAAACACCATAAAACAGCAGCAAAAACTTTGTTCCAAATTTTGTATAAGAAGATGGATTATATGGAATGGATGAAATCATGACTCAACAATTAACCCTTGATCACCAAATTTGGCAAAATGTACCAAGTAGATAAATTTAAGTATCTATGAGAAATGATTGAGTCAGTGTAGCTACATCAAGTAGATAAAAAAGAAAGAATTCCAAAACTACGAAGAGCATACAAACTCATCAAGAACATATACGTAAAATATTTATATCACATGGGGAAAATTTATAACACTATATCACAGTTGTTAAAAAAGAAGATCTTTGTGGATGTGAAACCATGATAATTAGCAGCAGATCTGAAATAAGTCATTGAAAAACTTTAAATAAAAATTGCCAGAAAAATCTTGTTATCAAAATGTCAATAAGCAGTTTGGATGAAAAATAAATCACACTATATCGAGTTACAGAAAAATCGTGGATACTATCAGGAAACTATGATTACAGTTTTATGGTCATCTATGTAGAATGGACAACAACAGGGAAAAATTCTAAGCTTACTCTTGTTGATGAGAAACCACAAGAACTGGATAACAGAAGTTAAAGAATATCTAAAAACAAATTGACAGTCATGAAGATACCATGAAAGATAGAACAAAAATTAGAAGCTTAATTCACAAACATAGATTTACTGAGATGTTCACCTGACAGAATTTAGTATGAAGAGAAGAATGTAAAAAGAAAAGCAGTGACTCAATGAAGAAATATTGTGTGGAGGGGGGGGGGGGGGGGGAGAAGAAAAAAGTGCTAATTTAAGTTAAAATAGCAATCCTCAATTGAGCCAATAAACATATTTTGGAAAATGTTATCAGTAATTGACAACAATGTAGGAAAAGTCAGATTGCTACTTGTTGTAAAGAAGACACATCAGGTTGCAAACGGGCACAATTAAAAGACACTTACACACAGCTTTCGGCTCAAAAGAGAGACACACACCATTCACACACACAAGCAAGCACACCTCATGCACACATCACCACTAACTCCAGCATCTTGGGCTAGACTGTGGAGTGCCTATCAATGATAAAGAAATACTTTATGAGCAAATAAATTAAGATGAAACAATATGTAACACCACATAACTGGACAGAAAGAGTTATGCTTAGCCAGGGAAGGTGCTATATATTACAGGACTCCCAGCTATGGCACAATTCAATGGTTATAAATTTAATTACTGCTGTAGCTCAGCTACACTTGACTCCCTTCATTGGTATTATGTATGTATGTTTGCACGATTTGTCTATTATTTTTAGCTTTCACAGTCAAGAAAAACTGAACTTGATATATGAAGCTTTTTAATATTAGGGAGGAATCATCAAGACTTGAAGAAAAAAGCTTGATGCCTAACATACTTGGATACAATAACAGTTCTCCTAGTTTACACAAAACAACATTTACTTAATGTAAAACATAATGCAGTTTGCTGGGTTGGACATCTTAATTCATATTTATGGCAAGTTTTCATGGGAGACTCCTGGCATTTACCACTATTAGATCAAGGGAAAAGATATCTTGTGAAAACTATGAGTAGGATGACATTGGCCCAGACGAAAATTAAATAAATTAAAATATCCTTTGTTTTTATTTTTAATGAGCTGAGTGTAGGGAGGAGGAGGAGGAGATTAGTGTTTAACGTCCCGTCGACAACGAGGTCATTAGAGACGGAGCACAAGCTCGGGTGGGGGAAGGATGGGGAAGGAAATCGGCCGTGCCCTTTCAAAGGAACCATCCCGGCATTTGCCTGAAGCGATTTAGGGAAATCACGGAAAACCTAAATCAGGATGGCCGGAGACGGGATTGAACCGTCGTCCTCCCGAATGCGAGTCCAGTGTGCTAACCACTGCGCCATCTCGCTCGGTCGAGTGTAGGACATGATGTTGATGTCTAGCAAGCAGTTGCTTTATCTTGGGTCTGTCTCTTCAGAACTGAGAATGTGCAAAAGTTGTACAAGTGTTTGAATATTTTACTTAACTTCGAAGTTAATCTGTTTGCTGAAAGTGACAACTACCATTAATACATATTTTAGTACATACAAACTCCGTTATGACATATTCTGCAAGGAAAGATATTTTGTTAGTGTTAGTTCCACATTATCATATAAAAATATTACAATAAATGATATTCCTCATCTGGCAAATTAATTATTTCTTCATGAGAGACTCCATTAACTATCATATTTTGTGAGGAAAGTGCAACATACTATGTCAGACAGTTTGTACAAACACACTTCTGCACCTTACAGAAATCCGCACTACCTAGAGTGAAGCAAGTTAATCATCTTGCAGTGGCAAACCTGAATTTATTCAATCATTTGTTCCTTATGTAAGTCATTAATTAGGTTCATATGTCACAAAAATTGCATCTCTCACAGCACACGTGTAGAATGTGCTGTACAGGGTGATCCGATGATAATGTTACAAACTTTCAGAAATGATGGCAAAGGATAAAAGTATTAATGAGGTAAGTGACCTGGTCTGGAAATAATAGAGTCAAAAGTTATAAGCAAAAAACTTTGATACCTCTGACAGGGAATACATGTACTGGGACTGTTGTTGCTAAGATTATAGTGAATGCAACTTTCAGAGGATGCAGTATGGGCCAAAAAAAAGAGAAAAAGGTCTAGTAAACATAGGCTCAAAAATACATGCCTTAAGAGCTATGGGCACTTGTTCAATAGAAAGATGCGTTTCACAGTAGTGAAGATGAACAAGTGCTCATAGGTTTGTAGATATGCAGTTCAGAGCCCATGTTCACTTAACATTTTTTTTCTTCTTATTTTGGTTCATACTACCACCTCTAAAAGTTGCTCACCCTACGATCTTAGCAACAAGAGTACCGGTACCTCTGTCAGAATTATCAGAACAATTTTTCCTTATAACTCTCAACTCAGTCATTTCCGTACCAGGGTCCCTTACCTGGAATTGATACATTTACCCTATCCCATCATCTCTGAAAGTTTGCAATGTAATCACAGAATATAGCTGACACTCTAGCCAAGATTAACGGTCCATTTGAAACATGTCACTGTTCAGTTTGTAGCTACTATTTGCATGTGTTGTGTTGTGTTGTAACATTATTCCATTTGTGGCATAGACATTTCTTACTTGTGAAAACCTTGCTGATCATAGGATGATGCTTGAGTACATCAGTGTCCTTAATTCCTGTCTTATGTCATTACTGGTTGTTTAAAGGCAAGTTGTTGCCACTGTTCCTTCTCCTACTGTTTTGACCTCACTTTAGTTCACCTTTTTAGTAGTGCTCAATAGTTGTATAGGCAGTCAATGCTACAATTCCTTAGCAAACACATGTGTTACTAATAATGCACTCTTGTTTTCTCATGCTGATTTAAAATTTTCTTTGCTGGCATTACTCACTAAATCAAACAATGGAAAGTCCAGTCTGTAAGATCAGCAGTTATGAAAAGGATATGATTCTTAATTTTCTCCTGGTGTACTACCATTTCCTAGTGTTCAACATGTACACTATTTTGGCAATCAGACATATCACCATAATCATCTGCACTGACGAACTGAGTTCCTAGAGCATGCAGCCGACTTATATCCCCTTGCCCCGGAGCCTTTCCCTCCATGGTCCACGACCATGTGTCGATGGTTGTGGAGACACTAGTGTCAGTGTCTGTGGTAGCACTGATGAAGGTGCTCTGTCCACCGTGGTCACTAGATTGTTTTGTTTGCTGAGAGTCTTCTAAATTAAAGTCAGAGCTGGTTCCCAAGCCTTGCTAAGATTGCAGCCACAATCTCAGTTGATGAGATCATTTCTGGTGTGAATTTCTATGGCCTCTCTAGTGATGTTGTCCCAGTATTTGTAATTCTGTGCCAAGATCCTGGTACCATTATACTCTGTTGTGTGATTCATGGACAAACAGTGCTCTGCAACTACTGACTTGTTGGAATACATCAGTCGAGTGTGCCCCCTGATATTCTTGGGAATGATCTTTGATGGTGTGTACTGTCTGTCCAATATATGTCTTTCCACATTCACATCAAATCTAGTAGATGCCAGCCTTCCACAAATTGAGATCGTCTTTGAGGCTTCCCAATAATTCTCATGTTGTATTGGTTGGGTAAAAGATGGTTTTTCTTCAGTACTTCTTCAGTATGCACCCAGTTTTTTACAATAGTGCACCAGTGTATGGTATAACGCTATTGGCTGCCTCTTCCTCCATGACTTCTTCCATCTCCATAGGTTGTACTGTTGTGGTGGGGCACAGGGCATGCATAATCTGCCATTCTGGGTACCTGTTTTCTTGGAACACAGTTCTGAGGTGTTCCAGCTCCTGGTCAGACCCTCTGCAGGTGGTGCGTGTCCTGTGTACTAGTGTTTGTAGTACCCCATTTCTCTGCAAAGGATGGTGGCAGTGGTCTGCATGCAAATACAGATCAGTGTGGATTTTCTTCTGATACACACCATGGCCCAGGGTGCCATCAGCTCTTCTCTTGACCATGACATCCAGGAATTGCAATCTTGCTTCTGCTTTGATCTCCATAGTGAATTTGATGTTTGGCTTCATGGAGTTCAGATGTCTAAGGAAGTCAAGAAGCCTGTTCTTTCTAATGGGCCAGATGACAAACATGTCATCCACATAAAGGAAAAAAACATGTGGGTTTTATTTTGTTTTATGCCAGGGCTTCCTCCTCAATGTACTCCATATACAAATTCGCAACCACAGGCAAGTGTGGGCTGCCCACTGTGATTGCTTCTGTTTGCTCAAAGTATTTTCGATTAAACATAAAATATGTGGTGGTTAGGATATGCTTAAACAGGTTGATGGTCTTCTTGTCAAATTTCTGACCAATAAGCCTAGACTCTCATAGAGGCACCCTGGTGAATAACAAAATGACATCAAAACTCACCAGGATATCTGAGTCTTTCACCCTGAAGTTTTCGAGGCATTTTACAAAATCCACAAAATTGCAGGTACGGTAAAGGCATTTACCCACATGAGGGCTTAGTATCTCTGTCAGGTATTTTGCCAGCAAATATGTAGGTGCTCTAATGTTGCTGACTATGGGTTGCAATGGCGCCTCATCTTTGTGGACTTTAGGGAGTCCATAAAGTCTTTTGGCACAGGTCCCTGACATAACAATTTCTTGTCAACCATTTCTGGTAAGTCCATATCCTTGAGAAGAGTCCTAGGCTACTTTTCCACCTTCTTTGTGGAGTCATCATTGATTTTCCTGTAGGAGTCATCATCTAGCAGGCTCTACATCTTCTCAATTTAAATTGTTCGAAAGAACGACAGTACTGTTGCCTTTGTCAGCAGGTAAGACAACAATTTCAGGGCACTCTCTAAGATTATGAATAGCTGCCATCTTGGCTCGTAATGTTCGACTTCATATGTAGGCACACCGCAACCTGTTCAACTGCACTGATGGTGTCCATGACCAGTGTGAACTTAGAGGTGGGAGCAAAGTTAAGTCCCTTCTCTGGAACTCAAAATACATTGCCACTCAGCTCCATGTCAGTCAGATTAATGACCAGCTTGCATTGGGCCTCCATTGACAGTTTGACAGAGAGACTTGAGAATTTTGATATTTGATGTCCCACCTGTGTGCAGAATTAGCTGTCACCCAGATAACACCATCAATGCAGTCTCAGGTTGAAATGATTGACCAGATGTAACTGTCATCTATATAGTTCCTGGGAGTTGCACTCAAGGCTCTGGCAGGTAAAGTGCACCCTCTCATCTACCACAGCAAGGCTGGCCTACTTCTTAATTGTCCTGCCTGCTGCAGAATTGATGCCATGCCTGACCTTAGCAAAGTTTGGCACATCTTGCTGGGCACAACATCTATTCAGAAATGCAAGATCATTGAGCACACGACACCTTCAGTGGTACAGCTTGTCGAATTTCTTCATGTTGCAATTTGTCCTATCCTTATAAAGGTATATGGTGTGATTCTTCAGTTTCTCCTGGCATATCTGTTGATCTAACAGTCTGCAGGTGTATTGCCAGTTATAGTATTCAAAGGTCACAGTATTTTGGTGATCAGACATGTTGCCATCATGCACTCACAAACTGGGCCCCTGAAGTCATGTGGCCAACTTATATCCCTTCTCCCCATGAACCTTTCCCTCTGCATGCTGCAGCCATACAGCAGCAGTCACAGATATGCTAGTGTCAGCATCTGTGGTAGTGTTGATGTAGGTGCTCTGTCCATCCTGGTCACCAGATCATTATGTTCACTGAGAGTCTTCTAAATTACACTCAATTCTGGTTCCCACGCTTGCTAAGATTATAGCTGCAGTCTCAGTTGATGAAGCTGTCCCTGCTTATGTGATTTGTGTTTGTTTTTCATCCTTTTCTGAAGGAGGCTTTGGCCGAAAGCTTAGTGTGTAAAAGTGTTTTCATTGTGCCTATCTGCAAATGAATATGTCATCTTGATGGTGATTAGGAATTTACCCTTTTCATAATTGTTGATTACTCACTAAATAATATTTAAAGGTAACATTAGTAAGTGCCTTGCACAGATTTAACATGTTTGTAGGTAAAATACTAACTTCAGTCATTAATACTTGTTAACAATCTTACACATTCTTGTTAAATAGCTGTCACAATCACAGTTCCACTTAACACTTTTCCTAGCACATACTTTAAAACAAAGCAAAATGCCTTTGCTGTGCACATTTATGAGGTCCTTGAATAAATGATAAATGTAATACATGTTACTTGAATTGCAATACTTATTTTTGTGCATGCAAATGTAAACATAAAATTAAAGACATCTATAATACAAATATGAAAAGTGATGTAGATACATGTCTAATTATTTCTTCTGCTTGTTGGTTCAATCTCATTCTCTCCTGTAGCTTATAGGGTGATTCTGTATGAGGACTAAATCTCCTGCTCTATAGTCTTTCTTGTGATTTATTTTTATATAGATTTTTCTTATTTGGTAGAATATGACTTCTCACAGTCTATTAACACTCTTCTTGCAAGCCAAGTAGTGCAGAATTTTAGTTCTTCATTAATAGTTTGAATTTGAAACAAATAATCTTCCACCCCCAACATGTGAACCATCAGTTGTTAAACCAAAATCAAAGATTAAATCTAGAACATATTAGATCTTGGCTTGACTCAGTTCCTATCTAATTATGTCCAAAGCTGATTAATTTTCTGCTGTTCCTGCCTTTGTCACATGGTTCTTTAAGAGTCAGTTTATAGCTTCACTATTCAGTCCCTGCTTTAGAAGAAATCTTCAATAGAAAGAACATAATCAAATGAATGACCACAACTGCTTTTTAACTGTGATGTTGGAAGATTTTTACTGATGTAATCTTATGTCAATCAGATATTATCCTTGTGAAGAAATGATATGATCAAGAAATTTGATCTCTGTCCTTCCAGACTTTAAATTTTTAAGATTTGCTGTAACTCTAACTCTTTGACACTCTTGTAGTAGCCCATCTCTCTTTTTAATTCCAAATGTTCTTGCTGTGTTGTAGTAGCTATTAACAAGTCATCAACATAAACATGTAGTTGATCTAATAATTATGGCCCCAACACTTTGTTAGAGGCTTATTCAAACCAATCAGTAGAACTTTAATTTGGTAACTTTTTCCATCAAATATAAATGTGGTACACCTCTGTGATTCTTTTGTCAAAGGTACCTGCCAATAAGATACAATAATACATATTTGGCAAGTACTGTACTCTATGAAACTTCTGTAAATGCTCTTCCAAATTTTCTGGGTGTGTTGTTACTGATTGATGGCCCTTGCATCTTGTCAATCTAACATCTGTTTAATTTCTCTATTTACTTCTGATCATTTGGCCCGTATGTGCAAAGACCTTTCTGGTGACCAAAAATCTCCTCTGAAATAATTAACATAAGTTCTGAAAACAACAGATTCATGAAACCCAGCTCCTTCTATTCATCCATAACACCCAGAAAGCAGTAGATACAGATACCCATGTGGATGTTGTGTTCCTTGACTTCCAGAACACATTTGATACAGTTTTTCCATGATCCCTAAGAACAGAATACAAGCGTATGGAATATCATATCAACTATCTGATTGGACTGAAGAGTTTATAGCAACCAGAACACAGCATGTCATTCTGAAGTGAGAAAAGTCTTTAGATGTAAAAGTAACTTCAGGTATGCAGATACCAACTGAGATTCATTGGAAGAATTCTCAGGAAATGTAGTCCATCAACAAAGAAAGTAACTTTCAAGATGCTCATTTGGGCAATACTTGAATATTTCTCATCAGTTTGCGATCCACACCAGATAGGATTTTTGGGATCCGCACCAGATAGGATTCATTTTGCTACAGGTTCATTAAATGAGCACAGAAGTATCATGAAGATACTCAGCCAACTCCAGTGGCAGATGATGCAAGACAGGCATTCTGTGTTATGGTATGGTCTATTGTTAAACTTCTGAGACTGTGTGTTCCTAGAAGAGTCACTCAGTATATTGGTTCCTGCTGTGTATATCTCGCAAAAAGACCATGAAGATAAAATTAGAGATTTGAGCCCATGTGGAGGCTTATCAGCAATCTGTTTTCTCACACTCAATATATGACTGGAACAGGAAAATGGGAAAGTGGCAGTGGTACACAAAGTACCCTCTGCCTAGATGTAGATGTAGACCCACCCATCACTGTTAATTCTTGTAATATATTATTATTATTATTATTATTATTATTATTATTATTTTACTCATTTTGCATTACTTCCCAAAAAGGAGAGAGCAGGCCACTGTAGAACTCAGTTGTTTTGAGCCCAGTCTACCTGGAACTGAGGCAAGGGGATCTCAATTCAGCATAATAACTTGTCTTCTAGCACTTTATTTTTGAACTTGCAGCCTTTGTGTCATCACAGTGAGGGATTTGCAGCCAGTGGTACTAGCAAATCTGTATACCCCTGGTGTAAGCAAAATGGCTCATGGGTTCTTACATCCAGATTACATTCATATTGTGGCCTCAGCAGCCAGAGACTGTGGTCGTTTGTGTGTGAGTTGCAGTTGTATGTGTGTATGTTGTCTATTTCCAATGAAGGCCTTGTTGGCTGACAGTTCATTTTCTGTCAGTCTATTTGTTGTGCCTACCTGCAACTCAGCATCTCAGCTATATGGTGAGCAGCAACTATCCTTTTCATAGTACCATTACATTCCATCTTGGATTTTCCATTGTTTTATTCATATTATTTAGTTATTCTATGTTGTTCCTTTAAAACATCTTAATATTCACACAGTACATCCTTCAGCTCCTGCTTGTACATGGCATTGCAATTAATCTGTTTCATTTATTTTTTCTTAAATTGCTTCCATGACATTCATTCTAACCTGTTCCGCTGCATATACTTCCTGTAGGAGCCTGCTTTTAGCACCTGCTATTCATATTTGTATTTGATCACAGAACCTCCCATGCATGGTGTTGGATATTAGCAAATAAGCCTCAATAAAATCTCTTTCACTACACATCATTAACCTGCCAGCAGAGAGGTTGATCATTGCATCCTCATCCTGTAAAGAATCAGTTCCTAAAACACAGTCAATAAACAAATCTCCAATCACCAAAAATTAAGGTTCCACTTTCCATCCCTTCAATTTTTATTCTGAATGGATTTGCAGCTTCATAGGCTTCTTTCACTGTCTAGCAGCTGTTACCAGTCTTATGTCACTGATTGACAGTGTCAATATTTTGTTTTAATTCAGTCCACAAAATAAATCTGCAGAAACTAAACTCAGATCTGAGTCTGTATCCACTGTTGATACAACTGTTATTTCACTTATGTTCATGTTAACTGCTGATTGCTGTAATTCCTGAGTGCTACATTTTGTTATTTTGGATCTTCATTTTTTGGATTTTAATTATTCTTCAATTTGTTCCCGATTGTTGCAACATAATAGCTTAAAAAAGCTTTCTTCCAGGAGCACTAGTCCTGCAAGTTTTCCAGGAGAGCTTCTGTGAAGTTTGGAAGGTAAGAGATGAGGTACTGGTGAAAGTAAAGCTGTGAGGGCTGCTTGTGAGTCATGCTTAGGTAGCTCAGTCAGTAAAGCACCTGCCCATGAAATGCAATGGTTCGAGTCTTGGTCTGGCACAGAGTTTTAATCTGCTGGGAACTTTCATACCAGGGCACACTAATAGCTTTATTTCTTTCACACTGCCCCTTCCCATGCCTTTGGTCAATGATTCGGAGCTAGTTTTGACTACACTCAGTTTTCCCAATCGTGGTGTATCTGTCCACCTCTTTTCTGGTTTGTATCTCTGTTAATCCATTGGTGTGTATCATTTTGGTTATTATTATTCTATTGGCATTGTCAGCCAACCCTCCCATTAATGTCATTTATTTATCTGTCTGTCTGTCTGTCTATCCAAGGATATGTCACAATGATATAGAATTTGTCAAGGTAATACGGTGCCATCAATGGGCCAAAATATGACACACAGCATACATAAGATGTTTTTAGAGGATAGGACAGGTAGCCTATGTGGATAGGACAAATGATCATGGTTGGCTGTGGCCTTGATTAAGGAACCATCCCTGTATTTGTCTCAGCAATCCAGGGACACCATGAAAATCCCAAACGTGGATGGTTGGACAAAGCAGCTCCATACTCTCCTATATGAGGTCAGTGTTAATAACCACACTGCTGATTCAATCATTCTCTAATGAATAATGGTTCTTCATTTGTGCACATTTTTTCTTCACTGCCCACACACTGAGGACACTCATTTATGACTCCTGGACTGTTTCAATTTGCTTGCTATGTAAAACATAGTTCCTCTCTTTGCAGTCACTCACACTAAGGCATCCACTGATGATTCCTAGACTGAGAAGATGCTGCTGTGCCTGTTACTGCCCACCTGAAAAACTAAGCCAGCAGACATTACTATCACACACTATGCATCCTGACACAAGAGCCTTGTGAAACCAATAAACCATAATGAAGTACTGAAGTGTGACAAGATGCTGTAGTTGTCCTCTTTCATTACTATCCACTACTCTGAGTCCTCTAAGTAATCTTTAGTTATGTAATATGCATTACTTGTGAAGAACATTTTAGCTGCCTTTTTAAACAAATGTGTTTTAGTACCATAATCTTTTTCACTTCGTTTGGAAATTTATTACACAATTTTATTCCCTGATGTAAAATACTGTTTTGGTTTTTTTGTTTGTTTTACCCAGGTAAATGTAGCTCCAAACTGGCTCTTGTTCCATCATTAAGTGTAGAACTGTTAATGCAGCATTCATTAATATTTTTCCCGATATGCACCACAGATTTGTATATGTATTCACTTGATACATTAAGGATGCCCAGTTTTTTAAATAGCTCTTTGACAATAAGCCCAACTTTTACTTCCAGTTATTATTGTTATGAGCCTTTTCTGCAGTTTAAAAACCACATTCATGTTTTGATCTTCAATCCCCAAAAAAGAAACGCATGGTATGAATTGAGTGTATGTAGCCACAGTATGTCACCATAAGACATAGACTTTTACAAAGTAAGAGTGTCGCATACTAATGACATTCTTTTTGCCAGTATCTTTGTGTATTTACTCCATGTTAGGTGACAACCAATAGTCATCCTTAAAAACTTTGTGTTTACTACACAATCTATAGATTTATCATCTATGATTAAAGTGAACAAGTTGCTTTCTCTCTTCATGCTGAAGTGAATACTGTTTGTTTTCTTTATGTTCAGTGTAAATTTATTACATACTGCCCAATTGTAAACATCCTCGAAGGTTTTATTTTCTTTGCCTAGTAGGAGTTCTGAAGTTTTAATGGTGACCATAATGTTACTATCATTGGTATATAAGGTATGACAATAAAGTAATGAGACTGATGTGAAAAAAATGTTGCTTACTGTTTTAGTCAAGTTTAGTGTTGTCTTCTTCAAAGTAGTTCCACTCTGATTGCACACATTTTTTCCAGCACGTCTGCCATTGATGGTAACATTTCTGGAACTCATCTTCTGTAATATCCTCCAAGACCCTCATCACAGCTTTTTGGACATCTTGTGTTGTTTGAAAATGGTGTCCCTTGACTGCCATTTTGACTCTTGGAAATAGAAAAAGTCACCCACAATGTTATCTGATAAATAAGGTGGCTGTGGTAGTACTGAAATTTGTTTTAAGGTTATTTTTCCTTGTTTCTCACTGTTGTGGTGTGAGATATTTGGGGACCATTTTTTTTTCTCAAACAAGATCTTCAGTTATTATTAGACATACTGTTTCTTGATTGATGTTCAGTTCTTCTGCAATCAATTTCATGGATAATCTCCGATCACATCGTATGAGTTCATGCACCCTGGCCAAGTTGACATCTGTCTGTGAGGTTGATGGTCATCCACTGAGGTCTTCATCTTCGACATTTGTTCTGCCTTCACTTAACTTTTTATGCCAACGAAAAACTTGAGCTCTTGACATAACCTCCTCTCCAAAAGCCTTCTGAAGCTTACCATAAGTTGTCGTCATGTTTTCACCCAATTTAACGCAAAAAGAAATGGTATACCATTGCACAATATTATGCAGTTCCATTTCCTTGACGAGAGACACAAACACTTGTTAACTTATTACAGCACAACTCATGACTGAGCAGTTGCATCGATGTGCCGCTTGGACTAGAAGCAGCTTATAGACCAAGGTCAAAGATATTGTGCCTACACAAGCCTGCAGGGTTGCCACATCTTGCAAAGAAAATCAGTCTCATTTCTTTATTGTGCACCTTGTATATTAAGAACAGTATTGGACCCAGTGCACTACCCAAAGTAACACATATTTTTATGTATTTCTTGTCTGACAATTGTTTTATTAAAAATTTGTCATCAGCAGATGTGTGACAATCTCTATCTTTTGTATCCTTTTTTCTGAAACCAGTCATTCACTGTTCCTCTTATACTTAGCACTTCTAGCTTACTCACTAGTATCTTATGGCCAACAGTGCCAGAAGCCTAGGACAAGTCTGCTCCACGTCTGCTGTGCAGTGAGCTACCTTAATTTAAGTATTAACTGTATTTTTCTTACTTGTCACTTCTTCTTCCGTGTGTATTTGCTTTTAGGAAGCTTTAATTGTCGGGTGCTATTAATAGTGTTCCATAGATTTCGTGTTTGTTTTGAATACAGTCAGAGAGAGTCCCTTTAGTCAGCCATAGTGCCAGTAGAGTCAGTGTCGTCGTAACTGCCGTCTGCTTCATGTCTGCTGTGCAGCGAGCTACCTTAATTTAAGTATTAACTGTATTTTTCTTACTTGTCACTTCTTCTTCCGTGTGTATTTGCTTTTAGGAAGCTTTAATTGTTGGGTGCTATTAATAGTGTTCCATAGATTTCGTGTTTGTTTTGAATACAGTCAGAGAGAGTCCCTTTAGTCAGCCATAGTACCAGTAGAGTCAGTGTCGTCGTAACTGTCGTCTGCTTCACGTCTGCTGTGCAGCGAGCTACCTTAATTTAAGTATTAACTGTATTTTTCTTACTTGTCACTTCTTCTTCCGTGTGTATTTGCTTTTAGGAAGCTTTAATTGTCGGATGCTATTAATAGTGTTCCATAGATTTCGTGTTTGTTTTGAATACAGTCAGAGAGAGTCCCTTTAGTCAGCCATAGTGCCAGTAGAGTCAGTGTCGTCATAACTGCCATCTGCTTCACAGCGAGCTACCTCAATTTAAGTATCAACTGTATTTTTCTTACTTGTCACTTCTTCTTCCGTGTTTATTTGCTTTTAGGAATCTTTAATCGTCGGGTGCTATTAATAGTGTTCCATAGATTTCGTGTTTGTTTTGAATACAGTCAGAGAGAGTCCCTTTAGTCAACCATAGTGCCAGTAGTGCTAGTGTTTGTTTTCAATACAGTCCAGAGACAGGTAGTGCTATTTTCATTGTTTTATACAAGAAGTGGCTAGCAACCACAGTTTAGTGAATAAACAGCCACCTTTAGTGAACTAGCAGTCTAGTTAAAGGTTGATTAACTCTCTTCAGTAAATTGATTCCATAGGATGGATAGGATGTGTGACTGCTGTGTACGGACGCAGGAGGAGCTGGCCACTGTTCGCCAACAGCTGAGCGTGTTGATGTCCGCGGTCAGCCATCTTCAGGCTGCTGCCTCGGAGTGTAGTGGCAGTGGGGAGTCTGGTGCGTCGCAAGGTACACCCCAGGTGTTACATGCTTCACCCACTGTCCCTGCTGTCGAGACATCTTCGCGGGTACTGGGCGTGGTTGGGCCACCCTCTCCCCAAGGGGAGTGGCGGGTTCAGCGGCGTTCACGGCGCACGAGGCGGAGGGTCAATGTGGAGGCTGGCCGTGTGGCATCGCCTGCTCTGCCTGTGGGTGGACAAGTGGCTGCTCCTTCAGCAAGGTCTGAGCAGGCACACGGGGGGAGGGGTTTATTAGTTATTGGGAGCTCCAACGTTAGGCGGGTGATGGAGCCCCTTAGGGAAATAGCGGGAAGGTTGGGGAAGAAGGCTAGTGTTCACTCTGTCTGCTTGCCGGGGGGTCTCATCCGAGATGTGGAGGAGGCCCTACCGGCGGCGATAGAGAGCACTGGGTGCACCCTACTGCAAATTGTTGCTCATGTCGGCACCAATGACTCCTGCCGTCTGGGTTCAGAGGTCATCCTCAGTTCGTACAGGCGGTTGGCGGAATTGGTGAAGGCGGAAAGCCTTGCTCGCGGGGTGAAATCAGAGCCAACTATTTGTAGTATCGTTCCCAGAACCGATCACGGTCCTCTGGTTTGGAGCCGAGTGGAAGGCTTAAACCAGAGGCTCAGACGATTCTGCGGAGATCTGGGGTGCAAATTTCTCGACCTCCGCTATCAGGTGGAGAAATGTATGGTCCCCCTGAATAGGTCAGGCGTGCACTACACGCCGGAAGCGGCTACAAGGGTAGTGGAGTACGTATGGAGTGCACATGGGGGTTTTTTAGGTTAGAGAATCCCCTCCCTAGGCCTGACAATATGCCTCCTGAGATGCGGCAAGGTAGGAGTAGGCAAAATGCAACAGGGAATAACAATATTAATGTGCTAATAGTAAACTGCAGGAGCGTCTACAGAAAGGTCCCAGAACTGCTCTTGTTAATAAACGGTCACAACGCCCATATAGTACTAGGGACAGAAAGTTGGCTGAAACCAGACGTAAACAGTAATGAAATCCTAAACTCAGATTGGAATGTATACTGCAGAGACAGTCTGGACAGTGAAGGGGGAGGCATGTTTATAGCGATAAGAAGTGCAATAGTATCGAAGGAAATTGATGGAGTTCCGAAATGTGAAATGATTTGGGTGAAGGTCACAGTTAAAGCAGGCTCAGACATGGTAATTGGATGTCTCTATAGGCCCCCTGGCTCAGCAGCTGTTGTGGCTGAGCACCTGAAGGATAATTCGGAAAATATTTTGAGTAGATTTCCCCACCAAGTTATAGTTCTGGGTGGAGATTTTAATTTGCCGGATATAGACTGGGAGACTCAGACGTTCATAACGGGTGGCAGGGAGAAAGAATCCAGTGAAATTTTTTTAAATGCTTTATCTGAAAACTACCTTGAGCAGTTAAACAGAGAACCGACTCGTGGCGGTAACATATTAGACCTTCTGGTGACAAACAGACCCGAACTATTTGAAAAAGTTAACGCAGAACAGGGAATCAGCGATCATAAAGTGGTTACGGCATCGATGATTTCAGCCATAAATAGGAATATTAAAAAGGGTAGGAAGATTTTTCTGTTTAGAAAAAGTGACAAAAAGCAGATTTCAGAGTACCTGTTGGCTCAACACAAAAGTTTTGTCTCAAGTACAGATAGTGTTGAGGATCAGTGGACAAAGTTCAAAACCGTCGTACATAATGCGTTAGATGAGTATGTGCCAAGCAAGATCGTAAGAGATGGAAAAGAGCCACCATGGTACAACAACTGAGTTAGAAAACTGCTGCGGAAGCAAAGGGAACTTCACAGCAAACATAAACATAGCCAAAGCCTTGCAGACAAACAAAAATTACGCGAAGCGAAATGTAGTGTGAGGAGGGCTATGCGAGAGGCGTTCAATGAATTCGAAAGTAAATTTCTATGTACTGACTTGGAAGAAAATCCTAAGAAATTTTGATCTTATGTCAAAGCGGTAGGTGGATCAAAACAAAATGTCCAGACACTCTGTGACCAAAATGGTACTGAAACAGAGGATGACAGACTAAAGGCCGAAATACTAAATGTCTTTTTCCAAAGTTGTTTCACAGAGGAAGATTACACTGTAGTTCCTTCTCTAGATTGTCATACAGATGACAAAATGGTAGATATCAAAATAGACGACAGAGGGATAGAGAAACAATTAAAATCGCTCAAAAGAGGAAAGGCCTCTGGACCTGATGGGATACCAGTTCAATTTTACACAGAGTACGCGAAGGAACTTGCCCCCCTTCTTGCAGCGGTGTACCATAGGTCTCTAGAAGAGCGTAGCGTTCCAAAGGATTGGAAAAGGGCACAGGTCATCCCCGTTTTCAAGAAGGGACGTCGAACAGATGTGCAGAACTATAGACCTATATCTCTGACATCGATCAGTTGTAGAATTTTGGAACACGTATTGTGTTCGAGTATAATGACTTTTCTGGAGACTAGAAATCTACTCTGTAGGAATCAGCATGGGTTTCGAGAAAAACGGTCATGTGAAACCCAGCTTGCGCTATTCGTCCACGAGACTCAGAGGGCCATAGACACGGGTTCACAGGTAGATGCCGTGTTTCTTGACTTCCGCAAGGCGTTCGATACAGTTCCCCACAGTCGTTTAATGAACAAAGTAAGAGCATATGGACTATCAGACCAATTGTGTGATTGGATTGAGGAGTTCCTAGATAACAGGATGCAGCATGTCATTCTCAGTGGAGAGAAGTCTTCCGAAGTAAGAGTGATTTAAGGTGTGCCGCAGGGGAGTGTCATAGGACCGTTGCTATTCACAATATACATAAATGACCTGGTGGATGACATCAGAAGTTCACTGAGGCTTTTTGCAGATGATGCTGTGGTGTATCGAGAGGTTGTAACAATGGAAAATTGTACTGAAATGCAGGAGGATCTGCAGCCAATTGACGCATGGTGCAGGGAATGGCAATTGAATCTCAATGTAGACAAGTGTAATGTGCTGAGAATACACAGAAAGATAGATCCTTTATCATTTAGCTACAAAATAGCAGGTCAGCAACTGGAAGCGGTTAATACCATAAATTATCTGGGAGTATGCATTAGGAGTGATTTAAAATGGAATGACCATATAATGTTGATCGTCGGTAAAGCAGATGCCAGACTGAGATTCATTGGAAGAATCCTAAGGAAATGCAATCCGAAAACAATGGAAGTAGGTTACAGTATGCTTGTTCGCCCACTGCTTGAATACTGCTCAGCAGTGTGGGATCCGTACCAGATAGGGTTGATAGAAGATATAGAGAAGATCCAACGGAGAGCAGCGCGCTTCATTACAGGATCATTTAGTAATTGCGAAAGCGTTACGGAGATGATAGATAAACTCCAGTGGAAGACTCTGCAGGAGAGACGCTCAGTAGCTCGGTACGGGCTTTTGTCAAAGTTTCGAGAACATACCTTCACTGAAGAGTCAAGCAGTATATTGCTCCCTCCTACGTATATCTCGCGAAGAGACCATGAGGATAAAATCAGAGAGATTAGAGCCCACACAGAGGCATACCGACAATCCTTCTTTCCACGAACAATACGAGACTGGAATAGAAGGGAGAACCGATAGAGGTACTCAAGGTACCCTCTGCCACACACCGTCAGGTGGCTTGCGGAGTATGGATGTAGATGTAGATGTAAAATGCCTGCAACACAGTCAACCCTATCAAGAGCTTTAAGTACCACTTTTGTGAAATCTACACTGTACGATTTTGTACGAGGGCAGCTCAATAAGTAATGCAACACATTTTTTTTCTGAAACAGGGGTTGTTTTATTCAGCATTGAAATACACCAGGTTATTCCCCAATCTTTTAGCTACACAACACTATTTTTCAACGTAATCTCCATTCAATGCTATGGCCTTACGCCACCTTGAAATGAGGGCCTGTATGCCTGCACGGTACCATTCCACTGGTCGATGTCGGAGCCAACGTCGTACTGCATCAATAACTTCTTCATCATCCACGTAGTGCCTCCCACGGATTGCGTCATTCATTGGGCCAAACATATGGAAATCCGACGGTGCGAGATCGGGGCTGTAGGGTGCATGAGGAATAACAGTCCACTGAAGTTTTGTGAGCTCCTCTCGGGTGCGAAGACTTGTGTGAGGGTCTTGCGTTGTCATGAAGAAGGAGACGTTCGTTCAGATTTTTGTGAACAATTGTGACAGCACTACCAACAGAGATGTCAAGTTGAGCACTGAGTTGTTTGATGGTGATCCGTCGATCATCTTGAACGAGTGTGTTCGCATGCTCCGCCATTGCAGGAGTCACAGCTGTGCACGGCCGGCCCGCACGCGGGAGATCAGACAGTCTTGCTTGACCTTGCGGCGATGATGACACACGCTTTGCCCTATGACTCACCATGCTTTTGTCCACTGCCAGATCACCGTAGACATTCTGCAAGCGCCTATGAATATCTGAGATGCCCTGGTTTTCCGCCAAAAGAAACTCGATCACTGCCCGTTGTTTGCAACGCACATCCATTACAGACGCCATTTTAACAGCTCCATACAGCGCTGCCACCTGTCGGAAGTCAATGAAACTATACGAGACGAAGCGGGAATGTTTGAAAATATTCCACAAGAAATTTCCGGTTTTTTCAACCAAAATTGGCCGAAAAAAAAAATGTGTTGCATTACTTATTGAACTGCCCTCGTATGTCAAAGCCAGACTGTACTTCAATAAAAGAGCTTGCATTTATTCAAGTAACTTGTCAGTCTCCCTTTCTCAATTATTTTTTAGAGTGAAGGCAGCAGTGAAATTGGCTTGTAGGTTTCAATACTTCCTGCCTTACCTTTCTTTGGTAAGGGCTCCACTTGAGCTTGCTTGAGGTACTTTGGGAAAACACCTGAACTAAAGGATTCATTTATTATGTTTGTTAATGGAGCTATCTAATCCTGCCTTCAGAACAGAGATAAAAACCTCATCTAAACCTCCTGAATTCTTACTTTTCAGTTATTGTTGTGTCTTCCTAACTTCAAGCTCTTTATAGGAAAAACATCATTGTGTTTGCAGCAGTCAGGTTGCTACTTCTGGTTGCTATGTGACTGCCAATGCCTTCTACTGTTGTTCACATCATGTGTGCAGTCGCTTGTTTTGCTTCTGTCTCCTCCACTGTTCTTCTGTTGTGCATCTGTCCCATTTGATCTTCTGGAGCTCATGTTTACATCATTTTCATAATTTCTTCCACTATTCCATGACATCCTAAAATTCTGTCCACTCACAGCTCTACTACCTTCCTCTAACATATCAATACCATAAAGTGCCTCCAGAAATTGTGGTAAATTGTAATTTGGTACTGTTAATGGCTTTCCTCTGATGTTTAGTGATAGTTTTCCCTTTAAAATCCATGAGATATCTACTGGTGGCATGTTCCTGTCCCAGTGCTTTGCCTGATGTAAATACTTTCCAAAATATCTGCATTGTCTTACATTGGATGGCTCCAGACTGGAAACCTCTTTCCATAATCTCTCCTGAATCCCATGTGACCATTATTTTGACAAAAATGCACTTTCAAACTCTTTCTAAGTCTCATAAGCAATACCTCCTTCCACTGTCCACAAAGCTGTGTCACACTGCATGTAACCTCTGACTAAACTGATCATCTGGTTTCCTGTCTAAGTTTGTGACAGAACACTGTGGAAACTTTTTATGAATACCACTAGTGAATTTCATGTTTTCTGGGTATGAATGTAGAAATTTGTGTGTGTTGAATCATATTATCCTCTATGATGTATGTGGTCATTATATCCTAGCACCTCCCCCCCCCCCCCCCCTCCCCATCCCACCATCAGTTCTCACAACATTAACATTTTATGTACTAGTGGCATTCCCAAACCACTATCTCAACTGACTGAGTTTTGTTCATTAACTTTTTAATGTCAAATCATCATTCTTGGGGATCCAAATACTATTTGCTTCAACTTGACCTATAATTTACTTTGTCTCTTGTTTAACTCTTTCTATGTTAGAAATTAAAGCTTCTTTTACTGTTTCTAATTACTGACTAAGGTTCCATATATCTTGCCTGTCCTTTCCAAAATCGTGCATTTGCACTTCTCATGGTTGTTCTATAATGCATTGATATGGGTTCTGATAATTTCTGCTGTGTGCACATCTGTCTGCAGCTTGTAGCCATTAAAACCTCTTGAATTTCATCCAATAATTCCTTGGCCAGTGCTTTTCTCCATCTAAGAATTTTTACCTTGCATTTCATACCACTCCATAAATTGGTCATCAAACATATTCAGTATTTGTTTATCTCTTTGTGAACTCCATGTACCACATTTTATTTCTAATGTGATTTCCATGTTTTATAATTTTTCCATTAAATTGTTTTCCTGTTCATGAAATTTGTTATCTAAATCATGTTCATGCTGTACAAATTTATTTGGTAATGTGTCCTTTATTGTTTCCATCTGAACATTTTGTGTAGACAAAGCCTGTGATCCAGTCATGCTGTTTACTTTTGCAGTTAACCCATCTCATGAACCTACTCTTTTTGTCATTTCCAAAGCCAATCTATTTAGCCTATTAAGTGTGTAGTTCATGAGTGCATGCCTCTTCTTCAGTCATGCCAGCGAGCCCTGGTGTGGTGGTGCTGTGTAATTTTCTCATACATAAAAGTTTTCCTCCATGTTTTCATTTTTGAATTGAATTGATAATGGGTGGGAATGAATAAAATGAATTGTAGAAGTTAACAAAAATCTATTGTCATGATATTACAAGTCATTTTCAGTGAGAAAAAATTTTGAAGCTAGGTGCTGCACACAAAGAAACTTCACATTCTGCACACCAGTATGAAGTCTCTTTGCGAAGGCCTTCTTTCAGGACATCACACACTTCTTTGTTGGTCTCTTCTTTGTTGTGGGTGGCAGAAGGTCTAGAAAATGCCTGGCAGTAAGGCGTGTTGCTTTTGGTCTTTGAGGTGGGTGCCCTAATGATTTCCCTTGTTGTGTTGAAGATATGGCCAACTGTCTGCCAAGACTAATCCTAATGCTCATTCTACTTAGTTTCAGCACGTTTCTAATACAGAATGTATGGATTGAAGCATTGCAGTGTCCAACAAGTGGCAGAAAAGCTTCTGATAATAGTTTTCAGCCTACTCCGGCCATGCCTCCTATATTCTTGTTGTAATCAATAACAACATGTGACTGTTGAATGATTCCCTTATTCAAGTTCACATTTAAAAATGAAGGTACTGACTACAACAACATAATTTTTGTCCTTACATTTCATTACACCTGTTTCCTCTGTTCCCTGTTATGTACTCTTCCCTTCTCCTGTTTTTCCATTTTTATGAAGTCGGCATACTCCTTCCTGTACAGCTGGTTAGTTTTTAAACTAAATCTGGACTGGTGTACCAGTTATCCAGATGAATGCAGTGACCTTTCTTGAGGAGTTCATGTGCATGCTCCAAAACAATTTGAGTTCTTATTGTTTCTTCTGGATAGTGGCTACCATAATTATTGTCTTTTCCGGTTTAAACAATAAAATTACGTAGATACCCAGAGCTGCTTTCACAGAGGTCATAGAATTGGATGCTGAATCTGTTGCACTTTGATGGAATAAATTGCTTCCATCCAAGTCATCCTTTCCAGAGCAACAACAATTCATCAGTGGCGAGGTTCCTTTCTGGCATGTATAGTGATCTGAATTCATGCACAGATGCTCCACAATCAGGTGAATTTTGAATAGTTTTCTGCTGACAGTGCCTAGTGAATTATACAGGTTATTGTCAGCAAAGTGGTGCCACAGCTCTACTACTGTTACCACAGAACTGACATTGATCACAAACCGAACTAGCATGCACACATGCACTAGGTACCATCTGCTGCAGTAGTGTCTTGTCATCAGATGTTTCTGAATCAAAGTCACTTTTCTTAGTCTTGACATCTGTATCTTGAAAACTTGCAGAACTGTCACTGAAATTATCATCACTTTCTAAAAGCAACTACTCTATTTCAAAACCTGATAAATGACTTTTTTGCCATTGCAAAAGATCACTCACTAACACAGCAGTAAACACAGTTGAAAAAGACACAGTTTTGCTGTCACAAAAGTAGTTTCATAATGTAGTCGACACTATTGTATTTTAAAATTCTTATTATAAATTAGGAAACAAAGACATGAGCATGCCTTTTTTTTCATCTGCCCTCTTCCATGGTTAGAAGGGGAAGACAAGATACATTTTCCTCACCCTGTCCTCATTTATTTCATAACAGATGAAAATGAGTTGGCAGCAGAGGCAAATGCTATTTAAGTGAGTATGTATCAGCTACAAAGAAATACTTTATGGTAATAAAAATGGAAATGTCGTGTGGCTAGGGACTCGCGTCGGGTAGACCATTCGCCTGGTGCAGGTCTTTCGATTTGATGCCACTTCGGTGACCTGCACGTCGATGGGGATGAAATGGTGATGATTAGGACAACACAACACCCAGTCCCTGAGCGGAGAAAATCTCCGACCCAGCCGGGAATCGAACCCAGGCCCTTAGGATTGACAGTCTGTCACGCTGACCACTCAGCTACCGGGGCAGACATACTTTATGGTTAAAAAAATAAAGAAGAAAACAATAGCTAACACCACAAAGCTTAACAGAAACAATTATGCTGCAGCCAGGGGAGGTGTGATATATTACAAAAGGCCTCTGTGCACCCTGTCATTAGTGTTTGTGGTCCCTATGGGAACACCCACCTGTTTCTTTAGATATGTGGACGATACCTTTGTTATCTGGTCACATGGAAGAGATAAACTGGCAGACTTCCTCACACATCTCAATTCCAAACACGAGAATATTAAGTTCACCATGGAGATCGAAACGGTTGGGATGCTCCCTTTCCTAGATCTTTTGATTATAAGACGAGCTGACAGCAGTTTGAGCCACAGCATGTATAGGAAGAAGACACACACCGATTTGTACCTACATGCGGATAGCAGCCACCACCAGACACAATAGAATGGTGTGCTCAAAACTCTTGTACACAGAGCTCACACCATCTCCGACAGGGACAGACTCCAACAAGAATTGGACCATCTGAAGACCGTGTTTCGGAGGAACGGTTACAAGGAAGGGCAAATTTGGAAGGCTCTACATCTCACACCTGCAGCACCGGCAGAAACTGGGGATGAACCTCAGGAGGAGGCGGCCTTGTCTATTATTTTGTTTTGGGGGGCCTTATCTGGAAAAATTAGACGCATTTTACGTAAACGCCAAGTGAAAATCATCTTCCGTCCTCCAAGCAAAATCAAGAGCCTTCTTGGTAGTGTCAAGGACAACCTTGGTCTACATAAATCAGGGGTTCATCAGATACCTTGCCAATGTGGTAGTGTATACATAGGGCAGACCATTCGTACCATTGAGGACCGATGCCAAGAACGTCAACGGCACACTAGACTGCAACAGCCCAGTAAGTCGGCTATCACTGAGCATTGCCTGTCAGAACTCCACAGCATGGATTATGATCAAACCAAAGTCCTGACACTGACTTCCAAATACTGGGACTATGTCATCAAAGAAGCCATAGAGATCAGAGTAAGGGAGCCACAACTAAATCGTCACAGCAGTTACATCCTTAGCAAGGCATCGGAACCCGCAATCACCCGGATTAAAAAGAAAACCGATATTTCCCAGAGTGTACCGACTTTGGGGGAGGAGGGAAGAATAATGAGAATGGTGCCGGCAGACCCTCCTGAACAAGAAGACCTAGGACGCAGCGTCCAGATGGCAGCAGAACAGATGCTGTACCTGGACCACGTGCAGGGCCTGGACCGCACTGACTCATAGGAAGCGCCTGAGGGAGGAGTGGGAGGGGGATTGTCCTATATATACATGGCGCCAGCCCACTGCCGGTCAGTACATCAGCGCACCTGATGATGACAATGTGGTAGATTGCCGAAATATTGTGTCCTGTGCACACTCACACCAGGCTGTTCACCCGAGATTTATTTTGCCATATGTAGGCAGCTTTATTATATTCGTAGAGTCCCTTCTTAATACTGGTCTTGATACTTTTTAAGTAAGAGGTCCAAGATAATGGGCATCAATCTTAAACTGTCAGCCTATTTAGGATTTGCAATATTCCAGTGATGCTTTCCTATAGATGAAACAAATCTGTGATGATATTATAATACATCTGGAAAATTTCAGGTTCTAGTGAAGTCCTGCTTATTAAGTTAGTTATTAAGGTAGAACTAATTTTCAGAATTATTTTTGAAAATTTGTCAACACCATACAAACCTGTGTTTTTGAAAGCCATTATAGTTCTACTAATTTCGATAAAGGATGTTTTTACAATGTCTACATTCCTGAATGTTTGTGGGATGAAGTTTTCCACATATAAAATCAAAGGGAAAATATAGTTGAGAAAACTGTTACATTACAGCAGACAGTGACAAAATAGATGTAATTAGATTGAGAAACCACACCGATCTTGTGTACTATTCATATTAACAACTTTTTCAGTATTTGACAATGACATTTTGATTTTTCTCATAGCAAAATGTTTTATGAACTTCGATGAGGTAATAGATTCTTTCACAGAAAGGAATGCATGCCTTGTCAATTTGTAGCAAGATTATATAGAAAAAAATCTATGGAATCTAAGGATTGATGATGATGTTTGGTTTGTGGGGCGCTCAACTGCGTGGTTATCAGCGCCCATACAATTTCCCAACCTTTTCTCAGTCCAATTTCGCCACTTTCCTGGATGATGATGAAATGATGAGGACAACACAAACACCCAGTCATCTCGAGGCAGGTGAAAATCCCTGACCCCGCCGGGAATCGAACCCGGGACCCCGTGCTCGGGAAGCGAGAACGCTACCGCGAGACCACAAGCGGCGGACAGGAATCTAAGGATTGAAGAAATGTCTACTGTCTTGTTTGTCTCTTGTATTTACTGGTTTTATGTTTCCCACATTTAATTTTATGTTAAGAGAGGAAGTTATTAGCCAATAGGGAACAAAGAGTGCAAATGTTCTGAAGAATTCTTATTCTCCTGGTCACAAATAATCCCACCCAGTATTAAATGGGAGTTTTTTTAAGGGGGCAGGATGTCAAATCATTGGACTGGAAGTAGGAGAGGCACAACAGGAAGTTTTAATTTCCACTGTCCTGAATATAGGTTTGATGACTCCCATTACAAAATATATATGTTTGAATTCCACAGAGCAAAATACAGCGATGTGTGATAAAAGAATGCTATGTGAAGAGGTGTCGCACTGTAATTTGGCACACTTAAGGCCAAATAACATGTCTTACATTTCCTCAAACATATTCGTTTTATATATCAAACTCTTTAGAAAGATATTCACTAAAAGACGAACATATTTTTCAAGAATCTATTTTTTAAAATTTTTGATGTCCTATCTCAAATGCATTTGAGGGAACTCTGACAGCCTAATGAAACTCCACAGACATCCTACATCCTCATGCGTCAGCTCTCATGAATTTTTTTAAGGGGGAAGAATGTCAAACCGTTGGGCTAAGAGTAGGAGAGGCACTGTCCTGAATATAGGTTTGATGGCTTCAATTACAAAATATACATGTTTGAATTCCACAGAGCAAAATACTGTGACATGTGATAGAAGAATGCTGTGTGAAGAGGTGTGGCATGGTACTTTGGCACACTTAAGACCAAATACATGTCTTATATTTCCTCAAACATATATGTTTTATTTATCAAATTCTTCAGAAAAATGTGTGTGGCAACATGAATATATTTTTGAAAAATCATGTTTTTTTTTTACATCTCGTCTCAAATGCTTGATTGGGAGGCACTATCAATTTTTTCCCCTGGTTTGGAAATATTGTAGACCCGGGACTGTCTTCATGTAACTACATAAAATAAAAATAATTATGGACTCTTCATTCAACTTAATGACTTAAATATAAAAAATGTATACTATTCATTTAGAGTTTTCACTGTACACAATCTCATACACTTTCGGCTGACTTTAGATCCATGACCATACCGCCACGCCTCTATTACATCTGTATGCCTTACTTTCTGCCTGTCTGAAAAACCGAGTTAGTGATACTTCATGATAACTGAGATTCTGAACTCAGAAAAATGGTGAGACATTTGTGTTATACACTAGAAGTCACCTTTTCTTTATCTTTAACCTCTACTCTGAGTTTTCTAAGTAATCTTTAACTGAATCTTTAACTGTGTAATATGCAGTATTTAAGAGGTACCCTTAGGCTGCCTTTTTAAATAAACATATCTTAGCTATGTCTTTCAGTTCCTTGGACAAGTTATTATACAATTTTAGTCCCTAATAAGAAATACTATTTAGTGGTTTTTGCTTCCTTTTCCTTGTAGAATGTAAGTCCAAACTGGCTTCATCAGAAGTTTCTTTACAGAGACTGTATGCAATGGAGGGTCCCTCCCATAATGCTATTGAGTACATCTCTGTCCAGTGCATGATCAGTTATTCTATTAAACTTGAACCGTAGTTTCTCTACATACTCCTGACCTGTGCTGAAAGTTTCAAGTTACTCATTGATACTGAACATATGTATCTTTCTGCTTGTTTTAGCTGTCCTGTGTACATTGGTAATCATTGTTGCCATTACCATGTCATGGTCACTGATACTAGTTTTGACGAGGACATCCTCAAAGAGGTCAGGTCTATTTGTTGCCATTAGATCCAATACATTTCCATTATGAGTGGGGTTTCCAAATTATCTGTTCTAGGTAGTTTTTAGAGAAGGCATTTAGTAACGTTTCATACAATATCTTATCATGCCCACCACTAACAAAACTGTATTTTCCCAGTTGACTGATGGATGATTAAAGAATCCACCAATGATTACAGTATGATTAGGGAGCATACATACAAGTGAAATGACATTTTCTCTAAGGTTTTTGGTTACATCAGGAGATGAGTCTTGTCGGGAACAGAAGGATCTAGTTATCATTTTATGATCACCCCTCATACTGAGTCCAGCCCAAACAATCTCACATGTTGTTTCAATTTCTGTCTCTGTGGATTTGAGTTTTTGTCTACTATGACAAATGTACTACTTCCTTTTCCCATTAGCCTTTCTTTTCGATATATACTTAAATTTTCCCAAAAAATCTCGTGCTATCAGTTTCAGGTTCCAACCAACTTTCCACACCTCTTGTGCTATCAGTTTCAGGTTCCAACCAACTTTCCACACCTAATAAGCTTCATTGATTTTCACTTGATCTTGCTTAATCCGTGTACACCATATACATGAAATAAAAGCTTGCGTTATTTCTGCTATCACATATAACATCACTGTCAGTAGCTGATGCGATATGAAATGTAATGATCACATAGGTTCAGTCATTGATAAAGCAGGTGCCAGTTTTGGTTTATCAGTAGAATACTGAGGAAGTGCCGTCACTCTACAAATGAGATATCTTATAATCATTCGTGCAACTGGTTCTAGAATATTGCTCAAAAGTGTGGGATCCTTACCATGTAGGACTTGCAGGGGATATTGAATGTATACAGAGAAGGGCAGCATGAATAGTCACAGGTAGCCCCCCCCCCTGTTGGTGGGAGAGTGTCACAGAGATACTGAACTGGTATACTCTTGCAGAGTACTACCCTGAGAAAGTCTGTTAACAAAGTTTCAAGAACTTGCTTTAAATGATGATTATAGCAAAGTACTACAACACCCTACATATCCCTATGTAGGGATCATGCAGATAATATTAGAATAATAACAGCAAACACAGAGGTATTCAGACGATCATTCTTCCTGCACTCCATATATGAATCGAATAACTGTTACAATGGGGACATACCCTTTGCCATGCACTTCACGGTTGTTTGCATAGTGTAGACATAGACATAGATGTAGAAGATGAAATAAAAATACAATTAGCATGACATCAGATCAAGTGGAGCTATTCCACCTTATAACAACTTCAGTAACATTCACCTGCTGTGATCCCTCCTCCACACACCATTAGGGGGCCTGTGGAGTATGATGTACATGTAGATCACACCAACTCCTGCCAGTGATGTTGTATGTGACAGCAAAAATAAAGCAAGCTTTAGTCTTTTTTAACCAATCTGCTTTTCACATTAACTGAATTTTCTATCAGTGCTTGGCAGAACATGATAATAATATTAAATAGGAAACACTTTCTTATGTCCTGGAAAAAATTATATTATTTCATAAACTCCATCTACCTGGTTCTTAGGCCACCTTGAAGTGACAGCTGAATGTCACAGACACAGATCAAATTATGTGCAACTTACACATTGTTATTTACACAAAAGATACAAAAATGACTTGTTGAGTATTTACATAGGAAAATGTTACATTTTTTGTCACATAGAAATAGTTACGTTCACTAAAATAGGAAAAGTTTTTATGTGGATATACATTTAGCAACTGATGAAAAATTTTTCAGTTTTAATATACTGTTTGTAACTAAAACTTAAATTAACAGAGGGGATAAACGTCCTTATTATAGATATGTATTAGCATAAACAGACAGTTATTCAGCATTTACAGAAAAACCATAGTTACAGATATGATCATCACTGCAAGTTCCCAGCATCTACATGATCAGATTTCCATTTGATGGTGCAGTACCTCAACCTCATATCTGTTCCATTGAGTCTGCCTTTCAAACTGAACTACAGAGCATAAGACACATCACTTCTAGTAATGGCATTCGCTCTGTTCTGATTGATAACATACTATGAAAGAAGAAAATGCATAGTATTATACCATTTCTGTATGCTGGCCAACAGGAACCAGTCAGTAATAATAAATACAGGGGCATCATCCCATATATTAGTAGAATTTAAGATAATCCTGCATTTTGTTTACCTTCAGCATATCAGAATTTTTATTCAGTAGTAAAGACAAACTGCAATCTCTGATGCAAAGTGGTGTGTATAAAATCATGTGCAAGCACTGTGCTAAAGTATATATTGGTCACTCTTCAAGATCTGTGGCAATTAGATTCTCTTAATGTGAGAAAACCTGGAGATTAAGAAAGAAAAAAAATCCACCTTTGCTGATCATCATTTAATAGAAAACCACTCATATTATGTAGAATGCTAAGTTTCGTAATCTGTTAAGAACAGCAGAGAGATTATCCTACTTGAAATCAACAAACAGATGACACAGAATAACAACTTGGTATTTAATGACCAAATTTAGTTTCATCTCCCTCCTTTCCCCATCCTCTATGTTAAATTAAGATATAGTTACAGATACTAGATGAAAATTGCAAATTCAACTTTATTTTTCATCAGTTGTTAAATGTATTTCCACATTAATTTTGTTTCATCTTTTTAGTTAAGATAATTATATTTGCAAGACAAAAAATGTAATGTTTGGCTATGTATACACCATACATCCTCCCTCCATGAACCATAGACTTTGCCGTTGGTGGGGAGGCTTGCGTGCCTCAGCAAAATACATAGCCATACCGTAAGTGCAACCACAATGGAGTGGTATCTGTTGAGAGGCCACACAAATGTGTGGTTCCTGAAGAGTGGCAGCAGCCATTTCAGTAGTTACAGGAGCAACAGTCTGGATGACTGACTGATCTTGCCTTGTAACATTAACCAAAACGGCTTTGCTGTGCTGGTACTGCGAACAGCTGAAAGCAAGAGGAAACTACAGCTATAATTTTTCCTAAGTGCATGCAGCTTTACTGTATGGTTAAATAATGATTGCGTCCTCTTAGGTAAAATATTCCGGAAGTATAATAGCCCCCATTTGGATCTCTGGGCAGGGACTGCTCAGGAGGACATTGTTATCAGGAGAAAGAAAACTGGCATTCTACATATCGAGCATGGAATGTCAGATCCCTTAATTGGGCAGGTAGGTTAGACTATTTAAAAAGGGGAATAGATAGGTTAAAGTTAAATATAGTGGGAATTAGTGAAGTTCAGTTTCAGGAGGAACAAGACTTCTGGTCAGATGAATACAGGGTTATCAATACAAAATCAAATATGGGTAATGCAAGAGCAGGTTTAATAATGAATTTAAAAAATAGGAGCATGGATAAGCTACTACATACAGTATAGTGAATGCATTATTGTAGCCAAGATAGACATGAAGCCCATGCCTACCACAGTAGTACAAGTTTATATGCCAACTAGCTCTGCAGATGATGAAGAGATTGAATAAATGTATGATGAGATAAAAGAAATTATTCATATAGTGAATGGAGATGAAAATTTAATAGTCATAGGGGACTGAAATTCGATATTAGGAAAAGGAAGAGAAGGAAAAGTAGTAGATGAAAATGGAATGGGGATAAGGAATGAAAGAGAAAGCCGCCTGGTGGAATTTTGCACAGAGCATAACTTAATCATAGCTAACACTTGGCTTAAGAATCGTGAAAGACGGTTGTGTATGTGGAAGAGGCCTGGAGGCACTGGAAGTTTTCAGATAGATTATACAATGGTATGGCAGAGATTTAGGAACCAGGTTTTAAATTGTAAGGCATTTCCAGGGGCAGATGTGGACTCTGACCACAATTTATTGGTTACGAATTGTAGACTAAAACTGAAGAAATTGCAAAAAGGTAGGAATTTAAGGAGATGGGACCTGTAGAAACTGAAAAAAAACAGAGGTTGTAGAAAGTTTCAGAGAGAGTATTAGGGAACGATTGACAAGAACTGTCAAAAGAAATACAGTAGAAGAAGAATGGGTAGCTTTGAGAGGTGAAATAGTGAAGGCAACAGAGGATCAAGTAGGTAAAAAGGCAAGGGCTAGTAGGAATCCTTGGGTAACAGAAGAGTTATTGAATTTAATTGATGAAAGGAGAAAATATAAAAATGCTGTAAATGAAGCAGGCAAAAATGAATACAAACGTCTCAATAATGAGATCAGCAGGAAGTGAAAAATGGCTAAGCAAGGATGGCTAGATGACAAATGTAAGGATGTAGAGGCATATATCACTAGTGGTAAGATAGATAATTCCTACAGGAAAATTAAAGAGACCTATGGAGAAAAGAGATCCACTCATATGAATATCAAGAGCTAAGATGAAAAACCAGTTCCAAGCAGAAAGGTGGAAGGGGTATATAGATGGTCTGTAGAAGGGCGACGTACTTGAGGGCAGTATTATGGAAATGGAAGAGAACATAGATGAAAATGAAATGGGAGATATGATACAGCATGAAGAATTTGGTAGAGCACTGAAAGACCTAAGTCAAAACATGGCCCTGGGAGTAGACAACATTCCTTTAGAACTACTGACAGCCTTGGGAGAGCCAGCCCTGCCAAAAGTCTACCATCTGGTGAGCAAGATGTATGAGACAGGCGAATTACCCTCAGACTTCAAGGAGAATGTAATAATTCCAATTCAAAAAAAAAAAAAAAAAAAAAAAAAAAAAAAAAAAAAAAAAAAAAAAAAAAAAAAAAAAAAGTGGGTGTTGACATATGTGAAAATTACTGAATTATCAGTTTAATAAGTCAAGGCTGCAAAATACTAAAACAATAGAAATATTGGAACATGTAAGGCAATACTAACCCTGCTATTTATCTTAGAAGATAGATTAAGGAAGGGCAAATCTACATTTTTAGCATTTGTAGACTTAGAGAAAGCTTTTGACAATGTTGACTGGAATACTCTCTTTGAAATTCTGAAGGTGGCAGGGGTCAAATACAGGGAGTAAAAGGCTATTTACAATTTGTACAGAAATCAGATGACAGTTATTAGAGTTGAGGGGCATGAGAGGGAAGCAGTGGTTGGGAAGGGAGTGAACAGGGTTGTAGCCTATCCCCGATGTTATTCAATCTGTATGTTGAGCAAAAAGTAAAGGATACAAAAGAAAAATTCGGACTAGGAATTAAAATCCATGGAGAAGAAATAAAGACTTTGAGGTTTGCTGATGACATTGTAATTCTGTCAGAGACAGCAAAGGACCTGGAAGAGCAGTTGAACAGAATGGACAGTGTCTCTAAAGGAGAATGTAAGATGAACATCAGCAAAGCAAAGCAGTGATAATGGAATGTAGTTGGATTAAATCAGGTGCTCCTGAAGGAATTAGATTAGAAAATGAGACACTTCAAGTAGTAAATGAGTTTTGCTATTTGGGAAGCAAAATAACTGATGATGATTGAAGTGGAGAGGATATAAAATGTAGACTGGCTGTGGCAAGAAAAGCATTTGTGAAAAAGAGAAATTTATTAACATTGAGTGTAGTTGTAAAGTGTCAGAAAGTTTTTTTCTGAAAGAATTTGTATGGAATGTAGCCTTGTATGGAAGTTAAATACGGACGATAAATAGTTTAGATGAGAAGAGAATAGAAGCTTTCAAAATGGGTTGCTACAGAATAATGCTGAAGATTAGATGGGTAGCTCACATAACTAATGAGGAGGTATTGAATAGAATTGGGGAGAAGAGGAATTTGTTGCCCAACTTGACTAGAAGAAGGGATCGGTTGGTAGGACATGTTCTGGGGCATCAAGGGATCACCAATTTAGTATCGGAGGGCAGCGTGCTGGGTAAATTTGTAGACAGAGACCAAGAGATGAATACACTAAGCAGATTCAGAAGTATAGGTTGCAGTAAGTACTGGGAGATGAAGAAGCTTGCACAAGATAGAGTAGCATGGAGAGCTGCATCAAACCAGTCTCTGGACTGAAGACCACAACAACAACAACACACTGTCATTTTTGTATCTTCTATATAAATATTATCTGTGTAAGATGCGTTTCATTTTATCCATATTTTTGACATTTGGTTGACCTATGAAGATGGGTTAAGAAGACAAAAACTGATTCATGAAACAAATAAATGTAATTTTTGCAGAACAATAGGAAGTGTTTCTTGTTTATGTAATACTACTCAGCTTTTCTCGATAAGTCATCGTAGAACTTGTGTTTTAGCATCAAGAACAGGCTTCTCAACATCTTCAAGGCAGTTACTAAATTTCTTTGCCACTGACTTGCCATTTTTGTCCTTTGGCCAATGAGGTCACAATTACTGACTCCTGCATAAAAAGAATTGATTCATATGATATGCTGTTTGAATGAGACATTCTAAAAGTTGAAGTGTCAAAGCAAATCTAATTTATGAGAAGAATGAAAAATGGTAATTTCATTTCATTTTCAGATTGGAGAGACAATTCTTGCAAATCTGGAAGATAACTGGCCATGGATATTGGGCTTCATGGGTATAGCAGAAGTTGTTTGTATTGTCTACATAATCTTGATGCAGTTCTTGGCTGGTGTTATGGTTTGGCTGTCTTTATTGGCTGCTGTTGGACTTAATGCATACTGTGAGTATTTACACTCTAAGACCAAGAAGTTCACTGAGAGTTTATTCTTCACATACAACTTAAATAGAGTAATTGTAAATATCCACTCATCAACATCCTGAGATATCACTCCAAATATGTCACTGGAGTGTGGCACTGAACTTAACTCACATTCTTAGGTCCTCTTCAATCTTAAGTTAAACACTATCAGTGAAAATCCTTAGACCTATCAAAGCACTCTAAATTCTGTCTGTGTCCTTTTTGATCAGAGTTTTGGGAATTTTAATTGTGCATGGAAGAATATTACAGGTGTGTGTGTGTGTGTGTGTGTGTGTGTGTGTGTGTGTGTGTGTGTGTGTGTTTGTGTATGTCTATGACACACACACACACACACATATGCGTGAGACTTGTAACATTCATCTCAATATGTTACTACTGTCATTTGCTATACAAATAAGTATGTAAAGCATAACTGCTATGGTGCAACTATTGTAGATACACACATGAAGTGGGTATGAAAAATTGACAGCATAATGTTCTCTTTTTCTTTTTTCCCTCCAAAATAATTGGGAAATGTGACTAAGGTAAATCTGTGTGCTTCTTCACCAAAATGAAGTGTCTCTACATCCACATATCTATTTCGTAAATTGCTATAAAGCACATGATGGAATTATTTTCAGCACAGTACCATGTATTAGCATTCCTTACATTTCATTTATGGATGGAGCATGGGAAGAATGATTAATTATATGTCCCTTCATTATCTTTCTGAGGCAAAAACATAAGAGCTTAAAGGGAGTACAAAAGCTGGTTGGGTATAAAATGGTGGAAGATTGTTGCTCAGGGTTTATCTTCAGTTTGGTGTATGTTTTGATGAAATAATTTGCTGTACAAGTAATTTCTACAGGTAGAAAGAGCCCTTGTTAAGTTGCAACAAGATATCTTGGGAACTGTTTGCTCTAGATGGCTATGATTTATGTTAAATGGTAGTAGACATCCTACTGCACAGGTTGGTTGCATTGGTTGCTGTGATATTGCTTCCCAGTTGTGGTATAATGCATGGTATCATCCATATTTTGTGAGGCCCATTAATTGAGCATTGTGTATAATTGGACTTATTGCTCATTGAGTTGTGTTTCTCTCTTTAATATGACTCTACCAAAGGAAATATTTAAGAGGGGAAAAATAAGGGAAATAAATTCTACAGAATGTGTCCTGTTGGAAATTTACATCCAGAGAATGAGGTTAGGGCAAGCAACACTGAACAGAGTTCTTCACCAGCAAGTGCATCCAAAAAGAAACTTGTGAACAGTAACAAAATATACAGTGAAACAAGTACCAGTGACATAAATTTAATATTAGATTTAAGTGTACTGAAAACAATATTTAATCAAACTACATACTGTAATCTGTGTGATGGAGACACAATAATTTCTGAAAATATCTTAAAAAGAACAGTTTAGTTCTTAGTTCTCTTGTTTGAGTTGTGAGAGTAAGAAAGAGTTTTGTACATATGAGAAATGTAAAAGCAATAACCTTTTTGAGACAAACATCAGATATTTCTATGGGCTGGTAATGACTCTAAAGCTGGAAAAACTTTGTGTGCTCCTATGAATCTGTCATCTCTCCTACTAATGTTTTAAGACACACAGATGCTTTAGGGAAAACAATAAAAGTAGCTGCAGAAAAATCAATGAAATTTGCAACAGTAGAAGTAGTTGAAGAAAATTATGCTAACAATGACATTTGAATAGCATTTGTCAGATCATGGCAGAAAAGTGCAATCACTCTAAAAATTCTTGTGCAGCTGCCATAATGATTGATACTGGGAAGGTGCTTGATGTTGAAGTGTTGTCAAAACACTGCCATGGATGCACAGAAGTGGGTACCAACAGTGGAAAGCAACAATTGCATGAACACAACTGTTGGAAAACATGCAAGGATCCAGAGGAGGAATGGAAAGTGCGTTAGCTATGAAGATCTTTCAGTACTTTCAAGGACAACTTGGAGTTTGCTCTGCTAAATTCTTTGTTGTTGGTGATTCCAGTTCATCCACATCAATAAATGACAGCAGACCCTGTGATGACTGAATACTGCACAAATCAGAATGTGTCTGCCATGTGCAGAAACAAATGGGTAGCCAGCTGCATAAAAGAAGGCAGAAATTTTCCAGCAAAAAGCATGAAGATAGCAAGAGTATTAGCGGACACTTGACTGACAAAACACTCAGTCAACCAAGCCATGAGAAAGAATTTAACAACGTGGAAGGAATTTAAAAAGCAGTGTTAAAAACATTTTTCCACAAGACGTCAAGTGATAACAAGCCACTACACAACTCGTGTTCAGTTGATTGGTGTAAATGCCACCAAGCTGAGGTAGCAGGAACCAAACACATCCATAGAAACACTAGCCATGAAGCTGCTGAAGCAATAATAAAGGCACTATACAGAGACCTAGCACAAGACCTAGCACATTTAGTTCTTCTGAAGCAATGTCGCACAGGAAAAACTCAAAATGCAAATGTCCCTGTCAGCAATGTTTATGGGTCAGGGTGCCCTAAGACGTATTTGTGGGCTTGGAAACACCAAAGATTGAGGTCAGTGATGTTGCGATCACCTTCAGTGATGGAAATATAGGCAGAATAAAGGTTCTGAAGCAATTTGGAATTATTAAAACTGGCCATGATACAGAAGCAATCCTACAAGAACTGGATAAACCGTGAGTCTCCAAGTTATAAATTATGGTCAAAAGTACAACATCAAAAATACACCACCAGCAGCAGCAAGATCTCTCAGACAGAGAGATTGCATCAGGATGATCATCAAGAAGATAAAGATTACAAAGCTGGAGAGTTTTAATTCAAAAGCAAGTTTTCCGTTACTTCAGCTTTCAAGTGTCATATCTGGAAAACTACTTTTTTTTGTAAATGTTTCCCATTATCTCAGAAATTACTTAAGTAAAGCTCTGAAATTATTACCTCTTGTTGACAGCAGTATTATGTTTATGTTGATCTACAATGGGAGAGATAGCACTCATAGTTTGATCATAAAAATATTTGTTTAAGAAAATTCTTGCTTTTTAAGACTTGTATTAAAAAATGCATATCTTGATTCCTAACAAATTTAGATACTTGATAGTAGATCAGTGAATATATAACCCTATAGCCTGGCAAAGTTTTGATTTATTACCTTGGTTAGTCCCTGAGAAAATGGGATATAAATATGTTATATATAACATTATCAAGAAAGGGCATTGATACTCCGCTTATGAATAGTAATATATATTTCTCCCAAAGAAACTTTGCTACATAATTTTCTCAACATATTAGACATTGCTTTGAATCTTTGTCAGTGGATTTTTTTCAGAATTTGCGTTAATACACTCTGATGAGAGAAACAAGCCTGTGACTAGTCACGATACTCCTCTTTGTATGTACTTAGGGTCCATTGATTGACCTGATAATGATCCCACACAACTGAGCATCATTCCAGTATTAGTCATAAAAAAGTTTTTATAATAACAGTGTTGTAGTATTCTACCAATAATCAAAGTCGGAGATACATTTTGCGTATTACCTTGGTTGTGTGATAGTTATCATCACAGATACTTACTCACTGAATTAGTGACACAACAAACTACAGTAATAAGATTTTAATTTTGTAGCTGGGGCTACAGTAGCCTAATTTCTCATGAAACACACAACTTTACATTTGTGTACATGTGATGGGAATAAGTATCTACCCGAGTGAAGTGCCATGTGTACTTCCTGGAGTATGTGAGTGGCAATTATAATTGTTCCTTGAGTTATTGTTCTGAGTTGCTTTCCATTCTAATAAAGTGGAGCTACCTTATAGGTGGATATTGTAATTTGCCTGCATTACTGGTGACTCCAAGATTAAAGTAGTTCACAAACGGAAATTACAGTCACATTTTGTGTTATTTTTTCATGGTCACGGAAGATGCAGCAAAATTGTTACTTACAATTGGTGAGAATATCCAGCAGTTACAACAGGAGATTGAAGTTTTATGCCTGGGTATAGTGAACTTACAACCTTTGGTGATATCTTCCATACTGCGAAAGTACCTACATATCGCTTGCCATTGACACCCATCTCATTCTTGTCATCTGTACTGCAGTTACAGTTAAGGTCCACACCATTTTTGTCAGCACAACCTGAGATTTGGTTCACAATTTTAGAATTTATTTTCACCCAACAGAAGATCATGGTGTACCAGGAGCAATTTACATTGGCTGTCAGTAATTTAGACCAGAGGGTAATTGCTGTACTTATGGATATCATCCTGCAGTCTCTGCACTGTCAGATCTGCCATGCACTCAACACTGTGTTGATCACTTGTTGCATCAAGTTGCCTGAACAGAAGCTCAAGCAGATGCTGTATCATGAGTGAAGAGATGACAGAACCTCTTTGGATTTCTGGAAGCATTTATGGGCTATGGTGGAAGAAGTTAGTGTTGTCTCCAAAGAGTTGCTACTCATCATCTGGCAACAGCAATTACCTCCACAGGTGCAGTTAACACTGATAATACAAGAGGGACAGCCCTTTGATAAATTGTTGTGGGTAGATGATTGTGCACACAGCATGCTAGACTTGGCAGCACCACCACTGTAGCACCACCAGATACTGATGCCACACATAACAGTCAGGCATTGGAGGCATCAGAAGAAGACCTGCATTGTTGCACAGTGGCATCATTTTGGTGAATGCCAAGTAAGACCCAATCTCATCAAGATATAAAAACCACACCGGAAAAGTTGGTCAACTGATTGCAGGTGTTGAAGCTTCAGATGGGTTCAGACAGATGCCCATGGGGACGATGTTTTACTAATCCACCAGCTCAAGACTGCACCTAAGGTCAAGATGCCACATTGGCCATCTGTTGGTATCATAGATTGTTTGACCACAGGGTGTGAAGTACAGGATGCCTTGTGATTACCCAAATGGCAAGAGCAGAACTGTTCAACTGCAGGCTATGAAGAGCATGATGCATTGTGATTACCCAAATGGCAAAAGCAGTCAGCAATAGGCACCACAGGCCATGGCACCTCCATGTGATGCTGACTTGATATGAAACACAGCCTAACACTAGTTCCTGGACCAGTGTGCTGCATTAACGTACCATGGAGACTGCAGAACCACCTGCCCTTGCAGATCAATCAGGAGTGCAACATAAACACATGGGAACATTGCACCAGTTGCTCATTGCTGACAGACAATGTGGGTTAGTACTTTTGGTGGATACTGGTACATAAGTCAACACACTGACAACCTTGTACACACTGGATATAATAGCACCAGAGTAATTACAACTGTTAGCTGTCAATAACTCTAGTATCAGGATGCTGGGTTGCAAAGAGTTGATAATCAACGTCAGTTTCACTACTCCTTTCAGTTGGACTTTTGTGGTAGTAGACATTTTCTCACCTATCTTAGGAGCAGATTTTCTTACACATTTTGTGTTGCCAGTGAATATGTCTAAAGTTGGCTCATAAGTGGAGTCAACAGCAGTACAGTCAGTGAGGGTTTAAACAGTTCTGCAGATGGTAGGAAACATTGTATCAGCAGTATACATCAACTGCCTGTTCTGCAGGGATCAATACTATTGCACAGCTCACAGCACAAGACATTATGCTACAACATATGGCCCCAGGGCCACTAGTTGGGTGGTGCAACTGTAGAATTACACCAGACAAAATGTTGGAAAATAAAATAGTTTTTGAAGAGCTGTTGCGTTCCTGTAACATACAACGTTCAGACAGTCCCTGGGCTCACCACTACATTTGCTCCAGAAGAAAAATGGTGCACTGAGTCTTTAAGGGGATTTCTGGATACTAAATGCCAGGACCATTCCAGAAAAATGTCCTATTCCACATATTCAAGAATCTGTGTATGCTTTCATTGGTGCAACAGTTTTCGCAGTCCTGGGTTGCTACGAGGTCTATAACCAGATTCCTGTAGCAGCTATGGTTGTTCCCAAGACAGCAGTGATCACATGTTTTGGCCTTTTTGAGTTCTTGTGCATGATTTTCAGACTTCAAAATGTGGCTCAGACCTGGCAATGGTTTGTCGACATAGTGCTGCTGGGATTGCCATTTTGTTTTATGTATCTTGATAACATTTTGATATTCTCTGCTGATGGAAAATCACACATCAGGTGTGTGGCTGAGGTACAGCAAAGGTCACGAATTTATGGTGTGTTATTAAAAGAAGACAAATCCATGGGTAGAGTTTCACAGGACTATATCTCCCCATCAACAGAAAAGGTGGCTTTGTTTCAAGAGCTGCCACATCCAAAGAATTACTGGCTACTACATTGGCTGCTAGGCATAGAGAATTCTTATCAAGATTTATAAGGAATTATGAATTCTTGGAGATGAAAAGTCTCCTCTATAAAAATCAACATGGATTCCCCAAACAGAGATGCTATGAAACTCAGCTCGCTCTGTTCCTCCATGAGATACACAGCACCGTAGACCATGGTGCTCAAGATGATGCCATGGGTACTTCGGGAAGGCATTTGACACTGTCCCATGCTGATGTTTACTGGAAAAAAAGAGCTTATTGAGTATCATAGCAGATTAGTGACTGGCTTCAAGACTTCCTTGCAGACAAAACTTAACACGTCACTCTTAACTGAGAAAAATTGACAGATGTAAAGGTAATTTCTTGACTACCCCAAGGAAGCAAGATAGGATCCTTACTGTTTACAATATATATAAGTGACCTAGTAGAAAGTGTCAGATGCTGTCTAAGGCTGTTCACAGATGATGTGGTTGTCTATAACAAAGTGGCAATGCCAGAAGATAGTAACAATTAGCAGTATATCCTGCCATTAATCCTGACAGACAGCTTTTTGGTTGTCATGCCTACATAGAATGCAGCACAGTTTAGCTTGTAGACCACATGACTGGTTTCACAGGTAGCCCTGCCTTTGATGGGACAGGTGATGTTAGTGACCAGACTGGCGTACGTGATGGTGGGAAGATGTGTGGACAGGTCTTGCATCTAGGTCTGTTACAGGGATATGGGCCATAAAGAAAGGGATTGGGAGCAGGTGTTATGTGAGGATGGACAAGTATATTGTTTAGGTTCAGTGGACAGCGGAATACCATTGTAGGAGGGGTGGAAAGGATAGTGGGCAGGACATTTCTCATTTCAGGGCATGACAAGATGTAATTGAAACCCTGGTGGAGAATGTAATTCAGTTGCTCCAGTCCTGGGTGGTATTGAGTTACAAGGGGAATGCACCTCTGTGGCCAGATGGTGGGACTTTGGGAGGTGTTGGTAGACTGGAAAGTAAGGCATGGGAGATTTGTTTTTGTACAAGGTTGTGATAGATGTTACATTGCATCTAATCCTCACTCCCCCCTACCCCAAGTACAAGCTTTTTCCTTCCTTCTCAATGCTAGGTAGCAAATTTTTCATTGTTTATCCCACAGTTCAGGTAGCACACTCCTTAATTGATCTAAAAAACATCCTCTGGATGCCATCCTCCATTTGGATCAAATTTTCTAAATTTCCCCCTGCTAAGGAAGGCATCATTTTGTGCTCTTATTAGGTTGCTTCCTGTTACTCCTCTATTATGTAATAGTAATTTCACTTTGTTCTTCACTTGTTGTGCAACTTTATACTTAACCTGCCAATAAGAGATTGCATCTTGTTTACCTCTCCACAAACCTCATCTGCACAGAGTAAGCATGTGTTTTGCTCTGATGCTATGTCAATAATGTGATCAAATTTTTTTGTCTATTATCAGCACCCATTTTGACATCAAATAGTTTTTTCAAGTGTGTAATGTAAATTGCAGTTTTTCTGCTGAGTTCATTCTGTACTTAACCAACTTCAGTTTTGCCTTCTCAAAACATTTGTATATTCTGTGGCTTGCTGATCTAACTCATCATTGAGTGAGTCTGTCTTTTGACTACATTCATCACCCACCTTCTTTATAAATTCCTCCATTCATTTGTTGTCTTCATCACTTTTTGTGACAAATTGCTTACTATTTTGGTCAATCCTTATGATAAGATCCTATTTTAATTGCTTACATGTTTGTTCCAATCTTCTATTGCACTCTGAAAATCTTTGATTCTGCATTTTCACCAAAATTGGAAAACTTTCTGACTCAGGCCTATACTCTTCTTGTCTGATCTTGTGTAAGATAGGTTATGATTCTGCATTCAGGTTTTCTATGTTTATTGACAAACTACTGTCCCCTATACCAGAATCTCCCAACATCTCACTGCTGTCTACTTCAGTTTTTATCTCTATCCAATTATTTTCACCACTTGATACAGTATTATACTCCTTATCTATTATCATGACTGTATTGTCTGACATGAATAAACATTTAAACAATGTGGCCTTCATCAACAATAGACACACATACGTGTGCACACATGCCCACACGCACACACACACACACACACACACACACACACACACACACACACACACACACACAAGTGCGTCACAGGCAACTGAAACCACACTGTGAACAGCAGCACCAGTACATGATGGGAGTATGAGTGATCAAATAAAAATTTGTTGCATGAGCAGAAAAAATATAACTGAGACACTGAACTCGCAAATAACTTCCCTCTATTGTACACAAGACATGATAAAAAATCAAATTACAATGCCATCAGTTCAGTAGCATAACCCACTTCTAAACAGCACAACTCACATTCATACATACATACATATGGACATATAGTCAAACGAATAAGGATTGACTTACATTTAAGAATACAGAAGATTCATGTGTATTTTAGTATTGCTTTAACAAGTTTGCATTGACTACTATTGAAAATCTCAGTATACACAGTTAATCAAACAATGGAAAATCCTGGATGGAAAGTAACATTATTATGAGAAGGAAAGCTGCTTCTTGCCATATAGCAGAGATGCTGAGTTGCAGATAGGCACAACAAAAAGACTCAATTATAGTCAAAAAGACACAGTTATATTGCTGATTAACAAACGCTATAGTATAACACCAAGTTTATAGTTCATCATCACCATATCCAATGTTTACTGTTTACATATGCTGTAATTATGAGATTGAGATGTGTTGAGGTTGGCATTGGGTCACAGCACTGCAACCGTCGTTTCACCATATCCTATATGTTTTTGATTGGTGACAAGTATGGTGATCTGGTGGATCAGGGCAAAAGGCTGACATCCTGTGACACCAAAAAGGTACATGTTCTTGCAGAAACATGTGGTCATGCATTGTCTTGCTGAAAATTGGCATTTGGGGTGTTGTGCGAAAAGGGCATGTCTACAGGTCACAGGATGGAATTCATGTAGGTCGAACTTGTCACAGTGCCCTGGACGAGCACCACCTGCGATTTGTGCTTCTGTGATTTGTACTTGTACCTAATAGCACCCCACACCACAAGGCCTTCAATTGGTGGTGTATGTCTTGTGCAAATGCACTCACTGTGATGCTGCTCCCCCTGTTTGCAGTGAACCAAAATGCGGACATTGTTTTCAAACAAATAGAACTTAGATTGGTCCAAGAACACTGTTTGATGCCGTTTCTGTTGCCTGTGATGTCGTTTCATACACCATTGGTGTCTAGCATATTCCTGCACATTTTGTCAAAGGTAGGCAAAGATGTGGGTGACCCCCATATCACCCATGCCTTAGTAAACGGCAATGGATTTCATCCCTGATAGTGTATGATGTGTTGTACTGTTCCACTATTGTTCCGGAGTTGAGGAGGACACAGATCCGTTTTGCAATGCCATTCAGATGTGGTGTCGATCTTCTCAGGGAGTGGTCTGGGTGATACGACCTGACTTGTCGTGTCATGTTCTATGGCCTTCTGTGAACCATCTGCACTCACCCGTTGCACCTCAAGACACTTTGTCCCACATGAGCAGCAATTTACCAGATGGATGCACCACTTTCTCTCATGCCAATAATGCACCGTCTTTCAAACTCACTGATTTGATGATACAGTTCTCACATACATTTGCGAGGCATCCCACATGTCTGCTCAAGTCACATTGATACATTACTTCTGGTTTATAGGAAGAACAAGAGCCGCAGGCACATTTTGCCAGTAGGTGGTGTTGCGATAGCAGTGTCTCCTTGAACCCATGGGCCAACATGCTTCAAATGCTAATCATTTATGCAGAATATACTGACATGCATGTCCTGTGAATATGAACGTCCTATATCTAGTCATTCAAAGTTTTCTGTTCTTCTGAACATGAGTGTACAAACAAAAGTTATCTCCTCATGTGAATTTTAGTTACACGCAGTACAACATATCTCTTTATATGAATGTTCACTGAATTATAATCAAATCCACACTTGTTGATTTTGTGGACACCGTGATACAGCTGATCATTACCTCAATGACACAACACAAGAATGCAGAAAGGAAATTTTTCATATTAATTTACAAATACTTTGGCTGATGAACACTGATATAAAATGTACAGCTTCTATGGTGGTACAACTTCTATGGTGATGTTTTAACCATTTTTGGCAGTACAATAGTCAGCATTTTTGTAGGGCATGCAGCCAGCAACACTCTCAGTCCCCACAATGAAAGCTCATGGATGACTTCATAACTGCCGCACAGCCTGCTCTCAGTAAAGATAACTTTTGGTTTGAGGAGGGCAGTGATAATGATTTTATTCAGTAGACCTTCTTCCTCTGCATTGTAATGAAAATGAATGTTGAGTAGAGCAGTCATCCACTGAATATTGAGAGCCACAGAAAGAATTTTGAACTTGCGTTTATTGCTGACTACAGACTTCTCCCAGCAACATGAACTTAACAAATGAGAGAGTGATACACGCTACATTCACTCACCACACTCTATTCATATAGAACACAAATTTTGCTATAAATACCAAGAGCTTTGAAATTTTCTGCCATATAATACATTATTACAGAATTTATTTCACCTTTGGTGGGATTTTCAGCTGTAACACTCATTTTAACAGCTACTGTAGGTGAGTGAGTAGCAATGTGGCTCACATGCTGTCACAGATATAAGCACCCTGAGGATCTGCATGAGTCAGTATAGGGACTGTTCTGTTTCCCCCACTACCTTCCAGGCTGCATGAAATTGAAGACTACTTTCTAGATAGTGCTATTATATAGTATGACTTTTCTGTTTCCTCCACTATTTTCCAGGCTGCATGAAATTGAAGACTACTTTCTGGATAGCCCTATTATATAAATTCATCCATTGTGATTTACAGATTTCATCCTAGACACAGTGCAGATGAATATATTTTGCCTTGAAGGGAGGAGAAATTGTCAGAAACTTTTAGCCAATGTTAATAGTTAATTATCTGTAAACTGCTGTTTTCTATTTGTAGTTGCGTGGGTTATAAATGTACATGATGAAACTGTCAGGAAAGCTGCTGCATTGACAAAGAGCTATTAGTGCTGTAGTCGTGCTGATACTGTTTTTGAACAAGTGCTTAGTTAATATTTATGTGTGTACACTGGTAATTGTCAGAGCATAGCCAATATTTAGATGTTGTAAGAGTACAGGCTTTGAAATTAGATAAGCCATAGTTTGCAGGAGAAACGACTAGTGAGATATGTTTTTAATTTTCTTTACTTAGCAAGGATTCCAAATTTCTTGTATTATATCTGCAGATAGCTTGAGTGAAGATCTTTGCATGAAACTAAATTGTGTAACTCAGAATGCTGGACAAGGAGTAAAGTGTACATAAGAAAACTGAGTGTCTACAATTGTGACTATAAATTGTAGAGTGAATAAAATGTATTTTTATTATAACATTACACTGTTAAGTTTTACACTTGAAAGTGAGTATAAAATTTCTAAGGTCTTGAAGTTAGCTTCGTTTTTCCTGGCAGGACTGTATAAGTGGCAGAAACAAACCAGTGTAGTTCTAAGAGTTACAAACATGCCAAACAATAAGCATAACTTACTAAAGCAGACCTATACTGTGAGCTGCCCAGGTAATAGAAGACTCATAAACACCACCACATGATGAACAAATGCAATGGGGAATTCTTCTTCTTCTCCTTGTTCTTCTTTCTTTTCTTTTCCCTCTTGGTGAGATGTACCAGTCTCACAGGAAAACCTAATATAAGGTTCAGTGCTGTTTAGAAAATAAGCACAGCTTCCACCTGATATTGAGAGGCCTATTCCTAAGTAGACATTCATCATTGCAACATGACACACAGCAAGTATTTCCTGTGATATCCAATTACCAAATTTTCGTAATCAGCATGTTAATCTAGGTTTACTTTTTGACACAACACTAAATAATTGATGTACTGTAAATACTGTACGTGACATGTAGTAATGATCACCTGAAGTTAAGGCAGAAACTGTGCAACACGTATTTTCTGTGACTTAATGATTTGCATTCTGTGTATATGGGTATCTGCATGTGAACATGTTATCTTTAGTTGAAATTAATTCTCACATTTCAGTTGTCTTTGTCAGCATAGTTGGTTTGATTCTATGTATTTTACTAACTGGATTACTGGGCAAATCATGCTTGAGAAGAATCTGGGTGTAGCTTGTTTGTGCGTGTGTTGCTAAGCAAAAATAAATGTCAGCAAAACAAATCTGAAAGCAAAGCTAACTTCAATCTGGTCTTGATATATTATTATTATTATTATTATTATTATTATTATTATTATTATTATTATTGCCCCATTTTCTGCATTAATACTCATTAACTTTAGAAGATAGTTCTACAGCAAAGTTTGCAGAATGAACTAGCATCCTAGACTCTAGGTCAGCACAGTGTCAGACAGTTTAATTTAAAAGCAAGCCAATCTACACTTCCTGGTCAACTTTCTTTATTCTTGTTGTACACTTGGACACCAAGGAATTTTGTGCTTATTGTGTCTCTACTAGCATACATCCTTTAATTTTGATTTCTAGTGCAATAAGATGAATTTCATTTGATCTAAATCACAAAATCTGCGTCTTTCTGGGATTCAGATTTAATTAATTTTATGTGAAAAAGTTAGACATAAGTCCAAAAGTTTTGCAATAGCGCTTTAAAGTAAATGGTTCCAGCTTCAAAATCTGTACTGCTACCTTTTATAATTACCCACTGTGAGTGTAGCTGTACTGCTGTGGTACTGTTTTTTCCAATTTTGCATTCTGTTATTAATTTATTCATTATCATCCATTTGTTAGCCTGTAGTTTCCATTCTGAAGGAGAGCCTAAAGGATATTGCCATTGTCAACTGAAATCTCCAAAAATTACACTTGAGACAAACCTTTTCCAAAGTTGGCTGTTAAGAACTACACTCCTGGAAATTGAAATAAGAACACCGTGAATTCATTGTCCCAGGAAGGGGAAACTTTATTGACACATTCCTGGGGTCAGATACATCGCATGATCACACTGACAGAACTACAGGCACATAGACACAGGCAACAGAGCATGCACAATGTCGGCACTAGTACAGTGTATATCCACCTTTCGCAGCAATGCAGGCTGCTATTCTCCCATGGAGACGATCGTAGAGATGCTGGATGTAGTCCTGTGGAACGGCTTGTCATGCCATTTCCACCTGGCGCCTCAGTTGGACCAGCGTTCGTGCTGGACGTGCAGACCGCGTGAGACGACGCTTCATCCAGTCCCAAACATGCTCAATGGGGGACAGATCCGGAGATCTTGCTGGCCAGGGTAGTTGACTTACACCTTCTAGAGCACGTTGGGTGGCACGGGATACATGCGGACGTGCATTGTCCTGTTGGAACAGCAAGTTCCCTTGCCGGTCTAGGAATGGTAGAACGATGGGTTCGATGACGGTTTGGATGTACCATGCACTATTCAGTGTCCCCTCGACGATCACCAGTGGTGTACGGCCAGTGTAGGAGATCGCTCCCCACACCATGATGCCGGGTGTTGGCCCTGTGTGCCTCGGTCGTATGCAGTCCTGATTGTGGCGCTCACCTGCACGGCGCCAAACACGCATACGAGCATCACTGGCACCAAGGCAGAAGCGACTCTCATCGCTGAAGACGACACGTCTCCATTCGTCCCTCCATTCACGCCTGTCGCGACACCACTGGAGGCGGGCTGCACGATGTTGGGGCGTGAGCGGAAGACGGCCTAACGGGGTGCGGGACCGTAGCCCAGCTTCATGGAGACGGTTGCGAATGGTCCTCGCCGATACCCCAGGAGCAACAGTGTCCCTAATTTGCTGGGAAGTGGCGGTGCGGTCCCCTACGGCACTGCGTAGGATCCTACGGTCTTGGCGTGCATCCGTGCGTCGCTGCGGTCCGGTCCCAGGTCGACGGGCACGTGCACCTTCCGCCGACCACTGGCGACAACATCGATGTACTGTGGAGACCTCACGCCCCACGTGTTGAGCAATTCGGCGGTACGTCCACCCGGCCTCCCGCATGCCCACTATACGCCCTCGCTCAAAGTCCGTCAGCTGCACATATGGTTCACGTCCACGCTGTCGCGGCATGCTACCAGTGTTAAAGACTGCGATGGAGCTCCGTATGCCACGGCAAACTGGCTGACACTGACGGCGGCGGTGCACAAATGCTGCGCAGCTAGCGCCATTCGACGGCCAACACCGCGGTTCCTGGTGTGTCCGCTGTGCCGTGCGTGTGATCATTGCTTGTACAGCCCTCTCGCAGTGTCCGGAACAAGTATGGTGGGTCTGACACACCGGTGTCAATGTGTTCTTTTTTCCATTTCCAGGAGTGTAGTATATCCTGTTTGTTGACATCTTTTAAATGTTATTACATGTTAACAGCTTGATCGCCAAACAACGAATACTGGCATCTGTATAAAAAAATTAAATTTTTTCTATTGTCTCATGTATCGTTTTGTGTTCAGGTGTGTATGCTTGTTATGCAAAGTATGATGAGTTACGTACTAAGGCTCCTGAAGAAAGCTCCTCAGCCGTCCTTGCAAACAAAGACACGTGGTTGGTTCTTCTCATTTTGTCATCTATTATGTTGGTGATTGTACTGCTCGTTCTTTTGTTTTTGCGCAAAAGAATAAATATAGCAGTTGGCTTAATCCGAGAAGCAAGTCGGTAAGTTCTAAACATTTTCTCTTATCCTATTTGCCATCAACTGTAATTGTATTACTACAATATAACTACATAAAATTCAGATACTTTCTAAGATATTATTTAAAACTTGAAGGAAATCACATTTCTCTCAGCAGAGAATGAGTAACTTTTATTTTACTAATACTTCAGTAATATTCCAAGTGTGTCATTTCACAATAGTAATAACAACAACAATAATAATAATATTTATTTGTACTTTGATTGTTTTTTACAGTGATAAAGATAGGTTACTTCTATAATGGTACACTATACACAAAATGTAGATACTGTAACATGGAAACAAATTTTTATTTCAGTTGTGTACAAAAACAATAAAAATCACATATTCTAAAACTTCCTTATATTTTGTCATGTATAGAGTTTTTACACACACACACACACACACACACACACCCAAGGGCATACACATAAATTTGTGCAAACAGAGGTAAGATTCTAAAATCATCCTTTTTTAGTTCAAAAAACTTTAGCAGTTCCTCTTGATTATTTAAAAATACTTCAATTGATTAGTACTCCTCAATTTGAGGAAACTGGCTAATAAACTGTAAACACGGTTACTGAATTTATGCCTTAAGTAACACTGTTTGCTTAAAAAACTTCATGTCTGGTCATGTTGGTGAATTTATTGCATTCTTTTCTTTGCTTCTATTTATTAAAGTTGACTGGAATAATTAAAGTTGAGTAACAGGTTTTTAAAGCTACATTTTTGGGTTACTTGGGTGAAGTATAACCCAGGTTGATATGCGACAAGATGAATGTGGGAAACCTACAATCATAGTGCCCACTGCAATGGACTGTTAACAGCCTAGGTTTGAACAAAGAAGACAACATGTTGTGCTTTGTTGCACTTCACAGAGTTTGGAATAACCCAGTTTTCTGAAGTGGAGGATTTTCCTTGTTCATTTTTCGTGCTTATTTTTCCTAATTTGTAGTGCCTAATAAGTATTTTCATCTTTCAATTGATGCATTTGGTTCCATATAGTAAAGATGAATACATCTATGGTATAACAAGGCAGTGATCTTCAGAGACTACTACAAGCACTCTGTCATTCTAAAACTGAATGTTATTTCAGCAAGCTGTGATGGGACTTCTTTGATCACAGACAAATGGTAAACTAACATTGTGATTATGTAACAATATTATGAAAAGGAAAGTTGCTACTCACCATACAGCAGAGATGCTGAGTCGCAGATAGGCACAACAAAAAATCTGACACAAATAAAGCTTTTGGCCCATAAGGCCTCCTTCAAAAACAGACAACAGACGTACACACACTCATGCAAACACAACTCACACACACTTGGCTGCAGTCTCAGGCAATAGTAGCTACACTGCAAGCAGCAGCACCAGTGTATGATGGGAGTGGTGACTGGGTGGGGGTAAGGAGGAGGGTGGGGTGGGGAGGGCGAGGGATAGTAGGGTAGGGGTGCAGACAGTGCAGTGCTGCTGGGGAGGGCACAGGGAGGATTTGGAGAGGTTAGCTATGTGCAGTTGGGAGGTTAGATGGAGGGCAGTGGAGAGGTGGGGAGAGGGGGTAGCCCTCCATACACATGCCCTTCACACTGATATCCCTGAAAATAGTAGAAGAAAATACCACAAATGAAAATTGTGACTTACATTTTAAGCTAGTACTGCTGAAATATCCCATATTCCAGGATGTCATGCTGTGGAGCACATGTCCCTAATGCTAAGCACAACTGTGCTCTAATATCCCCTGAAACGATAACCAACTGGCTGTTTCTTTCAGCAGTTCAAGAACAGGATGCTGCTACAGTAATCAGTTTAGAGTAATCCTATGTTGTTGTTGTTGTTGTTGTGGTCTTCATTCCAGAGACTGGTTTGATGCAGCTCTCCATGCTACTCTATCCTGTGCAAGCTTCTTCATCTCCCAGTACTTACTGCAACCTACATACTTCTGAATCTGCTTAGTGTATTCATCTCTTGGTCTCTGTCTACAAATTTTACCCAGCACGCTGCCCTCCAATACTAAATTGGTGATCCCTTGATGCCTCAGAACATGTCCTACCAATCGATCCCTTCTTCTAGTCAAGTTGTACCACAACTTTCTCTTCTCCCCAATTCTATTCAATACCTCCTCATTAGTTATGTGATCTACCCATCTAATCTTCAGCATTATTCTGTAGCAACCCATTTTGAAAGCTTCACTTCCATACATAGCTACACTCCATACAAATACTTTCAAAAATGACTTCCTGACACTTAAACCTATACTCAATGTTAACAAATTTCTCTTCTTCACAAACACTTTCCTTGCTATTGCCAGTCTACATTTTATATCCTCTCTACTTCGACCATCATCAGTTCTTATGCTCCCCAAATAGCAAAACTCATCTACTACTTTAAGTGTCTCATTTCCTAATCTAATTCCCTTAGCATCACCCGAATTAATTCGACTACAGTCCATTATCCTCATTTTGCTTTTGTTGATGTTCGTATTATAACCTCCTTTCACGACACTGTCTATTCCATTCAGCTGCTCTTCCAGGTCCTTTGCTGTCTGACACAATTACAATGTCATTGGCGAACCTCAATGTTTTTATTTCTTCTCCATGGATTTCAATTCCTACTCCAAATTTTTCTTTTGTTTCTTTTACTGCTTGCTCAATATACAGATTGTACGACATCGGGGATAGGCTACAACCCTGTCTCACTCCCTTCCTGACCACTACTTTCCTTTCATGCCCCTCAACTCTTATAACAGCCATCTCGTTTCTGTGCAAATTGTAAATAGCCTTTTGCTCCCTGTATTTTACCCCTACCACCTTCACAGTTTGAAAGGGAGTGTTCCAGTCAACATTGTCAAAAGCTTTCTCTAAGTCTACAAATGCTATAAACATAGGTTTGCCTTTCCTTAATCTATCTCCTGAGATAAGTCATAGGGTCAGTATGCCTCACTTGGTCCAAAATTTCTACGGAATCCAAACTGATCTTCCCCAAGGTAGGCTTCTACCAGTTTTTCCATTTGTCTGTGAAGAATTAGCATTAGTATTTTGCAGCCGTGACTTATTAAACTGATAGTTCAGTAATTTTCGCATATGTCAACACCTACTTTCTTTGGGATTGGAATTATTATATTCTTCTCGGAGTCTGAAAGTATTTCGCCTGTCTCATACATCTTGCTCACCAGACAGTAGAATTTTGTCAGGGCTTGCTCTCCCAAGGCTGTCAGTAGTTCTAATCGAATGTTGTCTACTCCCGGGGCCTTGTTTTGACTTAGGTCTTTCAGTGCTCTGTCAAACTCTTCATGCAGTATCATATCTCCCATTTCATCTTCATCTACATCCTCTTCCATTTCCATGATACTGTCCTCAAGTACATTGCCCTTGTATAGATCCTCTATATACTTCTTCCACTTTTCTGCTTTCGCTTCTTTGCTTAAAACAAGTGGTTCTCTTTTGTCCAAACGTCTCTTTAATTTTCCTGTAGGCAGTATCTATCTTACCCCTAGTGAGATATGCCTCTACATCCTTACATTTGTCCTCTAGCCATCCCTGCTTAGCCATTTTGCATTTCCTGTCGATCTCAATTTTGAGCCATTTGTATTCCTTTTTGCCTGCTGCATTTACTGCATTTTTATATTTTCTCCTTTCATCAATTAAATTCAATATATCTTCTGTTACCCACGGATCTCTACTAGCCCTTGTCTTTTTACCTGCTTGATCCTCTGCTGCTTTCACTATTTCATCCCTCAAACCTAACCATTCTTCTTCTGCTGTATTTCTTTCCCCCATTGCTGTCAATTGTTCCCTGATGCTCTCTGTGAAACTCTCTAGTACCTCTGGTTCTGTCAGTTTATCCAGTTCCCATCTCCTGAAATTCCCACCTTCTTGCAGTTTCTTCAGTTTTAAACTACATTTCATAACCATTAGATTGTGGTCGGAGACCACATCTGCCCCTGGAAGTGCCTTACAATTTAAAACCTGGTTCCTAAATCTCTGTCTTACCATTATATAATCTATCTGAAACCTTCCACTCAAATCCTATAGAATGAAGTAAAGACACATTGAAATACAACTCCTTCAGCCTGTTGCTAAATTAGGCCACTTCTAACTGTCAAAAACACCCTATATGTTAAATATTGTTCCTGTTGCATAACAAAGTGACTTACTTGCAAGGAATTCTATCAAACACATCACTTTATCAGTAATATATCTTCTCTTCTGAAACACATATTGTAGATTAATGTGATAGAATGTTTGGCCAGTACTAATCCTCATAATGAAAATTCCAAGCATGGGTACTGCTGATTGGTCCATATAGAAGTACAATAAACTATCCTAGCTTTTGGAACTACTATTTCCCTTCAGAGTTAGTAATGAGGGATGGGTTAGGGAAGGCTTGACAAAAAGAAGCAGGTCACTGAGAGCCCAGCATGAAACAAAGTCCTTTGTAATTTTATGTGTGCCCATCAGCAATATTAATAATTTTGCCTTTTGATGGTAGGTGCTGGCCAGATTTTCTGTCCCACAATTTTCTTGACTTAATTTTTCATTTGATACAATTAAAAGCTGTCATTGAAAAGGCTGCTGTTCCTTATTTCATATGCAACAATATGATCCTGTGTCTCAAAGCAACTAAGAAATAATAAATTTCTTCAAATCTAGCAAACCTGTGAAGTTTTCATATTCTGTGCTTGTCTCCACAGTATCTTGTTCAGTACTAGCCTGCTTTGTTTCTGACAGAAGATACAGATATGATGTCACAACAAATCTTCTGTATATAATGCTGTTTATAGAAAAACTCTTTTGCTTTGAAGGAACCATTGTTGTTTTCCTTTATGTGCATGTACCGGGTGATTATAATTAAAGTGCGGCTACTCACAGAGGTCCAGTGTGGGCTATAACCATTGTTAGACAGCGTAATATTTTTAGATATTCTAAGTGTTAATGTGGAACTGATTTCTGCTGGAAAAAAAAATAGTTCCATTTTTGGCCACCAGGTGCAAATCTGACACTGTGAATGCAAGAGAGACATATAGAAATATTTCCTTATGTAATGGATGAGAAATAGGGTGTGAGCAGTGAAGGTCAAAAAGGATTAAGACATAATGTTGATTTTAATATCAACCACCGATTACACAATTTGCTCAATAACAACACTGGAGAAGTTGATGAGATGCTGCATCTGCAAAACAATGAAATCAACAGTTTTTCACAGCAGTTATGGTGAAATCTGAGGAACATTTTCCCATATACTGGCCTTTGTATAGGGTAGAGACCAAACATGTCCCTGAGAAATGCATTCTTTTAGATATCTCCAGAGCCAAAAGCCACATGGACTCAGATCAGGTGATCTTGCAGGCTATGCATCTGGAAAACTTCTGGAAATAACATGTTCGTTGAAGTTTGCTTTAAGCAGAGCTTTCACTGGGAAAGTGACTTGAAGTGTTGCCCTATCATGCATGAAAACAGTGGTTTTCACACAACTGTCCTCTTCCATAGCAGGAATCACATGCTGTGGAAGGAGATCTCAATAATCTGCAGATGTCGTGGTAGACCTTGCAGGCCCTCTGGGTGTATTTTCTTCAAAGGAGAATGAACCAAGAATATAGTTGCTTGTAAATTCACACTACAAAGTCCAATGTGGTGAATGCAGTGGCTCTTCATGCACAACAAACAGTTTAACAGTTCCCTGATTTTGGCAGTTCTCTGTATCCACTGCACCCTGTAGTGTAAAATGTGCCTCATAGATCCATAGAATATTGCCCGGACACACGTCTCCATTTTTATCCTTACCAGAAACCAAAGAGCAAATTCAAAACATTGTGGCAAGCCATGAGATTTCAATTGCTGCAGTGTTTGCATCTTGTATTGGTACCAGTGTAAAATAGACCGCAAAACTTTCCATACTGTTTGGCCATGGGATTGACAAATCTTGTGACACTGCATGAGCACTAGCATTACCTGGGCCACATGCTGCATGATCAGTTACAACAACAGCAACCTCATCAATAACTTCCACCAGGATAGAGTGTCTTCCTCTTTCAGGTGCCACACCATGCTCATTATGTTTCAGAATTTCATTATTATCTTTAAACTATGTAATGACATCGGGCCTCTCCTCAGACCTTTCAGTCAGCAATATTCTCTCAATGCAGCATTGTAATAGCTGCTGTTCATATAAAACAGTGCACAGACATGCATGCTAATTACAGCAATGGGATTCACAAGAACTGGTGGAATGTGCAACTACTGTCCTGTATGCATCTAGTAAATCATCGCATCATTGACTGTTGTGTCTGTTCAACGTTTCCTGGCATGTCTGCAAGGGCATCAGCAGCAACAGCAATTCTAATAATGAAGTCTTCTTCTGTTTCTACAATGGTTTCATTCACCACCTGTTTCGTATGCCCCCAAAAGGAGAAGTCCAGACACAGGAGCTCAGGTGACCTGGGTGGCAGGACAGGGCCATCTCAGCCTGTCCGTAAATTCCCACACGTGGCTCTTGGATGATTCCTCATAGCAATGCTGATATGGGCTGGTGCTCCATCATGCTGGAAGTACATCCTTTATCCAACATTCACAGGTACATCCTGCAGCAGTTACGGCAACTCATGTTCCAATGAGATCCAATATCTTCATCAGTTAAGGTGGAATCAACCTATCACCTTGAATGCCAACCCACACATTCACAGTTGATGACCATGAGGTCAGGTACCTGATGTATTCACATGTCATGTGCCCAGACATGTGACTTATGGATATTTGAATGTCAGTATACATTCCCATTTAGCACCACAAGCAAAATGTTCCATAACATTACAAGTTAACCTTCAAACCATATGTATTTTATCTAACTTTGATATTCTTACCTACTGTGTCAATTTGAATGAATAGTTTTGGAACACCCTGTGTTTAATGTCATCTAAATACACAAACTACATATTATTTTCACGCAGATGTTGGAGGGGAGGAAAGGAAAGTTTCTTTGGCTTCACTCAATGATGTATATTTGAACATCAAACGTTTTACTAATCTCAGTCTTCACATAAACAAATGCTATCAAGTAAGTCTCTTCACGTCTCCAAATGTTAGGAACAAAGTAGATTTACATATAAGGTAAGGTTGGCTTGATAACCTTGTCCTTTCTCAATATGAATTTCAATACGTGTCTTATCCTCTTCATGTCCAATATGAACATTAATTAACAATATTTCAACAGTCCTTCTTTTCTTTCACTACAATAGTCAAAGTTATAAAACAGCACATAATACATAAACACTCCTTGTTCTTTCACTAAGGCTTCCATGGCGCGACTGGCAAATACTTGTCGGTGCCGTTTGACCGCCACATCTAATAGTCGTCTCACGATAAACTTCAAACCTGCATTCACAGACAGGTGATGCACAGTAAATAGGCTCTCTCACACTTATATTTAAAATATTGGGTGTTTTAGATGGTAGAAGGCCGAGTGGTTCTAGATTTTACATGGAAATTCTCGAAACACTACACACTGTCTACAGTTGAACCAATGGTGACAGTGTCATCAAAAATCAATATCGTTACTAGTGTCACTGTCATATCAAAGCCAGTTGTTTAAGTAATTAACATCTTTATGTAAGCATCCTGGTATGTTTGCAAATACCTCAGCAAACTCTGATGAGTTGACATTGTCACCCCTTTCTTTATTCAGTGTGAAAACTGTCGGTGGACCCACAAATGATGGCCATAGATTTTTTCAAAATTTCATGCTTGTTGACTTAGCAACACGATCCAACACAGATCAAATGCCTCTTACATTTATATATTTCAAAAGTATTATAATACCATTTGTCTCTCTTCTTCAACAAACTTACTCAATAGCTTTCCCTTATACACACACTTAATATTTTCCAGAACTCCTTGGTGTAGTGTCAGAAGCAGTACAATAACAATAAATGGTAAAAATTACAAGTTGATGTCTCCACGAACTAGTTCTTCTACATCCTGATGTGACAGAGCATTACAGCCTGCAATACTGGATTTATCAGGATTGTGAAGTTGATCTGGTGTCAACTCGTAAAAAGAAACAATATTTTTGAATTCCTTTTTGAAAACTTCAGTTGCTATTGCATCTGCTGGAAGTCACTGTTAGCTAATGTGTCCCTTGTCAAACTTTCAATCTTTGTAACCAACCCTGGCTCGTCATGAAATTAGGGTCACTGTTATAAAGCTTCTTGTTTAAACTTATCATTGTTTCCTGAATTACTGGGCCAGAAGCCAGAATGATACTCATCCACGTTACACTAGACAGCATGAGAAGTGTCATCTACCAATTGATTTTTTGCTTTTTTGCATGTCCTATGACTCTCTAAACTGTCCTTTGTTATCATTTTGAAATGAAGGTATTCAATTTCTTATTGGCTATTCTTTCAGTCTGATATCACTAAATTGGCAACAGCATGTTCAGCAGCAATATTTTTCAGTGATTCTCATTTATGTATCTGATGCAATACATCCAATTTTTTGCCCTTGGATATTACCAGCTCTTTCCCTTTGACACCATTTTACTCTCGCAACAAATGGTAGCAGTTGTAATCTACACCTCCCTCACGTCATTTGTTGATTGTGACTGTCTTCATGGTACACTTTTAATAAGCTTTGAGAGGAGTAAGATTTACAATAAACTTTTTACTTATCTTCTTTTCTCATAGTTAGCTCCAGCTCTCCATCCTAGGGGCTGATTCTTGAAGCTTAAATTTTCAAATTTTAGTATCTCATGGTTCCAATTGACCTAATTAATCCTGAAGAATTGCCTGTACTGTATTTTTTGTTTTCACAAATATTTTATTCTCTCACATTTTTCTTTATAACACTGTCTTTTAAATTGTTACATTAACTAAGCCAAAATTACATTGTTATTCCAAATTACAAAAACATGTCCCATCACACCAAAGGTATGCCTGCTACTACCTCACTCTGCGTTATTAACAATATTCCAAAAGGTTTACACTTTTTTTGACAAATTAATTTCTATTAATTTATATTATTATTTTATAAATGAATCCAGAAGTAAACATAATAAACAATACTAAAATGCATAATCAATCATATAAATTTTAAGTGTGGCAGAGCTAGTACATACCGATTGTAACAACAAAAGTGGAGTAATTCCTTTTTATGGATTATAACTTGAATTATAACACATTGTGTACAAAATCATATGAATTTTTTTTTTTTAGGAAAACAGCTGAGACACCTTTTTAAAAAGTCAAAAATATTTCTGGTATCGACTACTGTTGGGGGAAAGTAACACTAGAGGAGGGTGTCCATTTACAGTATCCCCCTCACAAAATTTGGAAACATTGTGTTTACAATATTTTGTGACAGACTATAAGTTTTGCCAAACAGTGTATAAAATGATGCTAAAAGATATAATACAGCTGTAGGGTATACAAGTATCTGATACAAAACATATTACATAAAGCATAAGAAAATTGTCTACTATACAAGTCATAATTTCTACATATATCAGGGCATGGCATTCAGATTTTCAGATCTGTGGAATATTCTGTCACAAGACAATTGATACAAAGTCAAAATTACAACATTACAATGCTAAACTATCAAAATAAGTGCAGAAGTAATGTATATTACTAGAATTACAAATTGCAGATTCACATCTATAAAGTCACACCGTTGAAATCTTCAAAAGAGAAGAGAAAAAATGTAAAACCTAAGTGTATGATGAGTGAGCCGGACTTGAAAAACTCACAATGATGGGTACAGACCAGAAGAATATACTCAATCATGAGTAGGAATATAGCACAAAATTAATCAGACACATAAACCAGAGTATCTAAGGATGGGCTGACTCTTGAAAAGACAAAATAATGAAAAAAATATTAGGGCCTAAGCTTACGACGTGGGGACAGAGTCATGAATACAAACCACACCAGGTACAGACCAGCAAAAATGTTTTGACACAACAAAATGAATAAAGTTCATAATCATATCAGTAAGTTCAATCATATGTGAAGAGTAATTATAGGAGGCATCTAGTCTCAATCAATAGTTGCACGCTGTCTTTGAGTACACGCTGTAACGGAACATATTAAAGGCTTTACTGTACCGAAGTATGCGATACCTTCCAAATTCAACCAGTTTAATGAGTATTTATAAGTTATTGTGTATGTTAACAATGATTGCATAACATGTCTCCATAAACAGTCAACCCATTAAATTATACTGAATACCTGACCCACACAAAAGTTTATATCACTTGATCACTGATACAGCAAATGTCATCATGTAAAAACACTAAGTTCATCTTAAATAATTAATATGAAGTACGAAAAATAGTGGCCAACTTAGGTATTTTAGATCTCCTTAAATAAAAATCACCCAGTGAAACCTATTTGTTCACTAGGAGCGGTTTCACTCAGTATTCACGAAATCAATCCTATTTTAGACGAAAACCAATGTAATTCTTAATAATTCATGTTATTTACTTATTTATGCAAATTAGAGAAGTCAATTGACAAACTTCTAAAAAACGGCCTTTTTGTAACAAAGAATTATTCTGTCAAGTCAACAAATCTGTCTGTCATTTTAATAACATGTTAAATTATGTCACTCGATGCAAATTAATAACTTTTCTGCACAAATTATGATAACAGATGTACATGTGACTTATAAACTATATCTCTTTTTAGTAGTTCTTTGACAATGTTATAAATACAAGCAGCAAGAAGGGTCGGGGAGCAGTCGGAATGTCACTTTGGTAAAGTGTGTTTGTGTGTTATTGTTTGAGGTGGATAAACAATGCAAAGAACATGTAAAGGAAGTACTACTTTGTGTTGTGTCATGGTCTTTGGTGGACAGTGGAATTAAGATGGCCACCAGAATAATAAATATTTGAAGTTTACATATTTGTTGGTTTCGCTCATTCTTTATCATCAAAAGCACATAAAAAAACACGGGACCTCATGTTTTTAACCCTAGACAACCAGATTTAGAGCCAGCATCAGCATCGAGACACAGCAGCGATCCAGCAAGTAGCAGCGATTACCACAACACAGTGCATTTTAATGGCGCCAACCTAACATCAAGTGCTAACAAGCTCCGTAAATGGGAGTGAAATAGTGTGATTATAGCAATTAGCAATATCTATGACTAGGCGACCATTACAACGCACACAGTCACGGTGACCAGGGGCCCCCAAAACAGAGTTAAGCATGAGTTTGCCCACAACTCAAGTTCCAATCAGATACTATATTACAACACTCAGGATAAATACAGGTAATCAGAGTAATAAATTACTTTGAATCATGACATAATCAAGTAACTTGAGGATCATAATCAACATATGAAATCAGACATGTATACATCTTCTTGCACTGTCTACATAAGTAAATGTGTTCCACACTATTTGCTAATTGTTCTTACAAACTAATCTATGTACATAGAGGCCCAGAAGATTCATTTACAATTGATTTAAAAAATATATAATGTATTGGGATGTTAACCCCACTACTTGAAAAACATACATTTATGTGACCTAACTTTGTCCATGCCAATAACAGTTTATCTAAGCAAATAGTTCCTTGAATTCTTCATATAGGATAATTTCTTGGCTAACAATGTAGTCACAACACTTGATGTAGTTGACAGAGGCTTGAGTACATTACCCAGCACCTATGATCTCTTGCAGTTGATTGGACTAGCAGGGTACAGCCATACAGGAGTGTAGGAAGTGCATCCATCCACATCTTTCAATTTCCTCACTAGTTTTCTCATCACACGGTCTAATGGCTAGCTAACTCCCTATCTAGCATTCACATTAAATCCTGAAACATTGTTTTGTGTACTAAATATGCTGTTCAAAATCTTCCTCACATCACACACCACATGCTCTTCCTATTTATATTGCAAAAGCAAGTCTATTGGATTTATGTCATATACAATTAAAAAGTGTTCACTTATTAAACTTTAATAAACAGAGCTAAATGCAATGAAAAAATGAACTAGTAAGGTGATAAAGCACAGATCTATTACAAAACATTTACATAGTTGTATGAACCTCCAAACATGGTGTATCATAGATTTAAACTCCGTCAATAGATAAGATAGAACTTCAGAAATCACATTATCTTGCATACTACATTCCTGACAAATAAATACAATTATATAGTCATATAAATCTGCAAATGTAGTGTGTCATAAATTTAAACTCAGTTAATATACAAGACAAACTTTAGAAATCACATGTTCTTACACACTACATTCCTGACAATGGAAAAAGAAAAGGAAAGAGAAAAAAAGATAGACACTTATGGATCATGTGTATAAGCTTTCAGTTCAGTGATATTGCATAATCCAAAAACCTTCTTATATTTAGGATACAGAAGTCCTACATAAATATCGAAAAATTCCTTTATCTCAGATGTCAACACTTTAGATTTTTCTTTGGCTTTCATCAATATAAGATCTCCTACATCAAATTTAGGAAATCTCCCTTTACCATCATGTCTCTGCTTTCTCCTACCCCCTGCTTTTTAATCATCTCTCTGACACTCTCTTCCCTCTCTTGCAGTGACAGAATTTTACGTGGAGAGAATTCAACATTCTCAGAAATAAAGTTACCTGGTCTGCGATTGAACATGATTTCAATGGTGAAAAACCTGTTGACAAATGTTGTAAGCTGTTCATAATATTCTCAAAATCACTGACATAATCTATCCAACTGATATGATTCTTACTACAATATGTTCTAAACAGTCTCCAATTTCTCTCATATATCTTTCTGCAGGGTTACTTGACGGCTGGTACACTGAGGTTAGAATAAGCCTCATTTTTGTGTCATTAACAAAATCTTTCCAAGCTTGTGATGTAAACTAGAACCATTGCAGATAAAATTGCTTTAGGAATGCCCACCTGATGAAAATATGTGTTTTCAAACTTAGATATGATTTGCTTACTGGTAGCTTTCTTAAGAGGAAACAGCTTTATGAACTTCAATAATACATCAGCCACCACAAAAACATAACAAAATCCATTCTTAGAGTTAGGCAAAGGTCCATTAATGCCCAGACATGAGATCTAGGTTACTATTAGACAGTATGTTTTGAATTTGGCCTCGTCTTGTTTGTCACTTACTTTCACTCTTTGACATCTGTCACAGCTGGCATATGTTCTTCTTGACTCTCCGTCATGTGTTATAAAAGTTGATGTTTTCCTGAATCTTTTGCGTGCATTTGAAGTAATACGAGGGTCATCCACAAAGTAAGTTCCGTTTCTATTTCTATCCACGGCCGGGCTACGATCTCAGTTCCAAGCATGTGCGGCAGTTACTCTGACTCAAGGAGAAGACATGTACACCATTTTCAGATTGCTGCTGCCAACGTGTGCTTTGTAGTGCTTCTTTATAATGTCGGCTGTAGTTGAAAATGCCGCTGCATGTGAAATCAGATCTGTGTAAATGCAAATAAAATTAAACCAAAGGAAATTCATCAGCAGATATGTGAGGTTTACAGACAAAGTGCTTCACTACTGGCCATTAAAATTGCTACACCAAGAAGAAATGCAGATGATAAACGGGTATTCATTGGACAAATATATTATACTACAACTGACATGTGATTACATTTTCATGCAATTTGAGTGCATAGATCCTGAGAAATCAGCACCCAGAACAATCACCTCTGGCTGTAATAATGGCCTTGATACACCTGGGCATTGAGTCAAACAGAGCTTGGATGAAACTTCCTGATAGATTAAAACTGTGTGCCAGACCGAGACTCGAACTTGGGACCTTTGCCTTTCACGAGCAAGTGCTCTACCGACTGAGCTACCCAAGCACAACTCACGCCCCGTCCTCACAGCTTTAATTCCGCCAGTACCTCGTCTCCTACCTTCCAAACTTTATAGAAGCTCTCCTGCGAACCTTGCGGAACTAGTAATCCTGAAAGAAAGGATATTGCGGAGACATGACTTAGCCACAGCCTGGGGGTTGTTTCTAGAATATCAGTGCACACTCCGCTTAGAATGAAAATTTCATTCTAGAAACAATCCCCAGGCTGTGGCTAAGCCATGTCTCCACAATATCCTTCTTTCAGGAGTGCTAGTTCTGCAGGTTCGCAGGAGAGCTTCTGTAAAGTTTGGAAGGTAGGAGACGAGGTACTGGCGGAATTAAAGCTGTGAGGACAGGGCGTGAGTTGTGCTTGGGTAGCTCAGTCGGTAGAGCACTTGCCCGCAAAAGGCAAAGGTCCCGAGTTCAAGTCTCGGTCCGGCACACAGTTTTAATCTGCCAGAAAGTTTCATATCAGCGCACACTCCGCTGTAGAGTGAAAATTTCATTCTAGAGAGCTTGGATGATGTGTACAGGTACAGCTGCCCATGCAGCTTCAACATGATACCACAGTTCATCAAGAATAGCGACTGGTGTATTGTGCCACCATTGACCAGACATTTTCAATTGGTGAGAGATTTGGAGAATGTGGTGGCCAGGGCAGCAGTCAAACATTTTCTGTATCCAGAAAGGCCTGTTCAGGACCTGCAACATGCGGTCATGCATTATTCTGCTGAAATGTAGGGTTTGACAGGGATCGAACGGAGGGTAGAGCCACGGGTCATAAGACATCTGAAATGTAACATCCACTGTTCAACGTGTCGTCAATGCGAACAAGAGATGACCCATACCATCATGCCGGGTGATACCCCAGTATGGCGATGACAAATACACGCTTCCAATGTGCGTTCACCGTGATGTCACCAAACACAGATGTGACCATCATGATGCTGTAAACAGAACCTGGACTCATCCGAAAAAATGACGTTTTGACATTCATGCACCCAGGTTCATCGTTGAGTACACCATCACAGGTGCTCCTGTCTGCTGCTGCAAATGTTGTCGAACTGTTCGTGCAGATGGTTGTTGTCTTGCAAACGTCCCCATCTGTTGACTCAGGGATGGAGATGTGGCTGCACGATCTGTTACAGCCATGCGGATAAGATGCCTGTCATCTCGACTGCTAGTGATTCAAGGCCTTTGAGATCTAGCATGGCATTCCGAATTACTCTTCTGAACCCACCGATTCCATATTCTGCTAACAGTCATTAGATCTCTACCAACGCGAGCAGCAATGTCGCAATACGATAAACCGCAATCGTGATAGGCTACAATCTGACCTTTATCAAAGTTGGAAACATGATGGTACGCATTTCTCCTCCTGAAATGAGGCATTACAACAACATTTCACCAGGCAACACTGGTCAACTGCTGTTTGTGTATGAGAAATTGGTTGGAAACTTTCCTAATGTCAGCACATTGTAGGTGTCGCCACCAGCGCCAGCACGTTGTAGGTGTCGCCACCAGCGCCAGCCTTTTGTGAATGCTCTGAAAAGCTAATCATTTGCATATCACAGCATCTTTTTCCTGTTGGTTAAATTTCGCATCTGTAGCATATCATTTTTGTGGTGTAGTAATTTTAATGGCCAGTAGTGTATGAGTGATTCAATGGTTAGAAGATGGGCCAGATTGTTCAATGAAAGATGTGATCAAGTGCACGATGAAGAATGAGGTGGATGCCCATCTGTGGTCACTGATAAACTGGTTCACACAACTGAAGAGAAGATGAAGCACAACTGTAAAGTGCCCTTGCTATGGAAGTTCTGCAAATGTCACAATCACTAATTCATGAAATTGTTACTGAAAAACTGAAATTTCGAAAACTTTGCACACATTGGCTACTCAAAATTCTTACTGAACAACCTAAAAAACAATGGATGGGCAGTGCGCTTTAGTTTTTGACACCCTACAATGAAGAGGGCAATGGTTTTCTTTCTCTGATAGTCACGGGGGATGAAACTTGGGTGTTGTACGATACTCCTGAAACAAAACGGCTATCAGTGGAATGGAGGCACACTTAATCCCCAATGAAGGTTAAGCCTAAGCAAATCTTGACACCTCAAAAAGTCATGTGCACCGTTTCTTGGGACAGAAAAGGCATTTTGCTGATTGATTCTTTACCACGAGGCCAAACAATCAATGCACATGGTTATGGCGAGACCATTAAGAAATTGCGCCACACAATACAGAAAAAGTGCTGAGGATTACTGCCGAAGGGTGTTGTTTTTTTGCCTGAACTCACACGGTGAATGTGACCAAACAGCTCTTACGTGAATTTCACTGGGATGCGTTTGATCATCCTCCATACAGCCCAGACCTTGCTCCTAGCAACTTTCATCTCTTCTTACATCTAAAATCTGTCCTTGGTGGTCAACACTTCAACAATGATGGCGAGCTGAAATAACATGTTACCACATGGTTCAATACACAGGCAGCAACCTTCTATGAAGAAAGCACACAAAAACTTGTGCCATGCTTTATCAAGTGCCTACAAAATTTTGGAAGCTATGTAGAAAAGTAGTTTAACAGTTGTAGATTTTTGTACAATAAATATGTTTTCTGTATCTGTTTGTTTTGTATAACCAAATGGAACTTACTTTGTGGATGACACTTGTAAAATATCAATACATTGTTCAGGTAAACATAGTTTCCAATCATCCGAGTCAGTCTTATGTCTCCTGAATAAAATACCCTTGTGTACCTTATAATATTGTTCTGTCTTTTCTCTTCCTTTCTTACCCAACATTCTCCTACCCAGTTTTCAATTTTGATCATGATTTTGGTACCTGCGTATGTCTTGACAAATTTTCAGGATATTCTTTTCTTCTTTCACACTTCTCAGGTATATAATTTTAAACTCTCTCTCTCCTTCTCCAAAGTTGTTAGATGATTCACTCCCTAAAGGTAGCTTAGACAAAGCATCAGAAACTACAGTGTCTGTGCCCTTAATTTATCTGATTTCATAACCGAACTGCTGTAAAAACAAGGGCCAACGAGTAATTTTGTTATGGTACAGCTTACACACCTCAAGATAACATAATGCTTGGTGGTCAGTATAGATGATAACTCTGTGACCTAGTAGATAATTTTTAAACTTGTTGAACACCTAATGTACAGCCAAAAGTTCTTTCTGAGTTACAGTGTTTCTTTTAATGCTTCTGCTAGAAGGAAATGAAAGAGATCTATGTTCAATAACACCATCATCTTCAACCTCCTGAAATAAATGAGCACCCAATCCAACGTCACTACTGTCTGTCATAATACAAAAAGGGATAGACAGATCTGATCTGATCAATATCTGACTTTGACACAACTATCCTTTGATCTCATTGAAAGCATCCTCATTCGACTCCCAAACAGTATTCTTCTTCAAAAGTTCACATAGGCATGGAGCATTCAAAGCTTGGCTGCTACAAAATTTTCTACAAAATCCAGTTAATCCAAAAAATGATTTAAGCTGTTTTTTGTTGCAAGGAGTAGGAAAATTAGCAATAGCATCAAGTCTCTCTTTATCAGGTGCAATTACTTTCTCAGATATAACATGTCCTAAAAATTTAACTTCTTCCACGCCAAATTTACACTTACCTATTTTCAAAGTCATACCTAGTGATTCTAATTTTGAAAACACTGCTCTTAACAGATCTAAATGTTGTTCCCAAGTATTTTCAGTGACCAAAATGTCATCAACATAAACAATTAATTTTTAACTCACTCCACTAACCAAGTCAGAAACCAGAGCTCTTATGAATTCAACTACAGATACATTTAGCATAAATGCCACCACACAGTATTGAAAACACTTACATCCAAACAAAAATGCAGTATACTTTCTAGAATTAATTTCAAGTGCCGGAGGTCAGGTAAAAACTACTCATGTATTTTACGTAATCAAATTTGTGTAACAGCTCGTCCATGTGATCAGGATGGTCATTCTCTCTGATAATACACTTATGAAGATATCTAAGAGTCCAAAATAATTCTCACTCTGCCATTTCTCTTACTTACCACAACTGAAGAACTATTGTAAGCTCTCCTACTTCTCTCAATTACCCCCCATATTTCCATTTTCTGAATTTCTTTCTCAACATCACTCCTTTTTGAAAAGGCTTGAGAAAGAAAGGTTGATGATCTCTAAGGTAAAGCATGCACTGATAGCCTCTCGCTTTCTCTGGTCTTTCACTAAATATATTTCTAAACCCCCATAACAAATTCTTAAGTTGTTCCTTTTGTTGGTCATTAAGAGTTGTAGCTTTCCTTATCTTAGAATCTACTACACTTTTAAAATCTTGATCCTCAATCTCATCAAAATCTACATCATCATCAAACACCTGGTACACACCTTGGTTCACAATGTTTTGAAAATAATTACAGCTTTTCCCACAGTTTGGAAATGAAGTCTCATGATTCTTGACAGAGCATAGGGGAATGATAAGGGAGGCCCACACCACCGTACTAGTCAAGGTCCTGATGGAGGTTTGATGTTGCTTTCCTCCGACCATAATGGGGATGAATGATGATGAAGATGACATGACAACACCCAGTCATCTCAGGACAGGAGAAAATCCCTGACCCCGCCAGGAATCGAACCCGGGACCCCATGCTCGGGAAGCAAGAATGCAACCGTGAGACCACAAGCAGCGGACTTCTCACAGTTTAAAATACAGAAATTAGTTTTCACATAAGTATTACTTTTGGTGATTCCAAAATAAAAAAAATTCTTTACCATTCCATCCAAAACAAGCCTCAACTATCTCTATCCAATCCATAACAAGAATTATATTTTCTTCCAGACTAGGGATCACTAAGCATCCATGTTCAAAGGTTTTTGTCTTCTATACTAAATGTTAAAAGTAACTGAGATTTTACCAATTTGCTTTGCTTACCTGTAGCTCCTGTTATCTTTACACCTACAATGGGCATTTCCACAAAATTCTTACTATACTTAATTTTGTCTCTAAATTGTTCAGACATACCAGAAATTGAGCTTCCTGTATCATTCAAACAATTCGCTTCCCTCTGATCAATCTTAATTTTAATGTAAGGACATCCAATATCTGAATCATCTTCTCTGTTGTTAGACACTTCACGTAAGAGATCACTTTCAATTTCATCAAATTCTACATCCACACTGTCTTTACAGGATTTTATCAACTTTACTGGTATCATAGCATTATTTTGGTTACTCATGTTGTCAGGTAAAGATTGAACACAACGAATGGATTCCATGACACAACTAACATCATTTGTTACAGGAGGAACACAAAATATATTCCTGACAAAATTACACTTCCTGCTTTGATCTTCCTTCACTTCAATTCCACCAATTTGGATAGAAATTCTGACTAACCATAGCTAACTTATTCCAGAATACACATTTATCTATGTTCTCAACAATCTGGTTCCAAACAAACTTCAAAAAGTTTCACCTTTATTCTCTAAGCTCACAGATAACTCACTTTTACTGTCTGGATCATTACTCTGAATGATATTAATGAAAAACTGTTTTAACTGGGCTGGTTATCCATGATTCTCACTTACATCATCACATACGTCACTTACCTTACCTTTATTATCAACATCATTCACAAACAACTCTGAAATTTCATTATTCTTAAACTCCACAAATACCTGATACTCATCATAATCATATTCCTCCAAAATTACTTCATCAACAACATCATTAACAATACAAGTTTCATGTACATCAAAGTCACTTACCTCACATACATCCATTTGCAATAAGCCACCATTCTCAGACTTAGCAACCTCAGTGATTTCACAGCTCTCATTCACATCTGCATCAAAAGTCATCTGATTTTCATACACAATTTTCTGACCAAGAGAAAAATCATTAGTACATCCTACACCAAAATTCTCACTACTCTCACATTCTGGTTTATGATTAGTACCTGCATCATCATAATTAAACATAGTATCCCAAAACATTTGATCAAAACATAAATGAGATATCTGATATTCCTTCTGTTCAATTTCAGATGCCTGTGCCATTTCAGATACATGTGCCATATCATTAACACTGTTATTATAGCTTAATTGCAAGTTTAACTTGGGAGTCCTGTGCTTGTTGTGTTTCCTCTCCCCAAAACTGTGATGCTTCATTAAGGCAAACTGCTGTTTTACAAGTAATTGCTTCTATAGTAGTTTCTTCTATTAAATTGACCATGGTTATCCCCATTATTCCTATCCTGCTGATGTTCAAAATTTCGTTCTCTGGTGACACTTTGATCCTGATAGTAGTTACCATTATCTCTGTTTCTGTAATTATTCCCATGGTGATTTCTATCATTACGATTATTATGGTACATACTTCTTTCTACTGCCCTAACCAGCCTATCAACATACCAGAAAACTGTTCAAGACAATCGTGAGGTCTGTGTACTAAACCCCACTGCATCCTTTCTGCTAATCTCCTTTTTAATGCATCAATCAACGTCATTTTGTCAAATGGTTTGTCGAGGTGTGTTAATTTTTTAAATTAGTTCTTACAAAACCCTTTCAAGGTACTGTCGCTATTCCTATAATTAAGACCATTCAAAAATTCACTTTTAATTCTCTCCTGTTCAGCTTCAGAACAAAATTTATTTAAAAAACTTTTCATGAAACTTTGATATGTTTCCTACTAACTTAAATTTAAATTTACCCATGATAGAAGTTTGCCTTAAATACATCTTTTAAGAAATTTAATTTTTTGATTGTCATTCATGCCTGACACAAAACTATTTCTGCAGTGGTGCAAGAAATCCACTGGATGTAATTGTCTGATGGTAAACCTTTGATACAAGTGTTGGACCTTGCAGTACCATTGTTTACACTTAGATGTTGGTTCACACACATTTCCTGAACTTCTGAAATTTTTTTATCTAAAGCAGTTATATTAGTTTGCATATTGTTTTCAACATTGAAAATTTTTTCGTTTAAACTGGCAATGTTTTGTTCCATTTTTTTCCATTACAGCCTTCTGTTCAATTCTGACGTCATTGACATTCTTCTATGGTCTTGTTGATTCAACAATCAACTCATTTTCCAGAACAATAAATTTATTTTATAAAACATCAGCTTTTTCATTCACACTTTTTAACCTCTCAGACAACCCATTTTTTATCTCTGAAACTTGATTGCTAAGTTGGTTAATTCGATCTTTTAGCCTATCCTTTTTACTGTTGCTTTCAGTTCTTATTTCAGTTAACTTATCATTAACTGCACTAATTTGCTATTGTTACCTGTCTTCATTTCCTCTAGTTTTGCCAGTATTAACTGCAAAATATCAGTTTTTACTGTTTCCTTGCTGACTACGATTTCACTTGGCTTGGACAGGTCTTGACTGGATCCTGCAGCTTTCACTTCAACCTCATTCCTACACTCATCTCTATTCATTTTGTCAACAAGCACAAGTCCATAAACAAATGAACTTCACAACTAGTTTGTACTTATCTTTCCTTTCTGATGCACCTGGTTATAGTTGTTTAAGTTCTCTTTCATTTGATCCAGTCCATCATTGTTGGTAGTATATCATCACTGTCAATACTATTTACTTTGTTGGGCAGCCCTTGGTCTTCTTTCTTTGTGTGATCGGAAATCCATTCCTACATAAATGGCAAATGACACAAATTACTCTCCCTTTTTTGCAACAAACAAAGCTTAAATATTATTCAACTGATTCCATACAACGCCACCACTTGTAATCCATGCCTCTCTCACATCATTTGTTGATTGTCACTGTCTTTATGCTATTCTTTTAATAAGTTTCAAGAGGAGTAAGATTTACAATAAGGTGAAATTTTCATATTTTAGGATCTCATAGTACCAATTGACATAATTAATTCTCCCGTATTTCTCTGTATCACACTGTCTTTTGAATTTTCACATTAACAATGCCGAAATTACGTTGTGACTCCAAATTACAAAAACACATCCGATCACATCAGAGGCATGCCCATTACTACCTCACTCTGCAGTACTAACAATATTCCAAAGGGTTACAAATTCTGTTGACAAATGAATTTCTGTTAATTTACAAGGTGTACAACTTTGCTTCCGCCGTTTGCCGATAGGTGACAACAATGGAAAGTATCTGTTGCAAGAAACAGGTTGCAGATGTCAGGACGTTAGCTTGGACCTCAGTCAATATAACCTCATTCAAACATTAGTCAATTTGTGTCTGCATCATAAAGTTGTTCTTGATTAAAAATGTCAGTTTACGAGCCTAATTCTCGTCATTTGCGGGAGGTGTTACTATTTTGTTTCAGTATGAAAAAAACAGCAGCTGAGTCTCATCAAATGCTCTCAAGTACATATGGTAAGGACGCTATTAGTGAAAGAACATGTCGTGAGTGGTTTCAACACTTCAAGAACGGTGATTTTAACGTCGTAGACCGGCATAGTGGTGGAAGAGAGAATGTTTTCGAAGATGCATTTATGACTGAAGACTCGCATCAAACTCAAGAAAAATTGACACAATTAGTGGCAGTGACACAGCAAGCCATTTCAAAATGTCTCAAGGCTATGGGCATGATTCAGAAAGAAGTAACTTGGGTCCCGTGTGAGCTGAAACCAAGAGATGTTGAACGGCCTTTTTGTGTTTGTGAACAGTTGCTTCAGAAATAAAATCAGAAGGGATTCCTGCAACACATTGTGACCAGGGATGAAAAATGGGTTCATTATGATAACCTTAAATGCAAAAAATCATGGGGTATCCCAGCCATGCTTTCACGTCGACAACCAAACTGAATATTCACGGCTCCAAGATCATGCTCTCCATTTGGTGGGATCAGCTTGGCGTTGTGTACTATAAGGTATTATAACCAAGTGAAATAATCACAGGTGCTCATTATCGAACACAATGTGTTTGAGCAGAGCATTAAAAGGCAAACAGCCGCAATACAGCAAGAGGCACAATAAAGTGATTTTGCAGCATGACAATGCTCGACCCCATATTGCAATAGAGGTCAAAACGCCATATACTCCAGACATTGCTCCCTCTGACTATCACCTGTTTAGATCAATGGTGCACAGCCTCTGACCAACACTTCCGATCTCATGAAGAAGCCAAAAATTGGATCGATTCACGGATCGCTTCAAAAGATGAACAATTTTTTCGACGCAGGATTCGTACACCGCCTCAAAGATGGGAGAAAGTAGTGGCCAGTGATGGAAAATAGTTTGAATGATACATCTGTAACCAATTTGTTTCATTAAAGCCTCAAATGTTGAGGAAAATATGGTGGAAGCTAAGCTGTACACCTTGTATATTATTAATTTATAACTGAATCCAGAAATAAACATAATAAACAATACTAAATTGTGTAATAAATATTATAAATTTTACGTGTGCCAAATATTTCATAATTCAAATGTTTCTTTAAAAAAAAAAAAAAAAAAAAAAATTTAACTGCCCATACAGAGTTAGTACATATTAAGTGTAAAAACGAAAATAAATTCTTTTTATGGATTTTAGCTTGAGTTATAACACATCATGTACAAAATCATATGAAATTTTTTTTAGAAGAATAGCTGAGACAATATTGATCCATTTCAAAAGTTGAAAATATTTCTGGTTTATACTATTTCTGTTGAGGAAAAGTAATGCTAGAGGAGGGTGTCCCTTTACACAATGCAGCCAGTGTAACATTGTTAGCTGACACCATGCCAGGGTCCTAGTATAGTGGTTGGCTGAATTTAAATTTAGTGACTGTCACCATCAATTGTTGCCACTATTACTTTCAGAGTGTCAAATGCTGTACATTTACTACATATTTTTTAAAAAAATCTCTACATGAACCAGAGATTAAGATTAATGAGGGTCAAATAAACAAGCTTCCTTTGTAATTTGATGGTTTTCACTTTTCATCTTCATAATTGACAAGCCTCAAGGAAGCTAATGATCTCATTGTGAGGCATGATACTGGAGGGCAGTGCCAATCCCACTTCACTTGGAAATTACCCTACATCAAGTTCTAACTTTCCAGAAACATGGTCGAAGACCAGTGGTAGAAGCAACATGCCTTGGAAATTATACAGCATCACTTAGTAAGCCACATCATCAGTTATAAAAAAAGGCAGCTTTAGCAATGTGCTTCTCCACTTTTAATATGCTAGACCCATAGTGTGGAAATCAACCCATGCAAAGAAAGTTGATTGTACCATACATGAAAGCAGCAGGCTGGTAACTGGCTGCCTATGATCAATGCCAGCTGAAAAATATATTACCGTGATGGTGGCACATCAAAGCCAATTAGAAGGGAAGAAGATACATGCAAGTAGAAAGCCAAACTATTTCCACACAACACTCAGTTCATGGAACACAACAGTAGTATTAGATCTAGCACAGGCTTAGAGGAACAAGATACTTTCTGACAGGAGGTGTATAAAATCCAAGAACCACCAGTGCATCCATCAGAAGAATTTGCATCTTAATACAAGAAGAGCTAGATCACATCTCTGAAAGAATTTCAGACTTGTGTTGCTAATTGCAATAACACTCTGTACAATAGACTTTCCCTTGATATTAGAAGACCTGGCACAACTATAGGCAACACAGATAGTTGTGTATGCAGAGCATAAAAAACAGTTAGTAAGATCAGAGCAGGGTGTGAGATGCTGATTTCAGCAGCATTGTACAGAAAACTGTAAATTGGAAATGCTCAGTTGTGGAGGAACAGCCATAAAATGACAGCCAGTGATTAGATCACAGAAGTGTGTGCATTTAAACTAACTTGTCCCAGCTAATAGATGTTCTCATAAAGAGTTCTGCTACTAATTAAATTAGTGAAAATAAAGGTTTCAGCTAATCAGTCAGAGTTAGACAAACTTTAAATTTCTGTTCATGACTGGCCACTTTAGACATGAATTTTCTGTGATGTTCATTGACTACAACTTTACTACTAAATCAACTACATGAAAAGTGCTGTAATGACATTAACATCTTAGGATGATAACCTATACTACAGAAGCAGCACTGCAGTAAGATAGTCAACATGTGGTATTCTAATGTTCAGTGCTATTAATAATCAAACCAAAGGTCACATTCTTTAATTTCTGCTAAAGTACATAGGACATGAATGAACTTTTATTCTTATAAAAATACAGTAGATCACTATGTTTGTACTAAGACAATGGTGAAAAAGAAAACAGGAACTAAATTTTAAACTCTCATTTTTTCCCAAATCATATTTTTTAAAAGCAGATACTCAAAATTCCTCCTTCAAAAATCACAGCAGAACACAAACACCACAGTAGTTGCTTATACGGCAAAACTACACTGCTGGTCACACTCAAATGCAAAAGGAGAAAATTCCACCTGCTCATCACTGATTTATGGTCATTTTAAGATCATAGTTCCATGCTGATGTATTTTGAAGAGATGGTTATCTGGAAAATTTTGTTAAATTTGATGTTCCCTACTCTGCTCTGACCTTCTTACCAGGTTGATCTCTCCACACTGTATGTTCTCTTGTTCATGATGCTCAGTGGAGGGTTGCTGGAAAGAGCTTGTATCGGCCAAGCCCAGTGGAGTGAAAATGTTTCACATCTTACTGTATATTGCTTTAGTTGATTATTAAATATGTATTTCCATGTATGTGATGCGTCTGAAGTGATTTATAGTAATAATAATAATAACAACAATGTTATCAATAAATGACCTGGCAAATTTCAAGTCAACTCCTAAGGCATATTTGACTCATCACTGCTTCTATAGCCTCCACGAGTTCCTTCAGAAAGTTCACTAACAATTTGTGTCTTTACCTTAGCGATGTATCATATATATGTTACTAGAACTTTAATGATTTACCACGTAAATGTTACAGAAATACAAATATTAATCTGCCAGTACAGTACGTGCTGTTTCTGCTTTAAAATATCTACTCTTTATTTTTGTACAATATTTGCTCTGTACATTGTAACTCAGTGACCATTTAATGTAGAAATAGTGACATTAATGCAAATTTAATATTATATTTTGTTATACATTGACTTGTCCTACTTCAGAATGCACTATTTGTGTACTATATGATTACCAGGACCAATAAAACTCTACTGTTATCTTAAATATTTGCTGGCCGGTGTGGCCGAGTGGTTCTGGGCACTTCAGTCTGGAACTGTGCGACCGCTAGGGTCGCAGGTTCGAATCCTGCCTCGGGCATGGATGTGTGTGATGTCCTTAGGTTAGTTAGGTTAAAGTAGTTCTAAGTTCTAGGGGACTGATGACCTCAGATGTTAAGTTCCACAGTTCTCAGAGCCATTTTCTTAAATATTTACATGTTGTACGGGTAAAATCTCATGGAGACCACCACCAGTCAATCTATTCACTCAAAAAACTAAGGATTTGACACTTAATTTGAGTGCCTCCTTCCCCACTCTCACACCGAGAGAAGTTAGAGATTTTTCATACCTACAGTATTTTTTCCATGTGGTAAGCAATATGGAAACCATTTCTGGTTGAAATCACACTACTCTTAATCCTAAGGTTGCTAGGGATGTCTTCCCCCATAGTGTTAGTTTTTTATTTATTTTTTAGTTTTTTAAATTCTGTGTACTCTTATTTTAGCACGAAGCAAATGATTACATAGGGTGCACTAAATGTAGACGGTGTGATGCACTTTCGTGGGACATTTGTTTCTGTCACCATTTTATACTTAAATAAAATATTGTAAACAGTCATTGTTAAACATGTTTTTAATTTTAAGGTGCATTTCAGAAAGAAATGTTTATCTTCAAATGCACATATTCAGTTAGTTCATTTGTGCTGTTCTCCATGTTGTCAGTGCAATATAAATTCTGAAGAAATTAAAATATTTTTTTCTGTTACTTACTTTGAAACAAGTTTACAAACACTTTCAGATATCAATTATTATAAATATATGATCACTTCTGCAGTGCCTGGAGAAACAAATCATAAGAAAATTCCAGCCTAAAAACATTACCCACCTCTTTCGGTATGCTCACTTGCCCTCATGATTTCCATTATTATCAAACAGACTTACCCATTTTACAGTTTCTCTGGTCTGCAATATAAAGGGGGTGTATGGTTCATTTGACAAGTATTAGATTTGCAGATATGCAGCTATAATGATTTATATAACTCATTTCAGGGTTTTATTTTACCTCTCTTAAGGAAGATATCAGGTGTGTCAGGAGTCTAAACATCATGCTAACCATACTCAGCACATTTTCATTGTATTTTGTTCTATATGTTGTATTGGAAATGGGAGTGAGTAACTAGCTTGCTGGTCAAAAACAGTATCGAAAGGATAAATTGCTATGTACTCACCACAGAGAGGAAGCATTGTACTGCAGACAGGCAGAATGAAATGAATTCCATAAATATTCTGCTTTTGAATGATGCCCTTCTTCAGAAGTAGAAAATAGTAACACGTTCACAAGCACAACCCGCACACATGTGACCACTCTCATCTCTGTTTGCTAAGCCCCAAGTCAGACTTTGTCTGCTTATGTGAATGTGTTTGTGTTTTCTACTTCTGATGAAGGTCTTTGTCTAAAAGCTGAATTTTTTCTAAAATTCTTTTCATTGAGCCTGTCTTTGAATCAGTGCCTCCTATGTGTAATGAGCAGCTATCTATCCTTTCCATATTGTTGTTACTCCATACTTACTTTCCATAGCTTGATAGTCAGATGAATGCAAGAGCAGATTTACAGCAGAAGAGCAACTGATATTTCTAGATGACTTACTTTCATGCATGTGCCTTTGTGTATATCTGACTCATCTTTCTCCCTTTGAGGAGTAGAATGAATGGGGAGAAAAGATTAAAGTCAACAATAAACAAATGAATGTTATAATCATTATTTATCCACTCTGTTAATTTAAATTCCAGTTTCATTGATCTATTCAGAAGCAAATCAAATTGAACACAGTATGAATCCTCTCTCTTTCTTATTTTTTGTATCCCAAACAAACTACCTGCTTATCATCATGTCCCATGGTACATAAATGTCCTTACAATTTTAATTTTTAGATATTTTAAATAAGATATATTATTGACTTACTTCCCTTAATTAGCAGTTTACTGACACACAATATTTTCTATTGTTCATTATTGAATAAGTGTGCTCATGGTGATCAGCTCAGTCATCAGCAAAAATCTTTCTCTGATATATGAATGATAGCCTTTCCATCTCTAGCCTGAGTTCAGTAAAGCTAATCATCAATCAAAACAATATATTTATTACTAGTTTTAAATGATTTTGTTATGACAGAGCACTGAAAGACCTGAGTCGAAACAAGGCCCCGGGAGTAGATAACATTCCATTAGAACTACTGACGGCCTTGGGAGAGCCAACCCTGACAAAATTCTACCATCTGGTGAGCAAGATGTGTGAGACAGACGGAATACCCTCAGACTTCAAGAAGAATATAATAATTCCAATCCCAAAGAAAGCAGATGTTGACAGATGTGAAAATTACCAAACTATCAGTTTAATAAGTCACAGCTGAAAAATACTAGCGCGAATTCTTTACAGACGAATGGAAAAACTGATAGAGCTGACCTCGGGAATGATCAGTTTGGATTCCGTAGAAATGTTGGAACACGTGAGGCAATACTGACCTTACGACTTATCTTAGAAGAAAGATTAAGGAAAGGCAAACCTACAATTCTAGCATTTGTGGACTTAGAGAAAGTTTTGACAATGTTGACTGGAATACTCTCTTTCAAATCCTGAAGGTGGCAGGGGTAAAATACAGGGAGTGAAAGGCTATTTACAATTTGTACAGAAACCAAATGGCAGTTATAAGAGTTGAGGGGCATGAAAGGGAAGCAGTGGTTGGGAAGGGAATGAGACAGGGTTGTAGCCTCTCCCCGGTGTTATTCAATCTGTATATTGAGCAAGCAGTAAAGGAAACAAAAGAAAAATTTGGAGTAGGTATTAAAATCCATGGAGAAGAAATAAAAACTTTGAGGTTCGCCAATGACATTGTACTTCTGTCAGAGACAGCAAAGGACTTGGAAGAGCAGTTGAATGGAATGGACAGTGTCTTGAAAGGAGGATATAAGATGAACATCAACAAAAGCAAAACGAGGGTAATGGAATGTAGATGAATTAGATTAGGAAATTAAACTCTTAAAGTAGTTAAGGAGTTTTGCTAGTTCGGGAGCAAAATAACTGATGATTGTCGAAGTAGAGAGGATATAAAATGTAGACTGGCAATGGCAAGGAAAGCGTTTCTGAAGAAGAGAAATTTGTTAACATTGAGTATAGGTTTAAGTGTCAGGGAGTTGTTTCTGAGTGTATTTGTCTGGAGTGTAGCTATGTATGGAAGTGAAACATGGACAATAAATAGTTTAGACAAGAAGAAAATAGAAGCTTTTGAAATGTGGTGCTACAGAAGAATGCTGAAGATTAGATGGGTAGATCACATAACTAATGAAGAGGTACTGAATAGAATTGGGGAGAAGAGGAGTTTGTGGCACAACATGACAAGAAGAAGGGACCGGTTGGTAGGGCATGTTCTGAGGCATCAAGGAATCACAAATTTAGTATTGGAGGGCAGTGTGGAGGGTAAAAATGATGAGAGATGAATACACTAAGCAGATTCAGAAGGATGTAGGTTGCAGTAATTACTGGGAGATGAAGAAGCTTGCACAAGATAGAGTAGCATGGAGAGCTGCATCAAACCAGTCTCAGGACTGAAGACCACACAACAACAACATATGACATTTCACTGCTCAAAACATAATCACCATAGTGGCCAGGAAATATTTTAATAGCAGATAAAGGCAGGCAGGAGAAAGCATATTTCAGCTGTTTTGGTAGTAATGTTTGATTTCTTAAATATCTTCAACATAATGTCTCTTTAGCTGTTATTATGGTAATTTATGTTCGTGAATTTTCAGGTAGTAAAACTGAATGAAGTATTTAAGGCAGTTGCATGATTTTTTTTTTTTTCAGAGCTGTGGCCTGTTTGAAAAGCACATTGGCATTTCCGGTACTTTCTTGGGTTCTGCAGTGCATCGTAATTGCATGGGCAATAATTGTAACTTTTTTTTTGTTGTCGTGTGGTGACACAACCTACAGATTTACAAAGAGCTCTGAAATATCATGTAGCAATAATGAGGTAAGATGTCTGAAACTTGAGAACTTTCCAAAATGAAAGCATGTGTCACTGTAAAACAAACTAATAATAACTGGTTTTGTTTTAGTACAATCCAGGAGACATTTGTGACCCTTCCACTTTTACATCAACCTGTGGAAACTGCACCGAGCAACCATTCAAGTATAAAGAATATGTGACATATTTCCATGTTGTAAATATTTTTGGATTCTTATGGGGAATGTGTTTTGTGTCTGGTTTCTCTGAAATGATACTAGCTGGTGCATTTGCAACTTGGTACTGGACCTTCAAAAAAGATGATGTTCCTTTCTTGACATCATTGTGGAGCATTGGTCGCACAGTGCGGTAAGTAATTATTATGTCATATTTGTTCTTTAGAACTTGGAGTAAAGCACCATTAATTAATTGATAAATATGGTGTAGAGACCAATCAGGTGCATATCATGATGCTTGAAAATTTCATTTGTTTTAATTTGACACCAAAATACAATTTAATAATAAGTTGAAGATAGCTGCTTCTCTGAACCTATTAACATTTGTAAATACATTTTACATAATGAGACCTACACTAAAGACTCGTTCTGCTTCAGAACACAACAAGGAATGAATGAGATAACACAGACAAATTATGGGCATACAGGGACAGCTATAGGCAGGTATATTTTTTTATTTTTATTTTTTCATCAGTCTTCTAACTGGTTTGATGCAGCCTGCCACAAATTCCTCTCCTGTGCTAACCTCTTCATCTCAGGGTAACACTTGCAACCTTTGTCCTCAGTTATTTGCTGGATGTATTCCAATCTCTGTTTTCCTCTACAGTTTCTGCCCTCTACAGCTCCCTCTGGTACCATGGAAGTCACTTCCTCATGTCTTAACAGATATCCTATCATCCTGTCCCTTTTCCTTATCAGTGTTTTCCACGTGTTCCTTTCCTCTCTGATTCTGCCCAGAACCTCCTCATTCTTTACCTAATAAGTCCATCTAATGTTCAACAGGTATATATGCTGATGAAAATAACTTTGTGAATGATACATTGCAATGGTGGGAGGGCAGTGTTGCCATCATGCAGCCTGCTATGCAAGGCAAGGCTCTACATGTACCTCCAAAATAAACAACACAATGAGCATGTGGTGCTCAAGAAAGTACTAAGGTTGGTTATTGGCTGGCACCTACAGCTCGATGCACTGAAAAATCTATTGCAGAATTATTATAACTACATGTGCCGTATCCCTTCATACACCTTCCCCTTTTTCCATTTTTATTTTTTTTTGTATCCTTGTCATTTTCATTCTAATTCTTTTCCTCCTCATTGCATTCTTAAATTAAAACCTTGACTGAACAGGAATCATAAATTTGTGCTTTCTTTGAGCTTAACCAATGTGTTAACATTTAGGCTGTAGGTACTGCTTTTCATACTGAGGCTACTGCAGTCTTCTTTAGCGTAACTCTACACACTAATGCTCTCATGTTCTACATTCACAAGCTCCCGTTATTTTCACCCTCCTTTGGTTCAGTTGTACTTGCATTCTCAATATTCATTTACAGCCAACTTTTCCAATCAGTGTATTATTTTAGCAAGAACTGCTGTGAAGCTATGATATCAACCACATAAAGCATACAGGCTCCCTTTGCCATTAACGATGAGTGCTTTCAATGTAGAAAGCACCAGAGACTCTAAATGAGATTTCCTTTGACCAGTTACATAACTGATAGTACTGTTATTGCCTGGAAATTAAGAATACTGCCCTTTAAAAAACAAATAGGCACAGATCATAGAAGAAAGATGTGTATCAGAAAATCATAAATAATCACTGAGAGAAATTATGGGAACAATGGTGGGGAGAAATTTGTAAAACAAGTGGTGGACGTAGAAAATTTAACTCTCTCCTGAACGTATTCCTACAGCAATCCTAAATTAAATAAAGGTCAAAATTAAACAGAAGTAAAGGTAAGGGATGTACATTTCCTGGGATTAAAGTAACTTGTGCTAGAAAGAGCTCTACCTAATTCACAGGACAAGCTGTAGCCAAGAGCTGAGACTCATTACTGCTGTAAATTTTTAAACAGTGAATCACTGTGCTCAGAAACATAGAACATTCCAAGAATAAAGCAAAAACGGTTAGCATCATCACTAAAAAATCAAACTGAAATTAAGCTGTCAGAAAATTACTTTGACAGAAATGGTGACAGTTTAAATTCATTGGCCACCAAGTAATTCAGCGATTGCTTCCTCAAAGGTGTAGCAAACATTGTATTAGTTACATAAGCCTGCATCTTCAACAACACAAATTGTATTAAGCACATCTCACTTACATTCAAATCATAGAAAGCAATGATTACTGTCTCTTCTGGGAATACACAAAAGACTTCTGTAGATGTGTATCTTGTGATCAATATAGTACTCTGAATGTTTGTTGAATAAATCACATATCAATGCTGGAGAACACTGTAAGTTCAATTGGGAAGCACTTGGATATGAACCAGAGTCTCTGTGCACCATTACTCCATTAGTTTATTCACTGAAAATCCAATGGTTGGTTGAATGATGAACAAAGAAAGTGCCACATCAGGCATACAGGAAAATCTGTGCGTGCTAGCCAAACATTGTTCATGGGGAACAACAAAGTCAAAATCACAGTCCAGGAGAAAACCATGTAGTGCAGGGTTGACATCAATAGGTACACTGGAGAGCTTGCTGTAATCATCGGGTTGTTGTCAAGGGACTGAGGCAGCCCTTAAAACTGCAATGGATGTTTTGCCACACGATCTGATGCCACATCTGGTGACCTTGCTGGTTGTATGCATAATTATATTGAGTGGCCCATCAATGTGTCCAATGAGACTACAAGAATATCCACTAATAAACATCAAACACAGCTACATTAGATTTAGTTGTGCAGACACTGCATTCACCACCAACAGATATTTATTTCAAAAGTGCCAGCCCTATGTAGTTTACAAAATTTATCTTGTCACTAAAAAGTAGCAATTCTGCTGACTATGGTGATGTTTCCAGCAAAATATTAAAACTCTTATACATTTATGATAGGATTACCCTTAAGCTATATGTGTTGTCAATCAATGACTTATGGCATATTTCCCAATAGAAATGAATGTGCTATAGTAACATCTATTTATAAAATTGGAGATAAGCAAACCATGTCTAATCACAGGCTTTTTTCATCACTTTTTAATAAAAAGAAACATCATATTCCACAAATGTGATAAAATGTTAATAACTTTTACGTTGGTTGAATTTTCTGGTCCTCTTACAGTTGTTGTCAGTACTACAGCACTTTCCAGTATTGTGTACAAGGTGTTGACTGCCCTCATCCTTAACTGTAGACGTTCAACTGATGCCTAAAGCCTTGTTTACGACAGAAAAAATGAAAACAAACACAAGCAAAAAGGCATTTGAGAATAATTTGCTTGTTCTCATTTCCATACTTGTCTTGCATTTCAGTAGTTGTCTAATTTCATATAGTTCCTTACATCTGTATTGCCCTATGGAAACCACTCAGATTTAATTAAAGTATGTATAAGGAAAATAATGCTGTAAGCCAACAATAATGTAATGTAAAAATATACATGCCATCTCTCATACTGTCCATATGATAAAATATGCTATGTAATAACAAGGGAAACAATGTGATCAAGGGAAAAACAATTTTTATTTCATCAGAAGCTTATAAAATTGTGGTGATACATCTATGATGTGATTACAGCTACCTTGAATGTAAGCTAAGAGAATGTAATATAATTAATACATATTTATATTCCTTCAGTTTCTTGGAAATGTATGCATTTCCTTTGTAATAAAATAAATTCAAAAAATTATACCTCTTAATTTCATTCCCACCTGATGAAACCAAATAATGAATTTTTTGTCTTGGACCTCCAAGTGCTTCAGCAATTTCCTGCCAAGCATATTTTTTTCTTGTTTAACATTTTGTGTTGTGGATCTCTTTGATCCTACAAACACTGTGGTATCCTTATCCATTTTATTATCAACATTATGTTCTCTTCTGACAACTCCATCACTCATGCAAGTCACATTGGTAACAAAAGTAGTTTGCATGCCAACCAGCAGACTGCAAAAACCAATGCTTTTGTGCTGTGCACACCAATTTGTTTGTTCTCATTTCCATACTTGTCTTGCATTTCAGTAGTTGTTTTATCTCAGGTAGTTCCTGCCTGATTGCCTGTGTGTGAGCTCTTTGCTCAGCCCTATCCACCCCTGCCTAAGTGTGAACATCTGTCTACATGGCAGACACTCAAATTGAAACAATACACACCGTGCTATGATATTTCATCAGAAAGTCTAGAGTGTGGTCTAACAATGGCCTTTGCTAAGTGTAAAATTTTTAATTCTGTTTATTATCTTGGAAAAGTTCTCTTACACTCCTGAAAGAATCTTTGGGGCAAAAGAAATTATGTGTTTCATGAGAGTAGGGCAGAAATATGATGGAATGATGTTGATGGTCTGACTATGATACATTGACTGTGAGCATCAGTGCTTGCGCCAGTCAAGGCACTGAATGGATCATTGTTGAAACTGTAGTTCTACATAAAGTAATAGTGCATTAGTTGACAGATTTCTCATATTGGAAGTTAACATTGTTGACCAAAAGTAAAACAAATGCAATAAGGGAAATATTTTAGATTTCATAAGGTGTACATAAATGTAAGAAATAGATAATTGCAATGGTATATTTACATATTTCAGTAAATGTCAACAACCAGTTTTAAAAATAAGATGAAAAATACTATCTAAGTTTAACGAAAACTATATGTTGTTGTTGTCTTCACTTTGAAGATGGATGTAATGCTTCTCTCCACACTATACTGCCCTCTGAAAGCCTCTTCATCTCCACAAAACTACGTAATGTACTTCCCTTTGAAAATGCATACTGTAGTCACGCCTTGGTCTCCCTCTACAATTTTTACCCCAAACTTCCCTCTATTACCAAATTGATGATTCCTTGATGCCTCCTCATTGTCTGGTCTACCCATCTAAGTTTCAACATCCTCCTGTAGCATCAAATTTCAAAAGCCTTTATTCTCCTCTTGTCTAAACTTTTACTATACACACTTCACATTCATACAAGGCTACATTCCAGACAAATACACTCAGGAAAGATTTCCTAATACTTAAATTTATGGTCAATGTCAACAAATTTATATTTTTCATAAACATTTTTCCAGTTTTTGCCAGTGTGTATTCTATGTATACAGGATGTTACAAAAAGGTACAGCCAAACTTTCAGGAAACATTCCTCACACACAAATAAAGAAAAGATGTTATGTGGACATGTGTCCAGAAACACTTACTTTCCATGTTAGAGCTCATTTTATTACTTCTCTTCAAATCACATTAATCATGGAATGGAAACACACAGCAACAGAACGTACCAGCGTGACTTCAAACACTTTGTTACAGGAAATGTTCAAAATGTTCTCTGTTAGCAAGGATACATGCATCCACCCTCTGTTGCATGGAATCCCTGATGCGTTGATGCAGCACTAGAGAATGGCGTATTGTATCACAGACGTCCACAATACGAGCACGAAGAGTCTCTACATTTGATACGGGGGTTGCGTAGACAAGAGCTTTCAAATGCCCCCATAAATGAAAGTCAAGAGGGTTGAGGCCATGGAATTGGTCTGCCTCTACCAATCCATCGGTCACCGAATCTGTTGTTGAGAAGCGTACGAAAACGTCGACTGAAATGTGCAGGAGCTCCACCGTGCATGAACCACATGTTGTGTCGTACTTGTAAAGGCACATGTTATAGCAGCACAGGTAGAGTATCCCGTATGAAATCATGATAACATGCTCCATTGAGTGAAGGTGGAAGAACATGCGGCCCAATCAAGACATCACCAACAATGCCTGCCCAAACGTTCACAGAAAATCTGTGTTGATGACGTGATTGCACAATTGCGTGCGGATTCTCGTCAGCCAACACAGGTTGATTGTGAAAATTTACAATTTGATCACGTTGGAATGAAGCCTCATCCGTAAAGAGAACATTTGCACTGAAATGAGGATTGACACATTGTTAGATGAACCATTTGCAGAAGTGTACCCGTGGAGGCCAATCAGCTGCTGATAGTGGCTGCACATGCTGTACATGGTACGGAAACATTTGGTTGTCCCGTAGCACTCTCCATACAGTGACGTGGTCAATGTTACCTTGTACAGCAGCAACTTCTCTGACGCTGACATTAGGGTTATCGTCAACTGCACGAAGAATTGCCTAGTCCATTGCAGGTGTCCTCGTCGTTCTAGGTCTTCCCCAGTCGCGAGTCATAGGCTGGAATGTTCCGTGCTCCCTAAGACGCCGATCAATTGCTTCGAACGTCTTCCTGCCGGGACACCTTCGTTCTGGAAATCTGTCTTGATACAAATGTACCACACCACGGCTATTGCCCCGTACTAATCCATACATCAAATGGGCATCAGCCAACTCTGCATTTGTAAACATTGCACTGGCTGGAAAACCACGTTCGTGATGAACACTAACCTGTTGATGCTACGTACTGATGTGCTTGATGCTAGTACTGTAGAGCAATGAGTCACATGTCAACACAAGCACCAAAGTCAACATTACCTTCCTTCAATTGGGCCAACTGGCGATCATTTGACGAAGTACAGTACATACTGACGAAACTAAAATGAGCTCTAACATGGAAATTAAGCGTTTCCAGACACATGTCCACATAACATCTTTTCTATATTTGTGTGTGAGGAATGTTTCCTGAAAGTTTGGCTGTACCTTTTTGTAACACCCTGTATACACTCTACTTCAGCCATCATTTATTTTTCTGGCCAGATAACAAAATTCAGACTTCTTTTAGTGTCTTATGTCCTAGCATAATTCAAGCAGTATCACTGGATTAAATTCAACTACATTCCATTACTCTTGTTTGACTTTTGTTGATATTCATCTCATTTTCAAGACATTATTTATCAACTGATCTTCCAAGCCCTATGTCATCTCTGGCACATTTACAATGTTGCTGGCAAAGCTCAAAACTTTTATTTCTTCTTCATGATTGTTAATCCTCTTTCCAAATTCCTCTTTATTTGCCTTCACAGCTTGCTTGTTGTGCACATTGATTAATACTGGGGATAAGCTACAACGCAAACATCAGTTGTTGAAGCAAGTACATTTGGTGTTGATGTACTTGTTTCTGTTCTTATCACTGTTGCAAAAAGAGCTAGTATAAGAGCAATTGCAATCCACAAACAAAAAGTGGAACAGAAAGAATCCTCAGGGCCACCTTTGTATCTTTATTGAAGATCACTTTACTATGTGTAGGCAATAGAGTTTACAGTCAATCAAAAATCTGTATTGTTAGACTTTACTGAATAAATCATCAGCTCAAGCAGCAGTAATGCAATAATAGAGACATAATGAACCATGCAGTCCTAGGGGCATCCATGGAGTAAATTAAACCTGGCTACTTGCTACAGTTTAGTGTCTTATAAAGATTTCTGAATCATTTGTTTCACTGATGTGCATTGCACATTGCTTTTTGTGTTCCCAAGTGCTCCAAGTAAGGAGAATATTTAAATTACCTCCTATACCAAGCAGTTTAAGTTGGTATCTCTGATATATCATGTCAACAGAGTACAAGGTTCATTTGAAAGTTGGGAATATCTGGTGATACTTTTATAAATCACTTACGTCCAAGAAAAACATGATATGCACCAGGAAGTAATCTCAAAAACAGTTTTTGTTGAGCAAAGACTTACCATTTTATTATTAAGTTGCTTTTTTTATTTTTTTCATATTTTTCTCTTTTTCTCTTTATATATATATATATATAATAGAGGGAAACATTCCACGTGGGAAAAATATATTTAAAAAGAAAGATGATGAGACTTACCCAACAAAAGCGCTGGCAGGTCGATAGACACACAAATAAACACAAACATACACACAAAACTCTAGCTTTCGCAACCAACGGTTGCCTCGTCAGGAAAGAGGGAAGGAGAAGGAAAGACAAAAGGATATTGGTTTTAAGGGAGAGGGTAAGGAGTCATTCCAATCCCGGGAGGGGAAAGACTTACCTTAGGGGGAAAAAAGGACAGGTATACACTCGCACACACACACATATCCATCCATACATACAAGACACAAGCAGACATTTGTAAAGGCAAAGAGTTTGAGCCAAACTCTTTGCCTTTACAAATGTCTGCTTGTGTCTTGTATGTATGGATGGATATGTGTGTGTGTGCGAGTGTATACCTGTCCTTTTTTCCCCCTAAGGTAAGTCTTTCCCCTCCCGGGATTGGAATGACTCCTTACCCTCTCCCTTAAAACCCATATCCTTTTGTCTTTCCTTCTCCTTCCCTCTTTCCTGACGAGGCAACCGTTGGTTGCGAAAGCTAGAGTTTTGTGTGTATGTTTGTGTTTATTTGTGTGTCTATCGACCTGCCAGCGCTTTTGTTGGGTAAGTGTCATCATCTTTCTTTTTAAATATATATATATATATATATATATATATATATATATATATATATATATATATATATATATATATATATATTTAAAAAGAAAGATGATGAGACTTACCAAACAAAAGCGCTGGCAGGTCGATAGACACACAAACAACCACAAACATACACACAAAAATCTAGCTTTCGCAACCAACGGTTGCCTCGTCAGGAAAGAGGGAAGGAGAAGGAAAGACAAAAGGATATGGGTTTTAAGGGAGAGGGTAAGGAGTCATTCCAATCCCGGGAGCGGAAAGACTTACCTTAGGGGGAAAAAAGGACAGGTATACACTCCCACACACACACACACATCCATCCGCATATACACATATATACACATATACGCATATACACAGACAGACAGGTGTCTGTGTATATGCGGATGGATGTGTGTGTGTGTGCGAGTGTATACCTGTCCTTTTTTCCCCCTAAGGTAAGTCTTTCCGCTCCCGGGATTGGAATGACTCCTTACCCTCTCCCTTAAAACCCATATCCTTTTGTCTTTCCTTCTCCTTCCCTCTTTCCTGACGAGGCAACCGTTGGTTGCGAAAGCTAGATTTTTGTGTGTATGTTTGTGTTTGTTTGTGTGTCTATCGACCTGCCAGCGCTTTTGTTTGGTAAGTCTCATCATCTTTCTTTTTAAATATATTTTTCCCACGTGGAATGTTTCCCTCTATTATATATATATATATATATATATATATATATATATATATATATATATACACACACACATAAAAACAAAGATGATGTGACTTACCAAATGAAAGTGCTGGCAGGTCGATAGACACACAAACGAACACAAACATACACACAAAATTCAAGCTTTCGCAACAAACTGTTGCCTCATCAGGAAAGAGGGAAGGAGAGGGAAAGACGAAAGGATGTGGGTTTTAAGGGAGAGGGTAAGGAGTCATTCCAGTCCCGGGAGTGGAAAGACTTACCTTAGGGGGAAAAAAGGACGGGTATACACTCGCACACACACACATATCCATCCACACATATACAGACACAAGCAGACATATTTAAAGACAAAGAGTTTGGGCAGAGATGTCAGTCGAGGCAGAAGTGCAGAGGCAAAGATGTTGTTGAATGACAGGTGAGGTATGAGTGGCGGCAACTTGAAATTAGCGGAGATTGAGGCCTGGTGGATAACGGGAAGAGAGGATATATTGAAGAGCAAGTTCCCATCTCCGGAGTTCGGATAGGTTGGTGTTAGTAGGAAGTATCCAGATAACCCGGACGGTGTAACACTGCGCCAAGATGTGCTGGTCGTGCACCAAGGCATGTTTAGCCACAGGGTGATCCTCATTACCAACAAACACTGTCTGCCTGAGTCCATTCATGCGAATGGACAGTTTGTTGCTGGTCATTCCCACATAGAATGCATCACAGTGTAGGCAGGTCAGTTGGTAGATCACGTGGGTGCTTTCACACGTGGCTCTGCCTTTGATTGTGTACACCTTCCGGGTTACAGGACTGGAGTAGGTGGTGGTGGGAGGGTGAATGGGACAGGTTTTACACCGGGGGCGGTTACAAGGGTAGGAGCCAGAGGGTAGGGAAGGTAGTTTGGGGATTTCATAGGGATGAACTAAGAGGTTACGAAGGTTAGGTGGACGGCGGTTAGACACTCTAGGTGGAGTGGGGAGGATTTCATGAAGGATGGATCTCATTTCAGGGCAGGATTTGAGGAAGTCGTATCCCTGCTGGAGAGCCACATTCAGAATCTGATCCAGTCCCGTCACAAGTGAGGCACTTTTGGGGTTCTTCTGTGAAAGGTTCCCGTTTTGAGGAGATGAGGAAGTGGCTCTGGTTATTTGCTGCTGTACCAGGTTGGGAGGGTATTTACGGGATGCGAAAGCTGTTTTCGGGTCTTTGGTGTAATGGTTCAAGGATTCCGGACTGGAGCAGATTCGTTTGCCACGAAGACCTAGGCTGTAGGGAAGGGACCGTTTGATGTGGAATGGGTGGCAGCTGTCATAATGGAGGTACTGTTGCTTGTTGGTGGGTTTGATGTGGACGGACGTGTTAAGCTGGCCATTGGACAGGTGGAGGTCAACGTCAAGGAAAGTGGCATGGGATTTAGAGTAGGACCAGGTGAATCTGATGGAACCAAAGGAGTTGAGGTTGGAGAGGAAATTCTGGAGTTCTTCTTCACTGAGAGTCCAGATCTTGAAAATGTCATCAATAAATCTGTACCAAACTTTGGGTTTGCAGGCCTGGGTAACCAAGAAGGCTTCCTCTAAGTGACCCATGAATAGGTTGGCGTACGAGGGGGCCATCCTGTTACCCATGGCTGTTCCCTTTAATTGTTGGTATGTCTGGCCTTCGAAAGTGAAGAAGTTGTGTGTCAGGATGAAGCTGGCTAAGGTAATGAGGAAAGAGGTTTTAGGTAGGGTGGCAGGTGATCGGCGTGAAGGGAAGTGCTCCATCGCAGCGAGGCCCTGGACATGCGGAATATTTGTGTATAAGGATGTGGCATCAATGGTTACAAGGATGGTTTTTGGGGGTAACAGACTGGGTAGGGATTCCAGGCGTTCAAGAAAGTGGTTTGTGTCTTTGATGAAGGATGGGAGACTGCATGTGATGGGTTTAAGGTGTTGCTCTACGTAGACTGAGATGTGTTCTGTGGGGGCTTGGTAACCAGCTACAATGGGACAGCCGGGATGATTGGGTTTGTGAATTTTAGGAAGAAGGTAGAAGGTAGGGGTGCGGGGTGTTAGTAGGGTCAGTAGGTTGATGGAGTCAGGTGAAAGGTTTTTTAGGGGGCCTAAGGTTCTGAGGATTCCTTGAAGCTCCGCCTGGACATCAGGAATGGGATTACCTTGGCAAACTTTGTAAGTAGTGTTGTCTGAAAGCTGACACAGTCCCTCAGCCACATACTCCCGACGATCAAGTACCACAGTCATGGAACCCTTGTCTGCCGGAAGAATGACGATGGATTGGTCAGCCTTCAGATCACTTATAGCCTGGGCTTCAGCAGTGGTGATGTTGGGAATAGGATTAAGGTTTTTTTAAGAAGGATTGAGAGGCAAGGCTGGAAGTCAGAAATTCCTGGAAGGTTAGGAGAGGATGATTTTGAGGAAGAGGAGGTGGGTCCCTTTGTGACGGAGGACGGAACTGTTCCAGGCAGGGTTCAATTTGGATAGTGTCTTGGGGAGTTGGATCATTAGGAGTAGGATTAGGTTCATTTTTCTTCATGGCAAAGTGATATTTCCAGCAGAGAGTACGGGTGTAGGACAGTAAATCTTTGACGATGGCTGTTTGGTTAAATCTGGGAGTGGGGCTGAAGGTGAGGCCTTTGGATAGGACAGAGGTTTCGGATTGGGAGAGAGGTTTGGAGGAAAGGTTAACTACTGAATTGGGGTGTTGTGGTTCCAGAATGTGTTGATTGGAATTTTGAGGTTTTGGAGGGAGTGGAGCTGGAAGTGGGAGATTGAGTACATGGGAGAGACTGGGTTTGTGTGCAATGAGAGGAGGTTGAGGTTTGCTGGAAAGGTTGTGAAGGGTGAGTGAGTTGCCTTTTCGGAGGTGGGAAACCAGGAGATTGGATAGTTTTTTAAGGTGGAGTGTGGCATGCTGTTCTAATTTGCGGTTGGCCTGTAGGAGGATGCTCTGAACAGCCGGTGTGGATGTGGGAGAGGAAAGATTGAGGACTTTTATTAAGGATAGGTGTTGATGGGTGTGTTGATTGGCTGAGTGGATGTGTAGGTCTGCCAACCCAAAGTTTGGTACAGATTTATTGATGACATTTTCATGATCTGGACTCACAGTGAAGAAGAACTCTAGAATTTCCTCTCCAACCTCAACTACTTTGGTTCCATCAGATTCACCTGGTCCTACTCTAAATCCCATGCCATTTTCCTTGACGTTGACCTCCACCTGTCCAATGGCCAGCTTCACACGTCCGTCCACATCAAAAGCACCAACAAGCAACAGTACGTCCATTATGACAGCTGCCACCCATTCCACATCAAACGATCCCTTCCCTACAGCCTAGGTCTTCGGGGCAAACGAATCTGCTCCAGTCCGGAATCCTTGAACCATTACACCAACGACCTGAAAACAGCTTTCGCATCCCGTAACTACCCTCCCGACCTGGTACAGAAGCAAATAACCAGAGCCACTTCCTCATCTCCTCAAACCCGGAACCTTTCACAGAAGAACCCCAAAAGTGCCCCACTTGTGACAGGATACTTTCCAGGACTGGATCAGATTCTGAATGTGGCTCTCCAGCAGGGATACGACTTTCTCAAATCCTGCCCTGAAATGAGATCCATCCTTCATGAAATCCTCCCCACTCCACCTAGAGTGTCTTACCGCCGTCCACCTAACCTTCGTAACCTCTTAGTTCATCCCTATGAAATCCCCAGACCACCTTCCCTACCCTCTGGCTCCTACCCTTGTAACCGCCCCCGGTGTAAAACCTGTCCCATGCACCCTCCCACCACCACCTACTCTAGTCCTGTAACCCGGAAGGTGTACACGATCAAAGGCAGAGCCATGTGTGAAAGCACCTACGTGATTTACCAACTGACCTGCCTACACTGTGAAGCCTTCTATGTGGAAATGACCAGCAACAAACTGTCCATTCGCATGAATGGACACAGGCAGACAGTGTTTGTTGGTAATGAGGATCAGCCTGTGGCTAAACATACCTTGGTGCACGGCCAGCACATCTTGGCACAGTGTTACACCGTCCGGGTTATCTGGATACTTCCCACTAACACCAACCTGTCAGAACTCCGGAGATGGGAACTTGCCCTTCATCATATCCTCTCTTCTCGCTATCCGCCAGGCCTCAATCTCCGCTAATTTCTAATTTCAATTTGCCGCCGCTCATACCTCACCTGTCTTTCAACATCATCTTTGCCTCTGTACTTCTGCCTCAACTGACATCTCTGCCCAAACTCTTTGCCTTTACAAATGTCTGCTTGTGTCTGTGTATGTGCGGGTGGATATGTGTGTGTGTGCGCGCGAGTGTATACCTGTCCTTTTTTCCCCCTAAGGTAAGTCTTTCCGCTCCCGGGATTGGAATGTCTCCTTACCCTCTCCCTTAAAACCCACATCCTTTCGTCTTTCCCTCTCCTTCCCTCTTTCCTGATGAAGCAACCGTTTGTTGCGAAAGCTTGAATTTTGTGTGTATGTTTGTGTTTGTTTGTGTGTCTATCGACCTGCCAGCGCTTTTGTTTGGTAAGTCTCATCATATTTCTTTTTAGATATATTTTTTCCACGTGGAATGTTTCCCTCTATTATATTCATATCATTAATTTGAAGCCAACAATTACGTTTGTTATTGTCACTGTTACATTTCGAAGTCTTTTCTGTCGTCTTATTTCCTCCTTCTGTTTTTGCCAGTAGTTTCACTTTGTATTCACCTTTTCCTTTTTTACCGTAATCCACTATACAATTTTATCCCGCCGATATATACTCAATAATACGTAACCCACTTCCAAACCATAACCAAAAAAAATTTATTTTTTTTCCGCTTTCAACACTACCGCTGCCATAAAATCCACCGTTTCTAGTTCACAAACAGTTCCTTTCAGCTATTAAACAACCTTTTTGGCTAGTTTTAATAACTTTCGCTTTATTTCCATTTCCGTTTTTCTCACATCACCGATAATTTTCAGCCGCTTGCCACAGGTTTTAACGTCATTATTTCTTCATCAGACAATTGTTAGCCTCATTTCCATAATCTGCCACCACCACACCACTCCTTTTAATACATCCTCACGTAGTTTTTTCGAAATTTTCCCGAATTTCTCCACCCTTTAACGTGTTTTAGCGGCAACACAACCACCTAACCTTTATGCACATCGTTATCTACCTACACAAGTTCACCACAGGATCAACATAGCCCAGCTCTAACCAACCCTTTTTCACCTTTTTTCACACCAGATCTCCATTTGCTTTCTACTTCACCTTTATCTCTCCCCATATATTTTTATATTTATTTTCATTTCAGCCTCATGTTACACTTTCCACCTTCTAGTACCATGTCACCCTCACAACACCTCCACAACGACCCCATTAAGTTTTATTTACATTCCCTCTGCAAACATGCCTTCGCCCTAGCCAGATTACACTCCCATATTTTATTTTCTCAGGCTTGTCTGACATTTGGCATCACCCCCAAAGGCCTCACACTTAAAGTTCCCATCTCTGGCTGCAACCCTTCTTTCCATCAGTCCCTATACCAGTTCCAAACTGAACAATCCATTGCCCTCACCCACCTAATCCTTCACCTACACATCCACTCAGCCAATGAACACACCCGTCAACTCCTATCCTTAATAAAAGTCCTCAATCTTTCCTCTCCCACATCCACACCGGCTGTTCAGAGCATCCTCCTACAGGCCAACCGCAAATTAGAACAGCATGCCACCCTCCACCTTAAAAAACTATCCAATCTCCTGGTTTCCCACCTCCGAAAAGGCAACTCACTCACCCTTCACAACCTTTCCAGCAAACCTCAACCTCCTCTCATTGCACACAAACCCAGTCTCTCCCATCTACTCAATCTCCCACTTCCAGCTCCACTCCCTCCAAAACCTCAAAATTCCAATCAACACAATCTGGAACCACAACACCCCAATTCAGTAGTTAACCTTTCCTCCAAACCTCTCTCCCAATCCGAAACCTCTGTCCTATCCAAAGGCCTCACCTTCAGCCCCACTCCCAGATTGAACCAAACAGCCCTCATCAAAGATTTACTGTCCTACACCCATACTCTCTGCTGGAAATATCACTTTGCCATGAAGAAAAATGATCCTAATCCTACTCCTAATGATCCAACTCCCCAAGACACTATCCAAATTGAACCCTGCCTGGAACAGTTCCGTCCTCCGTCACAGCGGGACCCACCTCCTCTTCCTCAAAATCACCCTCTCCTAACCTTCCAGGAATTTCTGACTTCCAGCCTTGCCTCTCAATCCTTCTTAAAAAACCTTAATCCTATTCCCAACATCACTACTGCTGAAGCCCAGGCTATAAGTGATCTGAAGGCTGACCAATCCATCGTCATTCTTCCGGCAGACAAGGGTTCCACGACTGTGGTACTTGATCGTCAGGAGTATGTGGCTGAGGGACTGCGTCAGCTTTCAGACAACACTACTTACAAAGTTTGCCAAGGTAATCCCACTCGTGATGTCCAGGCGGAGCTTCAAGGAATCCTCAGAACCTTAGGCCCCCTAAAAAACCTTTCACCTGACTCCATCAACCTACTGACCCTACCAACACCCCACACTCCTACCTTCTACCTTCTTCCTAAAATTCACAAACCCAATCATCCCAGCCGTCCCATTGTAGCTGGTTACCAAGCCCCCACAGAACACATCTCTGCCTACGTAGATCAACACCTTCAACCCATCACATGCAGTCTCCCATCCTTCATCAAAGACACAAACCACTTTCTTGAACTCTTGGAATCCCTACCCAGTCTGTTACCCCCAAAAACCATCCTTGTAACCATTGATGCCACTTCCTTATACACAAATATTCTGCATGTCCAGGGTCTCACTACGATGGAGCACTTTCTTTCACGCCGATCACCTGCCACCCTACCTAAAACCTCTTTCCTCATTACCTTAGCCAGCTTCATCCTGACACACAACTTCTTCACTTTCGAAGGCCAGACATACCAACAATTAAAGGGAACAGCCTTGGGTACCAGGATGGCCCCCTCATACGCCAACCTATTCATGGGTCGCTTAGAGGAAGCCTTCTTGGTTACCCAGGACTGCCAACCCAAAGTTTGGTACAGATTTATTTATGACATTTTCATGATCTGGACTCACAGTGAAGAAGAACTCCAGAATTTCCTCTCCAACCTCAACTCTTTTGGTTCCATCAGATTCACCTGGTCCTACTCTAAATCCCATACCACTTGCCTTGACGTTGACCTCCACCTGTCCAATGGCCAGCTTCACACGTCCGTCCACATCAAACCCACCAACAAGCAACAGTACCTCCATTATGACAGCTGCCACCCATTCCACATCAAACGGTCCCTTCCCTACAGCCTACAGCTCCAGTCCGGAATCCTTGAACCATTACACCAACGACCTCAAAACAGCTTTCGCATCCCTTAACTACCCTCCCAACCTGATACAGAAGCAAATAACCAGAGCCTCTTCCTCATCTCCTCAAACCCGGAACCTTCCACAGAAGAACCCCAAAAGTGCCCCACTTGTGACAGGATACTTTCCAGGACTGGATCAGATTCTGAATGTGGCTCTCCAGCAGGGATACGACTTCCTCAAATCCTGCCCTGAAATGAGATCCATCCTTCATGAAATCCTCCCCACTCCACCTAGAGTGTCTTACCGCCGTCCACCTAACCCTCGTAACCTCTTAGTTCATCCCTATGAAATCCCCAGACCACCTTCCCTACCCTCTGGCTCCTACCCTTGTAACCGCCCCCGGTGTAAAACCTGTCCCATGCACCCTCCCACCACCACCTACTCTAGTCCTGTAACCTGGAAGGTGTACACGATCAAAGGCAGAGCCATGTGTGAAAGCACCCACGTGATTTACCAACTGACCTGCCTACACTGTGAAGCCTTCTATGTGGAAATGACCAGCAACAAACTGTCCATTCGCATGAATGGACACAGGCAGACAGTGTTTGTTGGTAATGAGGATCAGCCTGTGGCTAAACATGCCTTGGTGCACGGCCAGCACATCTTGGCGCAGTGTTACACCGTCCGGGTTATCTGGATACTTCCCACTAACACCAACCTGTCAGAACTCCGGAGATGGGAACTTGCCCTTCATCATATCCTCTCTTCTCGCTATCCGCCAGGCCTCAATCTCCGCTAATTTCTAATTTCAATTTGCCGCCGCTCATACCTCACCTGTCTTTCAACATAATCTTTGCCTCTGTACTTCTGCCTCAACTGACATCTCTGCCCAAACTCTTTGCCTTTACAAATGTCTGCTTGTGTCTGTGTATGTGCGGGTGGATATGTGTGTGTGTGCGCGCGAGTGTATACCTGTCCTTTTTTCCCCCTAAGGTAAGTCTTTCCGCTCCCGGGATTGGAATGTCTCCTTACCCTCTCCCTTAAAACCCACATCCTTTCATCTTTCCCTCTCCTTCCCTCTTTCCTGATGAAGCAACCGTTTGTTGCAAAAGCTTGAATTTTGTGTGTATGTTTGTGTTTGTTTGTGTGTCTATCGACCTGCCAGCGCTTTTGTTTGGTAAGTCTCATCATATTTCTTTTTAGATATATTTTTTCCGCGTGGAATGTTTCCCTCTATTTTTATATATATATATATATATATATATATATATATATATATATATATATATATATATATATATATATACATACCTAAAAACAAAGATGATGTGACTTACCAAATGAAAGTGCTGGCAGCAGGTCGACAGACACACAAACGAACACAAACATACACACAAAATTCCAGCTTTCGCAACAAACTGTTGCCTCATCAGGAAAGAGGGAAGGAGAGGGAAAGACAAAAGGATGTGGGTTTTAAGGGAGAGGGTAAGGAGTCATTCCAGTCCCGGGAGCAGAAAGACTTACCTTAGGGGGAAAAAAGGACGGGTATACACTCGCACACACACACATATCCATCCACACATATGTGCCTGTATATGCTTGTGCCTGTATATGTGTGGATGGATGTGTGTGTGGCGAGTGTATACCCGTCCTTTTTTCCCCCTAAGGTAAGTCTTTCCGCTCCGGGGATTGGAATGACTCCTTACCCTTTCCCTTAAAACCCAAATCCTTTCGTCTATCCCTTTCCTTCCCTCTTTCCTGACGAGGCAACCGTTTGTTGTGAAAGCTAGAATTTTGTGTGTATGTTTGTGTTTGTTTGTGTGTCTATCGACGTGCCAGTGCTTTCGTTTGGTAAGTCAAATCATCTTTGTTTTTAGATATATTTTTTCCCACGTGGAATGTTTCCTTCTATTATATATATATATATATATATATATATATATATATATATATATATATATATTCAGTGATATATTTTCTTAATTTAATCTAATGTCACAGATAAGATGAGAAGATAATGTGTTACAGTAAAAATACTTGCTTATAATGTGAGTCAAAAGCAGTGATTACAATTCTCCTCCCTAATCTTCGTAACAGATATAAAGAGCCCAGTAATTAGAGTTCTGCAGGTAAAGTTTCTGTGGAAAAGTTATATGAAATAAATTAAGTAAAGATGATTAGAATAAGGAAATATGGAAGAAAACATTTGATGATCCACAGGGATTGAAAGTTATCAGTTATTAATTTATTGCTATTTTTTGGAGGAAAATTACATTTTAACATGTCAAGATCAAAATATCTTAAAAGGTTTCTCCTTTTGCAAGGACTGCATAGAATCAGCAGAGACTGATGAATGCCTTGAAATTAAGAATTCTACTTAGTGTTTTTAACTGTTATTTATGTTAGAATATTGATATGCAGATTGGTTTTTAATATATATCTTATGTGAGAAAATATGACAGAACAGATTAGGCTGTCAGTGACATCACACATCAGCATCTACCAGATGGTTATAATTGGGCTGACAATGCTCTGAGTGCTGCAGTACAGGCTGTATACATTGCAGGATGCTGAAACATCGTAGGTATGTTCTTTAATCAGTGCATTCACAGAGTATGCTTTAAAAAAAAAAAAAAAAAGGTAGTTCCACTTTCCAACACCAGGTGAAAATATGGCACTGTAAGCAGTCAGAATGTGAAATATTTCCTGTTTGTCACCTGGTGACACATCTTGATTTCTTTTGTGAAGAGACTGTTCGTGTAAAGAGTTAAGAAGGTTGAAGTTTTCCATACAAAATGCGATGGCTATTGAGAAGAAAGATGGTGCACTGATGGTAATGGTATATTATCAGAACAGCAGCAATAGCAGTGCTGCACTGCAGAAATATTGTCAATGGAAGCAGCTGCAAAGAGGCCTTGTGTCAGTAAATTGACTGAAGAATATGATCACAAAATTTATGGAAACAGGTAAATTAGGTGGTGCAGCAGACAGAGGGAGGTGGCCTATTCCTATGGCAGTTGTTGATTCAATTGCGGTAGCTATAGCCAGTTATATAGCATGTGCCTTAAATCCTGCAGCCAGTGCTTGTTCTATGTCACAGGAATCGTCTCTTCCCTGGTCAAAAGTTCAGAAGATTTTGTGGCACATTTTGCACTGGTATTCATACAAGATTTAGAATTTGCACCAAGTAAAGCCACAAGATGAGCTTCAATGTCATGACTTTGCCCTTTGTTTTTTGGCATGCATGGAAATGGATGACATGTGGCCAGTAAACATTCTTCAGCTGGATGAAGCACATTTCATTCTGCAGAGTTTCATGAATTCACAGAACTGTCACCTCTGGGGTTCTTCTCCACCACATGTGCAGGAACATCCATTGGACTCAGCTTATGTGACTGCGTGATAAGGCTTCACAAGCTCCTTCATTCTCAATCCATTTTTATTTGAGGATATGACATTTTGTGGGCCTGTTAGCTGTGCAGTGACAGTATAAGGACTTCCTTGTGCAACATGTGATTCCAGCTTTGCAAGACTGCAACTATGTTCACACCATTATTTTCATGCAAGATGTGGTAACACCACATTTTGCTTACCAGGTGAAAGTTTGCTTCCAGAAATGTCTGATAATGGCCTTACCACCTCTAGGCAATTTCAATATGTGTGGCATTCCAGATCCCCCAACCTAACTCAAGTGATTTCTGGTTGTAGGAATATCTGAAGGACAGCATATGACATCATATCACTCTGATTACAGTGGATATGCTGCAAGCAAGTGTCAGCCTTGCCATGTTACAGATACAGTATGTTGCTGAGTAAGGAGTCCATATTGAATTCATGTTGTAATGTGTGACCTTATCCTAATAAACATGTCAGAACCACTGTTATCTTGTGTCTGATCATTCAACCCCTTTCCCTGTACGCATACCACATCCTGACTACTTATAGTCCTCACCTGGTGGCAGTAAGTTCATGAGTGTGCAAATTAGTGAATATACCTATGATGTTTCAGAATTGTGCAGTGTACACAGCCCACACTGCAGCACTTAGAAAACTGTCAGTTTAATTATATTACGCTCATTGTAAGAATTACGGGAATAGTTCATCAGTGGAATTAATGATTGAGAAGTGCATGTGCCATTGATCTAAAGTGTATTATATAGTAATCAGTTCATTGGTTTTTTCCTCAAAATATTGATGCAACATCTACAGCTGCTAATTTTAACCTACATAAGGTAAAGTGTTGTAAATATTTTTCAAGAATACCTTGGAACTATTTTAAGAAAGATGTTAGTAGCAAGTGGATTGATGCCAGTAGTGGCATTCCATGGAATCTGCCGTAGCTTTGTTTTTAGAATCTCTGGCTTCATATTAAATATGTTTTTGGCACATTGACATACTGTGGAGGCCGTGCATATAATTTCAATTGATGTATGGGTAGAATAAAATTCTTTTTATTTCTCATGTTATATGTGTGGTTAAAATTATTCTCTTCAAATAATTTTTGTCTGTTGTGTAGTAAGACTATAATTTTGTAAATGTATATGGAGGGAACAAATAGGGTTCATAGTTTCCAAAGTAATGGGCAACAATATTCTGTTTGTTGTGCAGTTCACATGTATCTGATAATGTTCTTCTTCAGTTTCAATATTCAACAAACACTATTTGAACTTCCCCACAAAATTATACCATGTCTAATGATAGATTCAAAATAACTATGATATTCTATTTTTTGGATATTCATGTCTGTAGAATTTCCTAATATTTGCACTGAAAATGCAAAACCACTTAGTTTATTTGATAGGAATTCAATGTGTATTGTCCAGCTTAAGTTCTTGTCTACATTTAGTCCTAGGAATTTGATTATGACAATTTCTTCCATAGCTTGGTTATTATGTTGTACTATATTTTAAGTTCCACACATTTTGAATGTTTGGTTTGAAGTACAGGTTTGTTCAGTGTTTAGTTTCAAACCATTTAACTGGAGCCAGTTTTCTAGGGTATCCAGTGGGCTTATAATGGAGCTAAAATTTTTTTATGCATCATCATCATCAACTAAAACAGAAGTATTGTCCTCAAACAGAACTGATAGGAAATTTATATTCATGGGTAAGTCAGTGGGAACAGGATTGGCCCCAAAATGGAGTGTTTGAGGCACATCTTGTGATATTGTACTCCGTTTAGAATAATAATGCACTGTGTTTGAAGTGATAGTTACCCTTTGTTTTCTGTTGTGCAAGTGTGATATGACTACTTAATTCCATATTTGTCTAATTCCTAGATAAGCAAGGCATGGTTCAGAAAGTCAAATACTTTTGTAAGATTACAGGAGACACATGCAACTTTGCTCCCCTGATATTTTTTACAATGAAGTTTTTGACTTGGTTTGTAGCTACCTTCTCTAACAGTTTTTACAAGACTGGAGGAACAGAAATAGGGCAATAGTTTCCCACATCTTCCCTTGACACTTTCTTGAATAGAAATCTGACTTCAGCAAACGTCAAAACATATCAGGAAAGCATCCCTGTTCAGAAGATTAGTTGATTATTTTAGTTAGGGGAGGTGCTATTGCATCACACACTGCTTTAATTACTTTAGTGGGTATCCCATTACACCCAGCAGATCTTTTATTTCTTAATGCAGTACAAGAGTTTCTCGGTGGGGTCCAAAGGGATTTACTTTATTCTGATATTCTTCTACATCAACATCTGAGTCAGCCTCATTTATGAAGAATTCATTTAAACATTTTTATATCTCAACTGTATTTATGATGAAGCTATCATCTACTTTAATCCTAGATATTTCATTACTAGTAACTCTAACACCTAACTCTGATTTGACAGTAGACCACACTGCCTTTGTCTCGCTTTTATGTTGCACAATGAATTTATTATTTGCCATTTGTTATGCTACCTTCACAACTTTTTTTTAAATATAGTAAATAATATAATAAATAAATATACTCAGCAAAATGTCTGTTTTTATTACATGTCAATTCATTGTAGAGTTGCCTCTTCGTGGCACTAGAAATTTTTATACCGTGAGTTGTCCATTTAAGGTTACAAGTTATTCTGTTACATGCGGTTCTATGTGGAAAAGTTTCATTAAACATTTGAAGAAGCTACTTAAAAATTTGTCAAAGTTACTATCACACTACAGCTGTCGTAAGGCCAATCAACTTCTCTTAACTTATTACAAAATATAGTGATTTTTTTCTTTGAAGTTGCTTTTCATATGGCTTTTGTTGTATGGAATTTCTTGGTTTACTTTTGGTAGTTCAATGAAAAGTGTAGAGTGATTAGAGATTCCCAAATCCAAGCAAAACTTGTAAACTTCTTCAAACACATTATTTGTTACAATATTATCAATACAGATCACTGACTGTGCACTTCCTACTGTGGGTTGCATCAAGTTTACTTTGAAGCCATTTTTTTTTATTTATTGAGTCAGTGAATTTGGATACATCATTGCTTTCAACTGTGATATTAATATTGAAGTCAACAGCTGTTACAATCTTTTCCTTTTTTCTTTACTGAGATTTTCAAGCAGACACTGAAACTTCATCAGAAAAGCTTCAATTGTAGCTTTCTCTGGTTCTCTGTAAATGGAAACTACTATGACATTTGAGTCCCTCAACTCAATACAGCAACTTTCAAATACACACTCTTCATTCAAATGATTAAGATAATTTCTTATTTCATATTTTGTATTAGAATAAGTAAGTACGCAGGAGCCTCCACGTGGTTTTCCTCATCTACAAAAACAGTTGGCTATTAATTTTCAGTTTTATTAAGAATTCTGATATTATCAAATGTAAGCCATTGTTGAGTTAGGCAAATAACTTTGATATTTTTACATTCAGAAAGAATAATTTGTAATTCATCAACTCGATGAGTTTTGTTTGGAAAATCAGCACTTAGGCCATTTATATTCAAGTGCTTTATGTGGGGACAGTTTTTCTTACTCATGTTTTCAAGCAAACTCTTTCCTGGGTACAGTTTCAGTCTTGCTGCTTTTGTTACCAGCACTGACAGAATCAAAGCTATAAAGGAAGGTTGCCAGTTCATGCCTGTGTAGATTTGATGACATTGTGGCTCATGAAACCAAGAAAAGAACAGTACAGTTTCAAGTAATGGTCTGCCATACGGTTCTAATCTGTTGTGAAGTTTCATGGCTTAAACTGACTAAGGAGAGCTTATTGCAAACCTGTTCTGCTAACACCACAAACATGTTTAGCATTGGTTACTTTCAGCCCTGGATTAATATGCTTGATTCATCTGGAAACATATAATTCATTAACATTCCTTTATAGCGTTTAGAAAGTAGTTTCTACTGGTTGAGAACAGGAGGGCATCCAGCACCAAGCTTTGTATGAGTCCCTTTTATATGTTTTGCCACTCCGAGTTCAGTTTTATTCCATTGGTGCAGATTGTGAATATGGTCATATAATTTCTGTTCCTATATTCATTCATACACCATGTTCAAACACTGTCATGAATAAATCCTTCAAGAACATGGAATGGGTCAAGTTATACATCAACAGACACAAACACCAACACAGGCAACTTCTGTAATGTGTACTAACCAAGATTGTAGCTTGCACTAATCTAATCACACTGACGTTCATGGGAATGGCTTCTGAATTACTTTGAATGTGTATTTAAATTGAAAAGCAGATACTTTGGAGGGAAAGGAGGAAGGAAACTGCTCCTCCTATTACATTGCTCAGCTGACACTTTTATTACTACTTTGAGTAAGTATTTACACAACTTTGCTGATTTCACAGAACACTATTAGCCACTTATGCACTGGTATAGTTACAAACCAGTTTCATTTGAAAAGTAGTTTAAGCATAATTTACATACCCGACCCTAAAATTAATATTGTGATAATTTACAGTAGGAGTGGTTAATAAGGTGTTCTGTTACTTTAGTTTTGAATTTTTGGGGATTTCCAATTTCATGCCCGATGTCTGTTGGCAACCTGCTATAAAATTCCATTCAGCATATTTAATTCCCAATGTTCTATTAAAGCTCAACTTCCATCAGTGCATACTTCTCATATCATAATCCCATTAACTTACCTGGAAATGATTCAATATTATTCACCAGCTAGTGTAAATGCACTACACTGCTTTATATGGGAATATTAGCACAACATAGTTATCCAGTTATGAACTGTCAGTGGCTAACAAAATACTAACTGTCCCAAAGTGTTTAATGCCAGATTTTTCTATATTCTATTCATGCTACTTGATTCATTATTTTTATCAATGAAAGTGATAAATGAACTACAAATCTTTATTATATGGTTAGAGAAAAATCTAGGGAGATTGAAACATATACAAAGATGTAAAATTGCTAGCTTTCAGAATAAGGGTCTTCTTCTGAAACTGGTAAGGCCTACAGCTACAAGAAAAGTCTTGCATGATTTTTCACATGTTAAACATTACTAATTTTCTTTCCTCCTTCAGAATAATAAATGATTTTTTACACATTTACTGTCATTAAAATAAAAGAAAAACTCTATGTATGGTATTCAGAATCTGAAAGATGCTTCCTCACAACATATGCATGAAACATTAGTACATGCGGATGGAAGAGGATGACAGTGTTAAATTCTCAGGACTGCAATTTGATGATAAATTCAGTTAGCTGTAACATACCACAGAACTGTTGAAATGCCTAAACAAATCTGTGAGAAGGTTTTTAGGTGTGGGTCACATATAATAAAAAAAGATATTTGCTTCTTTTATTCCACAATGTCAAACATAATCATATTTTGGGGGAACTCACGAACACAAGTTCAAGTTTTCCATGTCCAGAAGCTTGTAGTACAGATTATTTGTAGCATACAAGAAAGACTGTCTTGCAGAAAACTATTCAAAGAACAGAATATACTAACTACTGCTTCTGAGTATATTGCAAGTTTTTATAAGTAATATCTTTCTTTTATTATCCAACAATTCACTTCGTGAAATCATCAGTAGGAATTAAAACAATCTACATAAAGCCTCAAAGTCACTCGCCTTTATTGAGAAAGGTGTTCCATTGTTTTTAGTAACTTTCCAGCAACCATGAAAAGTTTCTTTACTAATAAACTATAGCTTACGACGGGCAAATAGTATTCACTATTGAACCACATCTTCCACTCCATTGATGAATTTTGGGAGGACCCAACTGATGAACAGAATAGAATAGAATAGAATAGAATATTTTTATTAGCCTTTCAGTATTTTTCATACAATTGGATTTATCATAGTTTACAGAGAGCTTTAGTTTCAGTATGATATTCAAATAGTTACAGAAAGGGGAGAAAAGGAATTAAAGACCTTTTCTTCAGCATTATGTAAAACAATGTTTTATACAATAATTAAATACACACATAAGAAAAGAATCACAGAAAATAACTAGCTTATATAATATTAAAACATTTCCTTCATAACTTAGGTAAAACATATATTTTGATGATTAGTTTCTAAGAATTTTCAGTTGTATAGAATTCGTTGTTTTTTAGCCAGGTTTGCAATGTATTCTTATATTTATTTAGTGGTACTGTATGGGCTGAGCATGGTAACTTGTTGAAAAATTTGATGCTTAAGTACTTATAGTTATTATGGACTACAGCAAGTCTTGCGGAAGGCAAGTCCAGCAGGTGACTGTTTCTTGTACTGTGTGCATGCACATCACATCTCATGTTCAATTTTTTCAGATTTTCTCTGGCATATATTAAACAGTTATATATGTACATGCTTGGCACTGTCATTACGCCAAGAGATTTGAAATAATTTCTGCAGGACTCTCTGGGTGCTAACCCTTCCATGCACCTGATTGCTTTCTTCTGCCATCTGAAAATACATTCAGCACCTGGGGAGTTACCCCAAAGCAATATTCCGTATTGCACTTGGGAATGAAAAGAAGCATAGTATGAGTGGAGTAGCAATTACTTGCTCACACTGTTTCTTAATTTATACAATAAGAAAAGTACTCGTGCTAGTTTACTACATAGATAATTGGTGTGTCCTTCCCATGAGAGCTTTTGGTCTGTGATTAGTCCACGTAATTTCGCTGTTTTGTTTTCATTTTTAGTTACTTTGAGATTAAATATTATTGCTTCTGTTTTTGTTTTACTTATGCACCGCTGGTTAGCCTGACACCAGTAATTAGCCATTTGCATCATTTCTCTGTTTTTGTCCAGTACACTCTGTAAGTTCTCAAGTTCTCTCCTGTACTTATTAATGTCATATCATCAGCGTATACTATGTTCTTACATGGTATGTAATTTGAGAAGTCATTAACATAGACAATGAACAGAAAAGGTCCAAGAACAGAGCCTTGGAGTATTCCTCTTTCTATAGGGAGTATTTCTGACATCTGATTATTTGCATATACAAGTTGTAACCTATTTCTTGGATAAGATTTGAATAGATAGAGTGTATCATCTTCAATGCCATAGTATTTTAACTTTTTGATGAGTATATCATGTATCACTAAGTCAAAAGCTTTACTTAGGTCAATAAGTGTTCCAGACATTGATATCCTTTTTTCATACCCTTCATAAACATTGCTCACCAAAGCTTCTACTGCTTTTAGAGTTGACAGGTGTTACCTGAAGCCAAACTGTTGTTCATTTAAAATTTTGTTGGTTTCAAAATACCTGTATATCTGCTTATGCACATAATTTTCTACTATCTTGGATATGATTGGTACTATCGAAATGGGCCTGTAGTTATTTGGGAGGTTTCTTTCACCTTTTTTATACACAGGCAATGTAATTGTGAGCTTAAGACAGTCAGGGAATATTCCTTCATCAAGTACTCTGTTTGATAGTGAGAGAAGTGGCATTTTAATTTCTTTTGCTATACCTTTTATGATGAGATTACTGAGTCCATAATAGTCTTCTGTTTTGGAATTACTTAATTTGTTTATTGACTTATGAATATCATTTAATGTGATTCGGGTCCAAGTGAACTTCTCACTCCTTGTCTGTTTTGCACAAGTGAGCAATGCTTCTGCATCAGAGGCAGAATTGATGGGTGGGGTGGTGACGCTATTTACAAAATATTCATTGAGAATATTGGAGTCAATAGGGATACTCCTTTCTTTATTGGTATTATTAATTTCCCTTTTAATGACAGTCCAGGCAGCTTTACATTTATTTTTAGAATTTAAAATATATTCATCATTTGCACAGCACTTAGCATTTTTTACTTCTAATCTGTAAAGGTTTCTCATTTTAGTGTAATTTTCTTTGTCCCTATCACTGTTATGAGATTTGTCTTTCATAATCATCAGTAGTATTCTGAGTTTGTTAAGTTGTGGGGTGTACCACTTATTAGTATTTTGTTGCTTATGAGTAATATTACTCTGGTACCTTTTGGTTACCAAGGGGCATGTCATTTCTATTATATGCTTGATCTCTGTCAGGAAAATGGAAAAACATTTATTAATTGTTTTCTTGTTATCCATTACATGAGTCCAATCTATTTCTTTTAACTGGTTTATCATTTTGTTTACAATGGATTCACCTAGAATTCTATATGTCACTTCTCTCTCTGTAGAACTGAAGGCTGACTTTTCTATTTGAAGCCATGGCCCTGCATGATCTGATATTCCTAATTCTATTACATCACATTGTATGGAGTCTCTTTGTACATTGCTAATTATGTTACCAAGGCATGTGTTCAGTCTAGTGGGTTTTTCATCGAGACAGTAATAGTTTAATGACTTCAGAGTGTTAATCATATGAATTACTTTTTTTCTCTTTGCCCTTATATCTATGTTAATATCACCTACAGTTACAATTCTGTGCTGTTTATATTTTGACAACAGCAATATTAAAGTATTAATTTTTTCTATAAATACTATCTCATCAGAGCCTGGGATTCGATAGATTGAGACAATTACGGTTTTCTGTTCGTGCATTACCACACCAGCTACTTTTATTGTAGCTTCAGGGCATATTCTACTAAGGTCTATAACTAAGTAGTGCAATTCAAGGTTACTTTTGACATATATTGAGACCCCACCATGTGTAACACTTTTTCTGCAGTAGCTTGTAACTAACGAATATCCAAGAGGAACACACAAGTCTATTTTAGTATCTTTCATCCAGTGTTCATTGATGCATAGAACACTGCAGTAGATTTTATTGAGCCAGTATTGTAATTCATTGATTTTACACGTAAGAGATTGTACATTTATATGAAGGAGGAGGAAACTGTCACTGCTACATAATGGTATTCTACTTTCACAGAACATTCTGTCTTCATTTATTTTCGTTACATGATCTGGGGTTGCACAATTATCTGAATGAATTAGACTGCTGCAGTTTCCACTTAGTGTGGTTTCTAACTTTCCTCCATCTGTAATGTCATTTTCTCTAAAAAAAAAAAGGAGGTGTACAGTCAAGCTCTGTGGGACTGTTTTTAAGACAAGGCTGCTGCGTGCTCGTATTTCATTTACAACTTTATCTCCTGACACAAAATGCATATGTTACTAAGTATATCACATGACAAGAATGCTATGTAATGCCTGATGTTGGCACTGTGAGCAAGCCTTATAAACTGGCAGTGTTTGGCTACAGTAGCATAAAAATTATCCTGCATATTTCAGTATGTGTAGGGAAGATTGTTGTATTTTGGTACACTTTTCAAAATTCCACCTCTGTCACCTCTAGTCTTTAACAGAAGTTTGACATATTTTCTTATTCCGTGTTGAAATAATAGCATTCACTTTATGTACGCTGCAGTCTTTTTCTGAAATTACAAAAATTACTCCAGAAAAGTAAGGCTTTTCCAAATGTTAAAGACTGTCCCAAGGTACAAAATGGTCATATACCTAGAAACAGATGTTCTATCTATTAAAAGTTTTTCAGTCAATAAAATCTTACAAATACTATATTTAATAGTCTTTGTTACATTATTACTCTGCTACACATCAATAATGAGTAAGTGAAATCAAGTTAAGAAGAAATATTATCAAAAACCAGCTACAAGTTAAAAACATTCTGAAACAGAAGTCACTGGAAGCTATTGGCAACTAACATGAAGCTCCATTTTTGACACAAGGTAAATTGTGTGAGACATAAAGAAACTCAGTGTATATAAAAGGAAGTCCAGCAAAAGAATATGGATTTATTATGCAATAAACTAAGTATTGTGAGTTGGCTGATAGAGCTTTGTGAACTATGGCAAATTCTTAACTTTTGTAAAGGCATTTAATGAATCTTTTCCCCCTATATCTTGTCAAAAGAGAGTAAACAGTGAAGTTAAGTGGATTACACCTGGAATAAAAATTTCAGTGCCAGATATAGAGAGCTACATAATGAATTAAAATCAATCAGAAATCCTCATTTTGTTATGTATGTCAAAATGATATAAAGCTGTATCCAGGCAAGTTGTAGCAACAGCTAAAAGAGTGTCAAATAATATATTTATCCTCAAACATAGAAATAAGACAAAAGCAGTGTGGTCAGATGTTCACTCAGAATTAGGAGCCAAAATTAAAAGTCAAGAGATTCTGAAAATTAAATTTCAAAATTGTATTATAATAATCCCTGTTCAGGTGTCAAATTGCTTCAATTCATTCTTCTTATATGTAGCAAGATAAGATATATTTATGGAAGCCTATCAAGATACAATAAATTTCATAAGCTTGGAAAAAAAACGGAATACAGCTTTGAAAGGGCTTGGAAAAATCACCCAAAGGGATGTCAAAAATTAAATATTGTCTTTCAAAAAGAAAACATCACCTGAGCAAGATAAAATACCAACTTCTGTAATCAAGAGTGTGTATAATATCATTTGACAACTGCTGTCAGTTGTTATAACCCAACCCTTTGAGCAGGGATGTTTTCCAAACCTATTTAAATATGCAAAGATAAAAGCAGTATTCTAAAAGGGATTAACAGAAGCTATAGGGAACTACCATCCCCTCTCTTCTACCGGTCTCCTCTTAAATGTTTGGAAAGACTACAACAAAACAAGTTCAAACATTTCTAATTACAGATGACATAATTTTTAAAAACCAGTTTTGATTCCAACAGGGGAAAAAGCACTGTAAATGCCATCAATGAGTTTACTAAAAAAATATGCTCCACATTAGATAAGGGTAAAAAGTCACAGGAATATTCTGTGACCTGACAAAAATCTTTGACTCAGTTGACAATTCCCTATTTCACCACAAATTACAGCTGTATAGAATCAGGGACACTGCTTTACAGTGTTTCAACTCTTATTTAACAGACAGGAAACAAAGAGTAATTGTAATTTCAAATTCAAGAAATTACTCCTCAAACTGGAAATCAGTTCCCACCTTCTCCTTTTCTACATAAATGAGCTACTACTTGTTATTAATGTTCATTCAGTTTTATTTGCTGAAAATAATTCCAATTGAAAAGAATCCCAGAAAGTGTAAAAATACTCTAAAGAAACTTGAATCTTAGTTCCAGCCAAATGGACTAAAACTAAATGCAACTAACAAAATGCAATTTGAAATGAAATCATTAAAACAGATTACAATAAAGGTAACTTGTAATGATCAGATATCATCAAAGCAAATCATGTAAGGTTCATAGGCCTAAATCTTGATAAAAATCTTAATTGGAGAGTATGCATTGATTACGGACAGCATAGTATTTGCAATGTGTATTTTGGCAGGTGCCAGAAAAATATAGACACAAGAAAGGTAGTCTATCACCGCTACTTTGAGCCAATTATTTGTCATGGCATAATCTTCTGGGAAAATTCAACAACTGTCACAAGACTCCTAGTATTACAAAAGAAAATAATTAGGAACATGAGAGTTGCCAAAAAACTGCTGATAACTGTTAAAAGATTTGAAAATACCATCTACTTCCTCAACCATAACTACAGCACTTGTCACAGAGAGAATTTTAAACTCCTGACTAATCTCTTAAAATTCTAAGTCCAGACACCAGGGTATTTGGGGTTTAAGAGTTACAATAAAATAAAAGATAGTAACATAATTCACTGAAAATATTGCTCTTTATTCTCCTGGTGGGAAAGTGTTGTTATTCTACTGAAGAATTCATTGAGGACAGTTTCACAGTTTGAACAAGTTAAATTATACATTTTATTTTTGCGTACTAGATGCTGTACTATGCATTTGTGTAGCAGGAACTCAGAATGTATATAAAATGATGTAAACTACCACATTCTCTTAAAAAATGTTTCTTATTTTAAATCATGACATGTCTCCTGTACATCAAATTGACTGATTTGAAAATTGTATGCTGCAAACGATCTTCACACCTTCAAGTTTCTTCTCACTATGGGTCTGCAGAATGAACAGTGTGTCTAATCTAACCTGCTACATATCAGCAGAGAGATGTCTGCCCCCAGTCAGTGCGACAGAATGTCAATTGTAAGGGACCGGGTTCGATTCCCAGCTGGGTCGGAGATTTTCTCCACTCAGGGACTGGGTGTTGTGTTGTCCTAATCATCGTCATTTCATCCCCTTCGTGCAAGTCCCCGAAGTGGCGTCAAATCGAAATACTTCACCCAGCGAACAGTCTACCCGACGGGAGGCCCTAGTCCCACAACATTTTAGCAGAGAGATCATGGCAAGATACCATACAATGCAACAGAGAACAGATGATACAATTCACCGCCTGTGTCCCATAAAAGAAATTCACCTGCAGTATGCCACTTCACATTTCAATTCATTTTCTGCTGTGGATTTCTGTCAACAGCTAACTTCTGTATATATCCATCAATTTTATGAAAAGAATAGTTGCTACTCACAATATAGCAGAGATGTTGAGTCGCTGATAGGCACAACAAAAAGACTGTCAGAATGTGGGCTTTTGGCCAATAAGGCCTTCCTGAAAAATAGACAACATACACACTCATGCAAACGCAACTCGCATACACATGACCTTATGTGAGTTGCATTTGCGTGAGTGTGTATATTGTCCATTTTTGATGAATTTATTTCAGATTTACATTGCTTTGCTTTTAATGGTATGGTATAGTGGATTCACCATTCCAATTATTTATCTTGATGTTTTATACCCTTTATTTCATTCTTGTGTACTTCTTATTTAAATAATGAGACATATTTCACTTCTATTGACTCTCATTGTACATAATGATGCTTTTCTTTTAAGGAGCTTGATATTATCATAACAAACTTTAAGTTAACTGTTAATATTTGCATGTGAAAGCTTTTATAAATTTGCAACTTTTTATTTTTCCAGCTATCATCTTGGGACAGTGGCTTTTGGTTCACTCATATTAGCTATATGCAAGTTTATCAGACTTGTGTTGGAGTATATCAATGCAAAATTACAAAAATATGACAATATCTTTATAAAAGCAGTTATGTGCTGTCTGCGTTGCTTTTTCTGGTGCCTTGAAAAATTTATAAAATTTATAAATAAAAATGCATACATTATGTGTGCTATACATGGAAAGAATTTCTGCAAGTCTGCCAGAACTGCGTTCAACCTGATAATGAGGAATATCCTAAGAACAGTAGTGCTTGACAAGGTAAAAAGCCCTCTGTAGAAGTGCTTTCATTATTTTACAAGTTGTAGTCATCAGAAGTTATTTTTATTGTACTAGTATTAGTAGGATTAACATCTCTATTTATCCAAAAATTTTAGCTGAGTAGTGAATAAGAAACAGACTAAGTGGCTGTTAAAGTGAAAATCCAAATATCCAAGGTTTAATTCACAGTTGGCCGTGGGATTTTTTTTTTTTTCTGTTTTCTAAATAAACCTTTATTTTGAATGTACATGATGTCTGATATAGGTAATAAAGAAGCTCATATATTTTGCTACTCTCATTTCATAATGTCGCTGTTTGGATAACAAGCCAGTCTTAATTTTTTCCAAATCCAAAAGCAAGTGATACAAATTATTTTTAATAATGTCCTGCAGAGGCCTGTTCAAGGAGCTAAGAATACTTACTACTGCTCGCCAGTATATTTGTTCCTTAATGAAATTTGTCATAAATAAAGTGTCTCTTTTCCAGGCAACCAACCCAGTTTATGGAATCAATACTAGGAATAAGAATAACCTATATAAAGATTTAAAGTCATTTACTTTGGTCCAGAAACATATCCACTTGTTAGAAATACAGAATTTCAATAATTTGCCAGCAGCCATAAAGAAACTTGTCTACTAATCAAGTACAAATTAAAGAAACCCAAAGGATCTATTAATGAGCCACTTCTTCCACTGCAGTGAATTTATGTTGATGTAGAAGGCACCTGTGGTCTCTGAATGTGACTCCCTGTAGAAATTAAAATTAATATAATTAGAAATAATAGTACCTAAAGTAATATCTTTGTACTGTTCTGAATATTTTGTCATAGAGGTAATACTTCACACGTATAGCGCACTTCTAGCTCAAAAATGCTCATAGCCGCTATAAACTTATCGTGTTATAACTTCTATACAGCTGTCTGGGATTCAATTAGTCACCACTTATAGCTTGAGTATATTTTTTAAAAAGTAGCCCATAATCTAGTTTCCACCTTCAAATTTCTTGGCTCAATTACAGAAGCATCTCGTACTGCAATGACAATTACAGTGCAGGGCAGAGTCGACCCCATTTCAGGTTGAGGTGGTCAGGCGTAGACTTGTCAGGGTGGTTAGTTTGACCCCCTCACCCTAGGTGTGTGGATTCTCTAATGAGAACAGGTCCAAATCCACACATACTCTTGTTAGAACTAGTTGATTTATTCCTTAGGTTCAGCAATATCAGAGATCCAATGACCGTGTCAGCAGGTGTAAGATGGGCATCAAACCCATTGTCCACAGCTGCAGAGTACTGTCACAATCCTGACCACAGCTCGTAAACAGTGCAGCGTGGCTGAGAGTGGAGTGTGCTTGCACAGCAGGTACTCAGCACAGCTGACACTGAGTCAATGCTGGCCACATAGCCCTGTCTTAATAGCCTAGTGGCGATCACATGAGGTTGTCAGCCAACTAGCAGCAGCTTGCAGTTAGGACAGTGTCATCTAGGAAGCAAATTCTGGTCCCTGATATTTGGCTGGCTGCACATGACGACAGTAGGTGTCCAGCAGTCCAGTGACTAGAAGGGTCTTAGTTTGATCCTCGCCCCACTGGAGCTGATGCTGGTCTGTACTGTGGGTGATCTCATGGGCTGATAGATGACGATGATGACTGCATCAGTGGGACAATAATAGCACTTCTCCAGGCCACACAGAAGAAGCATGACCCACAGTGATTGCTGATTTGTTGCCTCTTATGTGTCAGGATCAATTGTATTGACATTCAGATGCCCTAGGCTCCATATATCTCCCATGATGAAACACAACAGATGCATTCTCGATTTTTGTAATGCTGCGGTTGCTGGCCAAGTGGTCATACTAGTGTACTGATACTGACCATGATGACTAATTGCTGTGACATTTGGTTATTGAAATTCACATGCTCAGGGCAGCTATGGCAGCCATTGTCACTACATTCATTCCCTCTTTGAAGAACTCAGACCCAAATTCCATGCTGCTGCCAAGCTTGTAATTGTCTGGATGATGACTAGACCCAAATTCCATGCTGCTGCCAAGCTTGTAATTGTCTGGATGATGACTGTTTAATTCCCACAATGTACTACAACAGTATTTTTCATTATTAGTGTATGTCCTTGCCACTGCAAAAAAGCATGTTCACATGGTAGTTGCATCATGTATTTGCATTCACCCTATTTGCACTGTTCAGTCTTATGTTCAGCAATGACATTGTGACATTGACCCTGTTTGGTCTGTTCAGACTATTGTTCATCAACGACATTGTCACAAAGTTCATGCTTGTTTCCACTTTTTAAATGATCCACTTACTGCTTGGTACAGCACTTACCTATATTGCCCCAAAGAGTCTCAAGATAAAGTTAATTTATAAAACATTGTCAGTCTGTTTAATCCACTCATCCATTTTGCAGTAGTGTTAGCACCAACTTGCAGGGATATGGTTTGGGATTCTGGGAGGTTTTTTTACAATTTTGAAATTTCTGCACTATAATACTCCCGTTTCTTCTATATGAAATTACAGAAGCTGTACACATAAACTTTAAAACTGTATTTACCTTCATCAACAATCTCTAACCATCAAAGTATTTGTCTTATTCCCCGAATTATATATCATCTTATTAACTTGATTACATCTTATCATGACATCATAAAATCCATTGACAGGTTGTGCAAAATTATACCGATGTGCTACAGTGTAGTGGCCTATAGCCTTTTGATTTACCCTAGTAGTAATCATAACTAAATTGACTACATCAATTTTATGTATATAAATTGAACTGTTTAAATATATTTAAATTAAATAATTAATAGTTTAATGTTGAGAAGAAAAGTAAGTTAGTTTTGGTAGGGATCAAATCCGGGTCTACTTACCGATCTATTTTATTGCCTTTCTTAGTGGGCCCACTTGCCCACAGTGGAGTCATTACAGCAGTGCTTTAAAAATCCTCCATACTCTATGCTTGTGCAATATGCTTCATGCCATCAGTAATCTATGGAAAATGTTTTGTTGTTGTTGTGGTCTTCAGTCCTGAGACTGGTTTGATGCAGCTCTCCATGCTACTCTATCCTGTGTAAGCTTCTTCATCTCCCAGTACCTATTGCAGCCTACATCCTTCTGAATCTGCTTCGTGTATTCATCTCTTGGTCTCCCTCTACGATTTTTACCCTCCACACGGCCCTCCAATACTAAGTTGGTGATCCCTCGATGTCTCAGAACATGTCCTACCAACCGATCCCTTCTTCTAGTCAAGTTGTGCCACAACTTTCTCTTCTCCCCAATTCTATTCAATACCTCCTCATTAGTTATGTGATCTACCCATCTAATCTTCAGCATTCTTCTGTAGCACCACATTTTGAAAGCTTCTTTTCTCTTCTTGTCTAAACTATTTATCGTCCACGTTTCACTTCCATACAAATACTTTCAGAAATGACTTCCTGACATTTAAATCTATACTTGATGTTAACAAATTTTTCTTCTTCAGAAACGCTTTCCTTGTCATTGCCAGTCTACATTTTATATCCTCTCTACTTCGACCATCATCAGTTATTTTGCTCCCCAAATAGCAAAACTCCTTTACTACTTCAAGTGTCTCATTTCCTAATCTAATTCCCTCAGCATCACCTGACTTAATTCGACTACATTCCGTTATCCTTGTTTTGCTTTTGTTGATGTTCATCTTACACCCTCTTTTCAAGACACTGTCCATTCCATTCAACTGCTCTTCCAAGTCCTTTGCTGTCTCTGACAGAATTACAATGTCATCGGCGAACCTCACAGTTTTTATTTCTTCTCCATGGATTTTAATACCTACTGCGAACTTTTCTTTTGTTTCCTTTATTGCTTGTTCAATATACAGATTGAATATCATCGGGGATAGGCTACAACCCTGTCTCACTCCCTTCCCAATGACTGCTTCCCTTTCATATCCCTCGAGTCTTATTAAGATAAGTCGTAATGTCAGTATTCCCTCACGTGTTCCAACATTTCTGCTGAATCCAAACTGATCTTTCCCGAGGTCAGCTTTACCAGTTTTTCCATTCGTCTGTAAATAATTCGCGTTAGTATTTTGTAGCTGTGACTTATTAAACTGATAGTTCGGTAATTTTCACATCTGTCAACACCTGCTTTCTTTGGGATTGGAATTATTATATTCTTCTTGAAGTCTGAGGGTATTTCGCCTGTCTCATACATCTTGCTCACCAGATGGTAGAGTTTTGTCAGGACTGGCTCTCCCAAGGCTGTCAGTAGTTCTAATGGAATGTTGTCTACTCCGGGGGCCTTGTTTCGACTCAGGTCTTTCAGTGCTCTGTCAAACTCTTCATGCAGTATCATATCTCCCATTTCATCTTCATCTACCTCCTCTTCCATTTCCATAATATTGTCCTCAAGTACATCGCCCTTGTATAGACCCTCTATATACTCCTTCCACCTTTCTGCTTTCCCTTCTTTTCTTAGAACTGGGTTTCCATCAAAGCTCTTGATATTCATGCAAGTGGTTCTCCTTTCTCAAAAGGTCTCTTTAATTTTCCTGTAGGCAGTATCTATCTTACCCCTAGTGAAATAAGCCTCTATATCCTTACATTTGTCCTCTAGCCATGCCTGCTTAGCCATTTTGCACTCCCTGTCGATATCATTTTTGAGACGTTTGTATTTCTTTTTGCTTGTTTCATTTACTGCATTTTTATATTTTCTCCTTTTGTCAATTAAATTCAATATTTCTTCTGTTACCCAAGGGTTTCTACCAGCTCTCATCTTTTTACATATTTGATCCTCCGCTGCCTTCACTACTTCATCCCTCAAAGCTACCCATTCCTCTTCTACTGTATTTCTTTCCCCCATTCCTGTCAATTGTTCCCTTATGCTCTCCCTGAAACTCTGTACAACCTCTGGTTCTTTCAGTTTATCCAGGTCCCATCTCCTTAAATTCCCACCTTTTCGTAGTTTCTTCAGTTTTAATGTACAGTTCATAACCAATAGATTGTGGTCAGAGTCCACATCTGCCCCTGGAAATGTCTTACAATTTAGAACCTGGTTCCTAAATCTCTGTCTTACCATTATATAATCTATCTGATACCTTTTAGTACCTCCAGGGTTCTTCCATGTATACAACCTTCTTTCATGATTCTTGAACCAAGTGTTAGCTATGATTAAGTTATGCTCTGCACAAAATTCTACCAGGCGGCTTCCTGTTTCATTTCTCTCCCCCAATCCATATTCACCTACTATGTTTCCTTCTCTCCCTTTTGCTACTCTTGAATTCCAGTCACCCATGACTATTAAATTTTCATTTCCCTTCACTACCTGAATAATTTCTTTTATCTCATCATACATTTCATCAATTTCTTCATCATCTGCAGAGCTAGTTGGCACATAAACTTGTACTACTGTAGTAGGCATGGGCTTCGTGTCTATCTTGGCCACAATATTGCGTTCACTATGCTGTTTGTAGTAGCTTACCCATACTCCTATTTTTTTATTCATTATTAGACCTACTTCTGCATTACCCCTATTTGATTTTGTTTTTATAACCCTGTATTCACCTGACCAAAAGTCTTGTTCTTCATGCCACCGAACTTCACTAATTCCCACTATATCTAACTTTAATCTATCCATTTCCCTTTTTATATATCTAAAAAGAAAGATGATGAGACTTACCAAACAAAAGCGCTGGCAGGTCGATAGACACACAAACAAACACAAACATACACACAAAATTCAAGCTTTCGCAACCAACGGTTGCCTCATCAGGAAAGAGGGAAGGAGAGGGAAAGACGAAAGGATTTGGGTTTTAAGGGAGAGGGTAAGGAGTCATTCCAATCCTGGGAGCGGAAAGACTTACCTTAGGGGGAAAAAAGGACAGGTATACACTCGCACACACACACATATCCATCTGCATATACACAGACACAAGCAGACATGTCTGTGTCTGTGTATATGCGGATGGATATGTGTGTGTGTGCGAGTGTGTATACCTGTCCATATCAATCGACTTCCAGGCAACCCACTCTGAAACATGCATCATAACTTGTGCACACTGGATATTTTGCCAGGACACGGAAAAAAAAAGTATAAGTGAGAAAAACTTATAAGTGAAAAACTTATAAATGAAGTTTTAGTGTAACCTCTTTATCTAAAATCTAATGCCAGCTTCTCTTTTCAGTGGTTAAAGAATCCTTTTTTCAGTTATCCTAATTTCCCTTTTCTCTCCTTTCTTTCTTTTCATGAACATCAACCACGTCTGCTGCTTATACCTGTGTGATATGTTCTTCCAAAATCTTTTGCTTGGTCACCACTTATGAGTGTAGTGTTTTCAGGACATGTTCATTTCCTCTTTATACTAATTAATAATGCATTCTTCTTATCTTCTGATTTTAGTTGTCAGAGCCTTTCTATACATGGATCCTTAGCAGCCAGATGCCAGTCTGCTGCTTGATTAACACAAGGCTTGTCACCTGTCTTTTGGCGGCAAGCTATAATCACATTCTGATTCCCCCACCCCCTCCCAGTGCTTCTAAAATGTATTATCAATATACAATATCAATATCAATTATCTAATCAAAATAACTAAATACTTATTAATTACTATTTTTGTTGTAAAATACCTATGCATCCAACAATATTGTGAAAAGGACAGATTGTTACTTACCATAAAGCTGACATGTTGAGCTTTCAGCGAGAGCCTTCTGTGGAAAAGAAAACATACATATATTCACACAAGCAAGCTTTTCTTACACACACATGACCACCATTCTGGCAGCTATGGCCAGAATATTGTATTTATACAGATCTCTCTTGCATTCTGGCTGTTGCATATAGAGATAGTGGTCATATGTGCACGAGGTGTGTTTGCTTGTGTGAATGTATTTGTGTTTTCTCCTCTGAAGAAGGCATTGTTTCATAGCTCAATATGTAAGTCTTTTCATTGTGCCTGTCTGCAAAACAGTGTGTCATTTTTACAGTGAGCAGTGATCTATACATTTCATAATATTGTTGTCATTCCAGCCTGCACTTTCTGCTATATGATTATACCTATAAATTCTGGAGATTTTGACAAGCTCTAACACTTATGACATATATTATTATATCCCATTCTGTACCATAAAACTATGACATCCTTTGGAACATTAACAACTCAGTATCTCACAGCCGTCTAAGGAAACTCGCTCAGCTTTGTGTTTACTCACTTCATAGCAGAATGAAGCCAAGCATGGCCGTGACACGATAGGAGTCACACAGAACCCACATTAGTGACTTCATTGTCTGCTCCTGTTTTTTACAGATCACTCTGAATATTGTTTTTTACATTTTTCCCAAGATTTTCAGCTTCCCCCCCCCCCCCCCCCCCCCCCCCCCCACACACACACACACACACACAAACAATCAGTACCTGATCTTCACAAAAATTCTTAGTTTTCTGGAAATTCTCTGGAAATTTGTGGTAAGGACTATGGGACCAAACTGCAGAGGTAATCAGTCCCTAGGCTTACGCACAACTTAATCCAACTCTTAAACTAATTTACGCTAAGGACAACACACACACCCATGCCCGAGGGAGGACTCGAACCTCCAATGGCGGGGGTGCGGGGGGACCACACGAACCGTGACAAGATGCCTAAGACCACACAGCTACCCCGCATGGCCAAGTTTTCTGCTCCATGGCTGAGAGTACTATATGGTTTCCTGAAACTTGTGATTTGCTACCCCAAAACAAACTTTTTTCTTCCCAACAATGCAGGAAAATAGATTTCCACTTACTGTAAAGGTGATATGCTAAGTTGCAGACAGGCACAATTAAAAGACACAAATAAGCTTTCAGCCACAGCCTTTGTTGGAAAAAGAGAAACACAAACAAGGAAGCAAACTTCACGCACATGACTGCCAATCAGTTTTAATTAATATTTTCAGTTACAAATATTTACATTTGAGAATATTTGTGAGTGAAGATACTGTTTAGTATTCTTTCTTACTATTCAGTACAGTTGTGTCTGGAATTATGAATGATGAATAAAATAAAAATATTTTTCCCTTTAGCTACTGGATGCTGCCTTGCCCATAATTGGTGCCTCATAGCAAAACTGTTCTTTGCCACTTGTGTTTATCTACTTATCTTTAGAATTCCTAGTGGTGATCTGCTCCAAATCCTCTATATGTCTGATAGGTTCTTCCTTCCGTACTACTAATCAGATGTATTGTCCGCCCCCCGGTAGCTGAGTGGTCAGTATGACAGACTGTCAGTCCTAAGGGCCCGGGTTCAATTCCCGGCTGGGTCGGAGATTTTCTCCGCTCTAGGACTGGGTGTTGTGTTGTCCTAATCATCATCATTTCATCCCCATCAACGCACAAGTCACCGAAGTGGCGTCATATTGAAAGACTTGCACCAGGCGAGCAGTCTACTCGACAGGTGGCCCTCGTCACACGACATTTCATTTCATTTCATCAGATCTATTTTCCTTCAACAAGTAAGAAAATTAACAAAAATTTGTGAACATTGTAATGCCAAAGATAACACATTATTGAAATTGGCTTCATAGTACAGCTTAGGTACATGACAATAAACAAATGATTAGGACTGCAAAATTGAGAATGATCTCTGGCACTGAGCAGCATGTTGTTATGTCCATATGTGCTGTGATCAGAGCCTTTAAGTGGTGTTGCAGGGAAACAAAGGAGGCTGAATACATTCCAGAGGAATCATATATCACACAGTTTTCAAGAAACCTTATAAAACAAGGGTAGTTGCTCAAAGACTGAAACAGAAAATTGTTGACCAACCACTTTCCAGACATTTTTGACATGTAACATAACAAGTGAAAGTGCAGACCATGGAAGAACTAGTAATGGTACTTTTTGTTCCTCTCAATACATGTGTGGCTGTTGTCCTCCTAAATCATGGTATGTGAAACTTGATGAAGGAGAGGTAGTACCCAGATCCTAAAAGTTCCTTGATGCAATGGTTGCTGGTTCAGTGCCTCTCTGTACATAGGATTGGATAGCACATGTTTTATCAGTGACACCCCAATTCATCACACTTTCTGGTTGTCTGTGATGCTGGCCGATGATACTGGATGTCGTATTACAGTCACCCAGTAAAGGACCATGCTGTAGCATTTTTTGCTTGCTATTGTGGGTTCACTTTAAGTACAGCACTTGGACAAAAATATGGGAACAACATGAGAAATGCACACGTGAATGTAAATTCAGATGCTAGCCAAGCCTGCATGTTATGCTGTTGTATTTGACCATGAATGGTACTTGTGCAATATCTTAAATATGTTGCAAGTGTCAGTTGCTGTAGAACAGCGTTCTTTGTAGTTGAGTGCTTTATGTCCGAACTAAATGAACTTGAATATGGACAGATTGTTGGTACTCATATGGTGGGTGCTTCTGTAACTAAGGTAGCTGAAGTATTTGGTGTTTCAAGAGGCACTGTAACGAAGATTTGTTCCACATATAGAGAGAGTTGAAAACATCATCCACCAAGTCACAACATGGAAGAAAGTACGTGTTGAGTGTTCATGGTAGAAGGTCATTGGTAGGATTGTGACAAAAAATAAGAGGATTACAGCTGCAAATGTCACTGTAGAACTGAATATCACACTCACAAACCATAACAGCACCAAAAAGAAATGAAGGAGGCTCCATAAGCAGAGAATTGTAGGGTGAATTGGAATTCCAGAACCATTCATCAGTGATGCATATGCCCTTAACAGGAAAACATGGCACCAAACCCATAAAACTTGGCCTATGGAGCAATGGAAGAAAGTTATTTGGCCAAATGAGTCCTTTTTGACACTGTATCCAGCTTATGATCGAGTTTACATCCCAAGAGTTAAACATGGTGACCATTTGGTGATGATTTGAGCAGCCATATCATGATATTCCATGTGTATTGTGGTTACTCTGCAAGGTCTCTTTAGTACCAAGGCTGATCAGATCCATACTGTGGTACAATGCTTATTTCCCCAATAGTTATGATGTGGTCCAAGAGAAGATCCCCGTTCACACAGCTCACATCAGCCAGGGTTGGTTTTATGATCAAAAGGATGAATTGTCACATCTTTCCTGGATATCACTGACACCAGATCACTACATTATTGAGCTTTTGTGGTCTACTTTGGAGAAGAAAGTGTGTAATCACTATCCAGCTCCATCATCGTTACCAAAACGTGCCACTATTTAGCAGGAACAATGGTATAAGATTCCCCTGAAAACCATACAGGACCTATATTTATCCATTCAAAAATGACTGGAAGATGTTTTGAATATCAACAGGTTTCCTAAACCATATTAGACATGATAAGATATTATGTTTCTGGTGTTTTTGTCCAACTCCTGCACAAGCCAGGCTGTGCTAATTTCATTTACTTCAAACTTGTTGGGAATGGTCTTTTCAACAGCCACAGTGGGAATAAACTATAGGGAAACTCCACCTTATCATATTTTCCTTAGAACTGCTAATGACTGCATGCAGCATTTTCAGTAACTTCCATATGAGCCATGCTTGATTGAGTCTTAGTGGTAAGGGTTCTGTTAATGAAACAAAACTGAGGTATCCCCCCACCTTCCCACAGTGCTACTCAAAACTCAGCATGTAGTCTAAAATTATTCCCAAACCCTGTGGTGTATGACAGTGCTCTGGGTTGATCCCTTTCTGTTTTATCCATGCTGAGTCTTCAAAAAATCTGTGGATATTATTGATTTAAGAAAAGTTTAGAGAGGACGCACTCACCAATTTAAAAAAAAAAAAAAAAAAAAAAAAAAAATCTTTATTTTTTTGCTATAGCCAGTTTTGGGCTATTTTTAAATGACTAGGTTTGTTTTAGCATAGTCTCAGTCATCATCAGCAAATCGTCTGCTCCTATACTGCCCAAGAATATTTAAGTTGTGAGCACAAATGAAGTGGCAACCACAACTTAAATACTCTAGGGTTCCTCACACAAGTGTTTTATAAGCATTCACCTTTGCAAACTGACTACATTTTTGGAGTATCTTACCAATGAAATGTATTCTATCACCTGCTCTATGTATAATTTAGGCTACTTGATCATTCTTATTCATATCCCCACAAATTGCTACACTCATTTATTTGTATGAGATTACTGAGTCCAGTTGTGACTCACTGGTACTGTAGTCCTAGGCTGCTACAGTTTTGCATTTTGTGCAGAGAAGAATTTTACATTTCTGAACATTTAAAGCAACTTACCAGTTTTCTCACATTTTAAATTTATATAAAATCTGACTGGTCCTTTTTGCAACTTTCTCTATAGCACTTTATTACAAACATTGCATCATCTGCAAAAAATCTAAGGTGAGATGACTTCAAAAATCTGAAATAATTATCGTTATGTCAGCTTTAAAATTTCTGTTTGCTGACTTATCCATCCAGGATCACCTGATAGTGATATATGAGATCTGTTCAAAAATTCCAGAACTTTGTCCACAGAATTTTTCCACACTTACCATTTACTTATTGTGCATGGTCTCCTTCAAAATATTTTCCACCACAACTGATACACCACTCCCAGTGCCATTGTCATATCCATAAGCAGTCTTCATACACCTCTTGCTGGATTGCACAAAGCTCTGTCTGCAAATTTTCTTTTATCTTATCTGTCATTGCAAATCTTTGTCCTTCCAATGGGGTTTTCAACTTTGGAAAGAAACAAAAAAAAAAAAAAAAAAAGCCCACAGAGGCCAAGTCTAGAGAGTACGGAGGATGTGGCAGTACAGTGATTTCATTTTTTCTGCTATAGTCATGCAACAACAGGGACAAATATGTGGCTGTATTATCATTACGGACAAGCCACGAATTGTTTCACAACATTTCAGGCTGTTTCCTTCCCACATTTTCTTGCAGGTGTCACAACATGTCCCAAAAGTACCACTGATTAATACACTCCTGGAAATTGAAATAAGAACACCGTGAATTCATTGTCCCAGGAAGGGGAAACTTTATTGACACATTCCTGGGGTCAGATACATCACATGATCACACTGACAGAACCCCAGGCACATAGACACAGGCAACAGAGCATGCACAATGTCGGCACTAGTATAGTGTATATCCACCTTTCGCAGCAATGCAGGCTGCTATTCTCCCATGGAGACGATCGTAGAGATGCTGGATGTAGTCCTGTGGAACGGCTTGCCATGCCATTTCCACCTGGCGCCTCAGTTGGACCAGCGTTCGTGCTGGACGTGCAGACCGCGTGAGACGACGCTTCATCCAGTCCCAAACATGCTCAATGGGGGACAGATCCAGAGATCTTGCTGGCCAGGGTAGTTGACTTACACCTTCTAGAGCACGTTGGGTGGCACGGGATACATGCGGACGTGCATTGTCCTGTTGGAACAGCAAGTTCCCTTGCCGGTCTAGGAATGGTAGAACGATGGGTTCGATGACGGTTTGGATGTACCGTGCACTATTCAGTGTCCCCTCGACGATCACCAGTGGTGTACGGCCAGTGTAGGAGATCGCTCCCCACACCATGATGCCGGGTGTTGGCCCTGTGTGCCTCGGTCGTATGCAGTCCTGATTGTGGCGCTCACCTGCACAGCGCCAAACACGCATACGACCATCATTGGCACCAAGGCAGAAGCGACTCTCATCGCTGAAGACGACACGTCTCCATTCGTCCCTCCATTCACGCCTGTCGCGACACCACTGGAGGCGGGCTGCACGATGTTGGGGCGTGAGCGGAAGACGGCCTAACGGTGTGCGGGACTGTAGCCCAGCTTCATGGAGAGGGTTGCGAATGGTCCTCGCCGATACCCCAGGAGCAACAGTGTCCCTAATTTGCTGGGAAGTGGCGGTGCGGTCCCCTACGGCACTGCGTAGGATCCTACGGTCTTGGCGTGCATCCGTGCGTCGCTGCGGTCCGGTCCCAGGTCGACGGGCATGTGCACCTTCCGCCGACCACTGGCGACAACATCGATGTACTGTGGAGACCTCACGCCCCACGTGTTGAGCAATTCGGCGGTACGTCCACCCGGCCTCCCGCATGCCCACTATACGCCCTCGCTCAAAGTCCGTCAGCTGCACATACGGTTCACGTCCACGCTGTCGCGGCATGCTACCAGTGTTAAAGACTGCGATGGAGCTCCGTATGCCACGGCAAACTGGCTGACACTGACGGCGGCGGTGCACAAATGCTGCGCAGCTAGCGCCATTCGACGGCCAACACCGCGGTTCCTGGTGTGTCCGCTGTGCCGTGCGTGTGATCATTGCTTGTACAGCCCTCTCGCAGTGTCAGGAGCAAGTATGGTGGGTCTGACACACCGGTGTCAATGTGTTCTTTTTTCCATTTCCAGGAGTGTATATTGTCCCCCTGGCACAAAGTCATGATGAAGTAGTCCTTCTAAGTCAAAGGAAACTTTCAGCATGGCTTTGATATTTGACCTGACCTGATGAGCTTTTTTTGATTTTGGAGAACTTTTCCTGACCCTTTGTGAAGTCTGAACCTTGGTCTCCACATCATAATCACAGACCCACATCTCATCACCAGTTATGATTCTCTTAAAGAATATCTCATTCTCATTTGCATGATCCAAAAGCTCTTCACAGATTGTGAGGTGAAGGTCATTCTAGTTCTGACTAATGAACCATGGAATGAACTTGGTGGCAACATGGTGCATTCCAAGATGCTGTGTTAGAATTTCATGACATGATCCAACTGAAATATTACATTCTCTGCAATCTGTCACACAGTCAGTCTTCAATTGGTGCACACAATTTAGTTGATGTTCCTGACATGAATGTCATCAGTAGATGTTGAAGGGCATGGTGAACAAGGGTCATCTTTAACTTCTGCCCAGCTATTTTTAAGCTGTGTGAACCATTTGTAACACCAAGTACATCTTAGGCTTCCTGCATCATTTCATGTGTCTCTATAAAGGTTTTCTTGAGTTTCGTGCAAAATGAAATTCAGATGCATTGGTCCTCTAACTCTGCCATTCCAAAATTTTCAAACTATGTAACATAACATTCTACTCAATACAGCACTGAACAGTTACTAACAGGCATACAACAATGAAACTTGTGGCAGTTTCACATTAAACACAGGCATGTGCAGGAATGCCAACCACGTTTGGTTCCAACACACCAGTGGTGTAAAAATTATGAATGTTCCAGAAATTTTTGAACAGGCCTCATATGATTTGACATCATAATACAATGAAAATATATACCCCAAATATATAGACACATAGAACATAACTATAATGGTGTTTTTTAAGATGACAGGACAGATGGCTGGCTGTGTCCATGCTGAAGGAACCATCCAAACATTTCTTTAAATAAATTGGAAAAATTGCCAAAAAACCAAAATGAGGATAGTGTGAATATGATGTCAATACCTTAAAAACTATGCTGCCCTATTCACCTGATCCCTCTTGCACACAATAATTTGTAGTATAAAAAAAATTGTACTGCTTCCTCACATCTTCCAAAGATTTCGCTAAACCTAATTGCAAATTCGGTAATGATCACAAACAACCACCACTTCCAACAAGCAGTAGGCAACTTACAGTGATGCACTGCAGTCCTCTGGGTTAGAGCCAAGTCTAGGGTCTAAACCAAAGCTCAGACAGTTCTATGACAATGGTGGTTGCAAATTTTTCCAACACTGTCAAATGAAGAACTGTAAGGCTCCCCTGAATACATCTGGAGTGCACTACACAAAGAATTTTATTACCCAGCTAGCAGAGTGTGTGTGGGGCATGCACATAGTGTTTTCTTAAGGTTCGAGGAACCCCTCCTAAGGGCCAATGATGAAATGCCTGCTGAAATCAAATACAGATCATCCACATTACTCTTAGATGAGAACTTTCAGCCTTGCAGACCAGAAAAATAAAATGTTAATGTGTCGTTACTAAACTGCAGTATCATCTGTGGTGAGATCTCAGAGATAGTCTCAGTTATTAAAGGTAGTAATACCCACATAGTACCAGTATTAGGAACAGTAAGTTGGCTGAAACCAGCAGTGAACAACAGCAAAATACTAAATTCAGATTGTAAGTTGTATTGCAAGGATGGCCTGGGTGCCAGTGATTTATTGTTATAATGAACTCTATAGTGTCTGGCGACTTTATTACAGCATTTCAAATGTGAAGTAGTCTTGGTAAATGTAAGCATCAAATTTGGGCAAAACATGGTAGTCAGGTGCATTTATAGACCATGGGCATTAGGGGCAGTACCGAGAGAGGACTTCAGAGACAGCTTGAAGAATATCAAGAGTAAATTTCCTGATCATGCAGTTGTAACAAGAAGAGACTTCAACTTGCCAGCTTGCTTTAGAATGGGACAGCCATGCAATTGAAACTGGTGCCAGAGAAAGGGATTTGAGTTAATGTTCTGAATGTCTTGTCTAAAACTTACTTCAGGCAGTTAAGAGAAGAATTTACCTGTTGAGTGCAATGTCCCAGCCGTCCCTATTGATAGACCCAAACTTTTTGAATCAATTAATGTCATGGGGAGAATCAATGCTAATAAGGCTGTGAAAGCATCACTTACTATGGTTGTTATAAGAAATGTTTAAAAAGGAAAGAAAATACTTTTGGTTAGAACAAGTTACAGAATACAAATTGCTTAATATCTAAGCAGTCAGCATCAAATGTTCAAGATGTGGAGCACAAATGTGTAAAACTCAAAAGCCTTATATAAAATGCCATGGATAAGTATGTGCTGAGCATAGTTTTGAAGGATGGAAAGACCGATCATGGCACAATAGCCATGTTAGAAAGTTTCTGTCATAGTAAATGGAGCTTCATCTCTGATTTAAGCCAAATCTGAGCTCATTAGATGATCAAAAGCTGAATGAAGCCAAAATGAATATGAGGAGAGTGTGGCATGAAATATTCACTGAATTTGAAAGTAAAAGGAGGAATGGTTGCAGTAAATGAGCTTAAAAATGATTTATTTAGAGAGTCAGGATGAATTTTGCACCTAGGGAGATACAACATAGTTGGATTAGTGGGGAAAAAAAATACTAGCAATGTATTACAGGGTGGTTACAATTAAGCTTCCATTATGTTAGACAGTATAGATGGAAAACTATTTATCATATTGATACCAAATGTTATAGGAATGATGTTCAGAACATGTGCTGCAGGAATTGCATTGTTGGGATTATTAGTGTCATGACTTGCTGTTGGGTGCCAGTACTGGTAAGGCAACGTAGGGTTGAAATGCAAGCATCAATATGTATTACATGTTGCCCTTTGTATAAAAAAAAAGTTGCCTTTGGACTACTAGGGCCCACCATCTGACAAGTTTTGTCACCATCCAATAAGTTTTGTGTGGGCCGTAGTGCTCCAGTCAGTCCATTTAGCCAAGACCAGTGGACCCCATCATGCAGCTCACATGCTGTGCAGCTGAGGCAGCAGGTTCCATTGCCCTTGCAGCACCATGTGGAGGTGGGGCCTTGTGGAGAGCTTTTGTCCTCTTTCTTTGTGTAAATGATGGCTGCATTACACTTATAAAAAACTATTATGTATCATACTGGAAATAGCAAACTATAAAAGAATTTTTTATTTAAGAAGAGCAGTAAAAAGGGATAGGTTAGATTGAGTAGTAGAGGTCCCTTTTCACCTGCATTGACCAGGGACTAGGTCTCAGAATTTGATCTCGAGCTCGACACCCCTGTTCAGTGCCTCTCAAGGTTACTTAACTAAGATATGTTGATATGATAGTCTACTTAATTCTAGGTTAGTGTTTTACAGGTTTACCATGATACCTGGTACAATAACTGGTCACATTAAGTCATAGGTTCTACATCATGTCTGTATACTGTACGATAAAGGATTACAAACAGCTGCCACTCACAGTAAGGATGATAAGTTTAGTTGCAGACAGGCACATCAAAACGTTAGTTACACATTAAGATTTTGGGCAAAGCCTCTATCAGAAAAGAAAAAACTGGTTGCTCAGGCCAGAGTGAAACTGAAACGTCTCGAATGGGAGCAACAATCCATAGTGGAGAGGGGAAGGGGGGATGGATAGCAGGGTATAGGTGGGGGAAGAGGAAACAGAGCTGCTTGGTGAAGCATGACGAGACCAGAGGTGGCAGACAAGGATGCCTGGTACAGCATTGGGAGGGCTGTGGGGAAGGGAGAGAGAGAGAAAAAGGGGAGTGGAAATGAGAGGAGAAGAGAAATGGAAAAGATCGGAGGGTGCATTGGCAGAGAAAAATGCACAGTGATGGTGAGGGGATATGAGTTGAGAGGAGGTTATGGGACAGAAGGGGCAGAATCTATTGGGTGGAGGGTGTGGGGATAAATCATCATACTCTGAAAAGAGAGACGTTCTACCCAAGATTCTTCCCACCCCTCCAAAAGTTGCATTCATTCACTCACCCAACCCCCACATCATCCTAGTCTATCCTTATTCCACTCTCGGTCATTGTCATATGGTCACTCATTTTTCATGGGGGGCCATCTCAAGTAGCGAAAGTTTCATTGTTTCATTGCATATTAGAATACCAGAAAATAAGAAATGGCAAAGAGATAGGAAGCAGGAAGTGGTGATCCTAATATAAAAAAGCTGAACAATGACAGGATTTGAATAGGTGCTGGTAGAAGGGTGTATGCAACAAGTCCTACAAGAAAGTAATCACAGAGATGGGTTGTGTGGTTAGGAAATTGGTTGTGAAGAATAATGTGATCTGACAGAGATAGTCTGAAAGTTGAGAGAGTGAGAAAAATCTTCTGTGACTAGTGTGTGTGGGGGGGGGGGGGGGGGGGGGGGTGTATTGTGAGTATGGTAGGCCTCAGTTTGGTACATAACTTCTAATAATGATAGCTTATTGAAGGACTTAAGTATTTTTCCCCTTAAAAAAAGATCAATGTGTAAACTATTTGCAGCAAATCATACTTGTGGAGCAAGTGAGTTGGTAGGAAATGTGGCAAAGTATTGTTTTTGATGCATAAACCTGAGCCATGAACATCCATTACAGCTTTGAATAAATTTTTGATATAATTAGTAGGTCCTTCATTAAGGGCAAGAACAGGAATATATCTTGTAAAGCACCATATTGTATCTCGTGTCTTTCACAGTTCAGTTTTTCTGCTCTGGTACAGACTGTTAATATGATCCTCTATTTTCTGTAATTAAATTAAAAATCCATCAGTGCAAAAGGTAAACTCATTAATGCCTTGATTTAGCTTCCATCCATAAAGAAATTTTATGATGCTCATAACCAATGGCCTGGGAAGGGCACATAAAGTACTAAATTGAAATGTTTCCTGTGGTGCTCTGTGAGCATGTAATTTGTGCATCATGGATGGCTTTCTTCACAGAGAATCATATTTATATATGCGAAACTGAGACCTTCCCTCAGTTATGATGGATTACAATTATCTATACTTCTGCTGCATTCAGGGAGATGACGCTTGTAGCAAGTTATGGGAAAAGATAAGGTCACAGGTAGTAAACCAAGTAGTGCCATCTTCCATATGTAGTGCTACAGAGAAAATCAGACTTACCTTTAGCTCTTTTTCACAGCATTAAAACGTACTCAAAGAGGCAATCAACTCTAAGACAATCAAACTAAACTTCATTCCAAGTAGGAGTCATCAGTAGTGCCTCATATTAATCAGGAATTGCATCACCTGTTCTGATACAAAATGTAATATGATGAACGATCAACATTTAGTGGAGTCACTGTCACTACTATTACAATTTTTTTGTTCACAGTGATTTGCAAGAGGCATTATTTGTCCAAAGCATTTTGATTTCTGCTAGGTCTAGGGACATATAAGATAAAGAGAAACACAACAGAGAGTATCTGAAAATCACTTCTAGAATTTCTATTCTTCTAGCAAAAAATCTTGTTCAACTCTGCTTTCTCTTCATAGTAAATGCATCAGCACCATGATCACAATTTTCCAGCTCGTATTTCCCAAGTGAGTGTAGCAGTGTACTCCTTTTCAAATATTGCTTTCCCCATTCATGAGATTACTATACCTTTTCCATTCCAGATGTAATGCTTGTTTGAGAGTTGCCTTGGTCCCTGTCATCACAGGGAAGCACAGCAAAGGTACATTAACATATGTATAAATTTTTTGATTATCCATTTAATATAATGAGTATTTTGTTGCCATGATAACTTCAAATGCACTCCACATTTGTCCTTAATAATGTCTTAGTTCTACGTCAGGTATTACTGAGGATACGGAAACCTTCACTTCTACTAGCAGCAGTTTTATGATATTTATAGGCTGATGTTTAAAGAATGGAATGTGGTAAGGACTGGTAATTTAAATGTTTTGTTATGAATATTCGTGTCCAACTCCTGCCAAAAATAACTTTTATTACACATCTTTTCTGTGATCTGTAGCTTTTATGCACAACAGTATCTAGATGTCTGATTACATGAAATCTCATTGTTACAGGTTACTGATTTCCTACTGTTCTTGGGAAAACTGGCAGTAACAGCTGGAATGTTGGCACTATCATTTTACGTGTTCGTTGACCGAAGGCAAGATTCTGATGAATACAATCTCGTACCTGTTTTTCTTGTTGGCGTAGGCACATATTTCATAGCACATGTGTGTTTTGGAGTTTACAGTATGGCTGTTGACACATTATTCCTTTGCTTTCGTAAGTATTCTTATTTGCTTTTATCCATGAAGATGTTTAGTTTAAAATTTATGAATTAAATAGGGTCGTCTACTTACTGTTTTAACTGCATTTGTTACACTATGATATGTGACAGAAAAGTATACTGAATATGAGTATTGTGGTGTTTTCTGTGCTTGAGGTCAATAAAAAATTATATTCTGAGGCCCCATTCAATGGATTTCATTTATAACAAATGATTAATTAAACTACAAGGTGTACAACTTCACTTCTGCCGTTTTTTCCCCAACATTTGAGGCTGTAATGAAACAAATTGGTTACACATGTATCATTCAAACTATTTTCCATTGCTGGCCACTACTTTCTCCCATCTTTCAGGCAGTGTATGAATCCCGCATGAACCGATCCAATTTGTGACTTCTTCATGAGATCGGAAGTGTTGGTCAGCCAGTCCATGCGCCATTGATCTAAACAGGTGATAGTCAGAGGGAGCAATGTCTGGAGAATATGGCGGGTGGGATAGGACTTCCCATTTCAACGTTTCCAAGTATGTTTTGACCTCTTTTGCAACATGGGGTCGAGCGTTGTCGTGCTGCAAAATCAGTTTATCGTGCCTCTGGCTGTATTTTAGCCATTTGTCTTTTAATGCTCTGCTCAAATCCATTAATTGTGTTTGATAACAAGCACCTGTGATTGTTTCACTTCGTTTTAACACCTCATAGTACACAATGTCGAGCTGGTCCCACCAAATGCAGAGCATAATCTTGGAGCTGTGAATATTCGGTTTGGCTGTCGATGTGGAAGCATGGCCGGGATATCCCCATGATTTTTTGCTTTTATGGTTATCATAATGAACCCATTTTTTGTCCCCGGTCATAATGCAATGCAGAAATCCCTTCTGTTTTTGCCTCTCCCACAAACGCCGTTCAACGTCTCTTGGTTTCAGCTCACACGGGTCCCAAGTTCTTTCTTTCTGAATCATGCCCATAGCCTTGAGATGTTTTGAAATGGCTTACTGTGTCACTCCCACTAATCATGCCTATTCTTCTTGAGTTTGACGTGAGTCTTCAACTCAGCAATGTCTCCAATTCTGCATCTTCGAAAACATTCTCTCTTCCACCACTATGCCAGTCTACGACATTAAAATACGTTAAAATCACTGTTCTTGAAGCGTTGAAACCACTCACCACACGTTTTTTCAATAATAGTGTCCTTACCATACACACTTGAGAGCATTCAATGAATCTCAGCCACAGTTTTCTTCATATTGAAACAAAACAGTAACACCTCCTGCAAATGATGAGAATTAGGCTCGTAAACTGACATTTTCGATCAACAACAACGTTATGTTGCAGAGACAAATCGACTAATGTTTGAATGAGGTTATGTTGACCGAGGTCCAAGCTAACTGCCTGACATATGCGATCTGTTTCTTTCGACCGCCACTTACCATTGTCGTCACCTATCGGCAAATGGCAGAAGCGAAGTTGTACACCTTGTAGCTGCAGTCCATTCCACAAATATGTTCCCAAGGCTCAATCTGAGCTATGCACTATGTTTGACACACCAACTAATAAATCAAAATAAGTCATCATATAATTATATTTATTACTAACATAGTGTACAATACAAATCACAGTAACATTAACCACTGGCCAGCCGCTGGCCATGTTTTCTCTTTGTTGTCAACCTGCATTTTGAAGTCATTGACAAAAATAATCTATTGGAGGTCTTGGTGACTGCTTAAAAATAACCTTACTCTGAACCACCTTTTGGTGACTCCAAAAAATCTGTTTAAAAACGTGGCTCTCCCCACCAGTTTAAAGGATGTGAGATGACAAAAATGAAATATAAATATGTATGTTCCTAAATCCTAGAAGTAATCTGCCTGAGAGCTAACATTACTTTAATTTATATTAGTTTTAAATCAGAATAGTTTTTCCCATGTTATTAAATTACTTTTAATTTCTATGAATGTGGTAGCAACCACATTTGAGTTAACTTTTCTTCCCACAACCTGATCTTCCATTTTAGCAAAAATAAATAAGTAAATGTAATTTTTATTGAATTTAAGATGATTGTGAATGGACGTGTAAAATGCTTCAACTTAAAGGAATTTTTCCACCAATTCCAAAACTGCCCTTACATTTTCTACACCTATAATATTTCTGATGTTATGGAGAACTTAATATTGTAATTAATATTTTATGCATTTGGGTTGCAATTGGTCTGGTTGGTGGAGAAAGGAACTAGGTCACCTTTTCTTACTTTTCAGGAGAGACAAGAAACAGTCTTATTGTTAAACTATTTGACAAATTGCATTGAAATTTTTGACATTTGTTGCAGGCTTATCATACATACTGGGTATAAAAATAATTTTCATGTGTTCTAAGAAGTATCTTCTGGAGAAAAAAAAAAATTGAAAATTTAGAACATAGTTTCTTATTCCACTCAACAAGGGAATTTAGCACTCTTCATGAGTATAACACATTCAAAATTACACATTTCTGGTCTAAAACTCAAAGTTATTGATGAACTAATGAAAGATTATCTTAAACTGAACATGAAAACTACTACTTCATAGAATTCAACGTTCTGGATAGTTCATAATTTATCATATCTCCTCATAAAAAATCTCAGGGTCTTCTCCATCCATAAACTTAACCAGTTTCCGAATGTCTTCAATTTTCTTTTTATTGTTCCGAACCTTTTTTTTTCCATCATGTAGCCTCTGCAACCCAATTTGAAAAGAAGCAAGTTTCGTTTTTCCCAAATTAAAGGAGTAACTGGCACAGCTGTGTATGACAGGGTAGGTAGTCATGACTCCCGATTTCATTGCTTCACAACAAAATTCTCTGAAAATTGCCACAGAAAAATTTTGTTTTTGTTGGTTTGTAATGACGAGGCCAACATGTGTCAAAGTCCATTATGTCTTCACTTTCCACCATAATGACTGTAACTTCATAAATACTGTTTGCTATGATTTCCACATACTCTTTAGGGGCGTTCACTCTGACACATTTCCCTATTTGTCTCTTCAGTATTCCAAACACATGGCCACAAGGAAGAAAAGAGTGACCTTTAGGAAATTTGAGCGATTTTTTTTTTAAATTTTTCACTGTTTCATCCTTACTACAGTATTATTTTTATTTTGACCAGGTGCTCTGTCTGAAAACAGGCATACTTCTGTAACATTCTTTGGTACTTAGTTTTCTATGTAGTGGTACAGGAATGAATAGACCTCATTCGCTATCTTTTCCCGCTTCACCTTCACGATACAAGACACCATGGGATGCCAGGACTTTATATCATAAATGCAGAAACAGTTAACCTACAGCTGACGTAAATACAATGTTTCCTGCACTAGGATGTTTGGGAGAGGCAAGTTTTTCATGAAGTTGAAAGCTAGTGCAACAATGTTTTCGCTGCTCATACATTCTTGCTCAGTTATTTCAATGAATTTATAAAATGTCCTGCTCCACCACTTGTGAATGTCCAATTCAAGTTGTACAGCTCTTTTACTTCTGTCAGAGATATGTGGACTTTTTAACTTGGAGTGAAGTTCCTCACATTTGCTACATACATCCATTTGGGGATGACCAAAAGGAAAAGTGTAACTTTCACAAAAATGTTTCCTATAGAAGTTGTATTTCACATTTACTTCTCAAGTCGTATTTCATATTTACTGATGGATAATTCATAAGGAACATTTTGTGCACAGTTTTCAGATCCAAGTGGGCATTTCCCGCAGCCGTTGGTTGCGAAAGCTAGAATTTTGTGCGTATGTTTGTGTTTGTTTGTGTGTCTATCGACGTGCCAGCGCTTTCGTTTGGTAAGTCACATCATCTTTGTTTTTAAAAACAAAGATGATGTGACTTACCAAATGAAAGTGCTGGCAGGTCGACAGACACACAAACGAACACAAACATACACACAAAATTCAAGCTTTCGCAACAAACTGTTGCCTCATCAGGAAAGAGGGAAGGAGAGGGAAAGACGAAAGGTTGTGGGTTTTAAGGGAGAGGGTAAGGAGTCATTCCAGTCCCGGGAGTGGAAAGACTTACCTTAGGGGGAAAAAAGGACGGGTATACACTCGCACACACACACATATCCATCCACACATATACAGACACAAGCAGACATATTTCCTACGTGGAATGTTTCCTTCTATTAGAACCATCTTTGTTTTTAGATATATTACTTTGATATTTGTGAGACAGAGAGTGAAAAGAAACATCACGTTGAAAATTTTGGACTTTGAGCTATTGTAATTTTTACATTTTGCATTAAATTCTCAACAATTTGAAAATAAATAAACAAATAGATTTCTATCTCCAAATGTCAGTGAGTTACGACCAGTTGAATATTGGTAATGGAAAATAGTTGTTTTGAGATAATATGTTTCAAGGTTTATCATTGTTTAATTTGATATATAGGAAAAACTGTAGCTGAATATGGACTGGGGAAAAGGAATGAAAGAGGAAGCCACCTGTAGAATTTTGCACAGAGCATAATTTAATCATGGCTAACACTTGGTTTAAGAATCACGAAAGAAGGTTGTGTGCATGGAAGAGATGCCAGAAGGGAGGATTGGGTTAAACCTCATGTTGACATCGAGCTCACTAGAGATGGAGCACAAGCTCAGACTGTGTCAGTGGTGGGGAAGGAAATTGGCAGTGCCCTTTCAAAGGAACCATTCTGGCATTTGCCTGGAACGATTTAGGGGATTCATGGAAAACTTAAATCTGGGTAGCTGGATGCGGTTTGGAACTGTCATCCTCCCGAATGCCAGTCCAGTGTGCTAACCACTGTGTCACCTTGCTCAGTGACACCAGAAGGCTCCAGATTGACTATATAATGGTAAGACAGAGAGTTTGGAACCAGATTTTAAATTGTAAGACATTTCCAGGGCCAGAGGTGGATTCTAACCATAATCTATTGGTTATGAACTGTAGATTAAAACTAAAGAAATTGCAAAAAGATAGAAAATCAAAGTGATGAGACCTATATAAGTTGAAAGAACGAGAGGTTTTTGAGAGTTTCAGAGGGATTAATAGGCAACAATTGACTAGAAGAGGAAGGAGGACTACAGTAGAATATGAATGGGTAGCTTTGAAAGATTAAATAGTGAATCCAGCAGAGGATGAAACAGGGAAAAAGACAGTGACTAATAGATATCCATAGATAACGCAGAAGGTGAACTTAATTCATGAAAGGAGGAAACATAAAAATGAAGCAAGCAAAAGGGAATACAAACATCTAAAAAGTGAAACTAACAGGAAGTGCAAAATGGCTGAGCAGGACTAGCTAGAGAAGAACTGTAAGGATTTAAAAGCATATTTCACTAGGAGAATGATAGATACTGCCTCACAAGGGAGATGACCTTGACGGCAGTTTTATAGAAATGAAAGAGGACATAGATGAAGATGAGATGGGAGATATGATATGCAAGAAACTTTACAGAACAGTAAGAGACCTAAGTTGAAACAAGGCTCTGGGAGTAAGGTGACATTCTGCCAGAACTACTGGCAGCCTTGGGAGAGCGAGCCATGACAAAACTCTTCCATCTGGTGTGCAAGATGAATGAAATAAGTGAAATACCCTGAGGTTCAAGAAGAATCTAATAATTTCAATTCCAAAGAAAACAGGTGATGACATGTGTGAATATTACAGACTCATCAGTTCAGAAAGTCATGGTTGCAAAATACCAACACAAATTCTTTACAGGAGAGTGAGAGAACTGGTAGAAGCCTAGGGGAAGATCAGTTCAGATTCTGGAAAAATGTAGCAACACGCAACGCAATACTGACCGTACAACTTCTCTTAGAAGATAGGTCAAGGAAAGGCAAACGTATGTTTATAGCATTTATAGACTTAGAGAAAGCTTTTGACAGTGTTGTCTGGAATACTCTCTTTCAAATTCTGAAGGTAGTAGGGATAAAATACAGGGAGCAAATGGCTGTTCACAATCCTGATAGCAGGAAGAGCCTAGGGGTGTGAAAGAGAAGCAGTGGTTGAGAAGGGAGTGAGACAGGGTTGTAGCCTATCACCAATGTTGTTCAATCTGTACATTGAGCAAGCAGCAAAAGAAACAAAAGAAAAATTTGAAGTAGGAATTAAGTTCAGGGAGAATAAATAATAACTTCGAGGTTTGCTGATGACATTGTAATTCTGTCAGAGATAGCAAAGGACCTGGAAGAGCATTTGAACAGAATGGACAGTGTCTTGAAATCAGAATTAAAATGAACATAAACAAAACCATCAAAGTTTTTTTTCACACATCAGTAAACTTTCACATGAGCACCCTTGGTAGCACGTAGCACATCTAGGTGATATTCAATTTCCGTCCACACATTAGCCAGCATCACTGGAGGGATCGATTCAACGACTGTGGTTATACATTGCCGCAGGGTTTCGAGATCTGGTACATGTGTTCGGTTGACCTCGTCTTTGACATAACCCCATAAAAAGAAGTCTAATGGGGTTATGTCAGCAGAGCATAGAGGCCAAACCATTGGCCCATCATGACCAATCCATCGTCCACGAAAGGTCATATCGAGATAGGCACGGATGTCCACACCCCAATGATGCGGTGCACTGTCTTGCTGAAACAAGACATCGGGGAGATACTGAAGCAGCTGATGAACAGCATACAGTTACAACATGTCCAGATACACTGCAGATGTGATGGTAGCCTCTGCGAAGAAGAATGGCCCGATAATTAGATTGTGCAATAGCGCGCACCAAACATTCACCTTTGGACTGCCTCTGGTGCACTCCATGACCTCACCAAGGGGGTTGTGAACCAACCCCAAATGCGCACATTATGGCGATTCACTACTCCACTGACAAAAAAGGTCGCTTCGTCGGAAAAGGCAATTCGTCTGAGATAACCATCATCATCCTCAATACGTGATAGCATTTCGACGGCAAAGTCATATCGACGTGTACTGTCATTGGGCAACAAGGCCTGAACGATTTGCACTTTGTATGCGTGAAACAATAAACGTTTGTGTAAAATGTCATGGAGAGAGCTTTTTGGCATCTGTAATTCACTTGAGGCCTTGCGCACCGATTTCTTCAGACTTCACAGAAAAGACTGCCTTACAAGTTTCCACCCTGTCTTCTGAGCTTCTTGGTCGACCAGATCTCGGAAGATCAGCAACTGATCCTGTGTTCTTGAACTTTTCATACCAGCCTTTAATGCTCTTGACATCAGGTGGATTCCTTCCAAATGTTGTCTGGAAGTGTCTCTGCACTGTGGTTGGTGATCGTGTCTCATGGTACCACAGGACGTGCTGTGCCTTCTCCTGATTGGTTAACATGGCTTCTTGGGTACTGCACCTCATCCACTACTTACTTACTGCAAACCTAAAACAGAAAAAAAAAATTGATAGTTGTAAACACAAGTTTCATATTTGTATCTTACTTCTAGCCTGAGTTATCAATTTATGTAATCAGGGAAAGTCTTTTCGGACACCCTGTATTACAAAATAAGACACTTAAAGTAGTAAGTGGATTTTGTTATTTGGGCAACAGCATAACTGATGATGGCCAAAGTAGAGAGGATATAAAATGTAGACTTCATTAACATCAGATATAGAAGTAAGTGCTAGGAAACTTCTTCTGAAGGTATTCGTCTGGAAGGGAAACATGGATGTTAAAACAGTTTAGACAAGAAGAGAACAGAAGTTTTTGAAATGTGATGCCATAAAAGATTGCTGATGATTAGGTGGGTAGATCATATAACTAATTAGGAGGTACTGGATATAATTATGGAGAAAAGAAATTTGAGGCACAACCTAACGAGAAGAAGAGATAGGTTGATAGGACATTTTCTGAAATGTGAAGGGATCGCCAATTGAGAATTGGAGGGAAGAGTGTGTTTGCATAGGGAGGGTAAAAATTGTAGTGGGAGCCCATGAGATGAATACAGTAAGCCAATTCAGAAGGGTGTGAGTTGCAGTAGTTATTTGGAGATGAAGATGCTTGCACAAGATAGAGTAGCATGTAGAGTTGCATCAAACAAATCTTTGGATTGACAACCACAACAACAAGAATAAAATTCTGCTTATCTATGGCCCTTAAAATGTCATTTGTTAAATGGTACAGACTTTTTAAAGTTAACATTACACATTAAGTGTTTAACACTTTCAGACTGAAAGCACAATATAGTGTAAAAAATTCAAAACCAAATAAATTGGTCCTAAATTGATAAAAGTTAGCATACCCTGCACAGATGTTTTTTGGTAAACTATTGGTATTTTTATGAAACTTACCAGAAGAATAAAACTGTGTGCCAGACTGGGATTCAAACTCAGCACCTGTGGTTTTGCACAGGCAAGTGCTCTATCGACTAAGCTACTCAAGCGTGACTCACAACCTGTTCTCACAGTTTTACATCTGCCAGTGCCTCACCTCCTACCTTCCAGACTCCACAGAAGCACACTTTGAACCTTGCAAGACTAGCACTCCTCGAAGAAAGGATATTGCAGAGACATGGCTTGGCCACGGCCTGGAGGATGTTTCCAGAATGAAATTTTTACTCTGCAGTGGAGTGTCCACTGATATAAAACTTTCTCCCAGGAGTGCCAGTCTTGTAAGTTTTGCAGGAGAGCTTTTGTGAAATTAGGAAGGTAGCAGATGAGGTACTGGCTGAAGTAAGGCTGTGAGGATGAATCATGAGTCATGCTTGGATGGTGCAGTTGGTAAAGCACTTTCCTGCAATAAGCAAAGATCCTGAGTTCAAGTCTCAGCCTGGCACATAGTTTTTAATCTGCCAGAAAGTTTCATATCAGCACACACTCTGCAGCAGAGTGAAAATTTCACAATGGTATTTTTATTCCCTGTTATGGTATCTCTTGGACTGTATTTTGATTTTGAAGCCATTAATGGGCCCAAAACCACATTACAGGGATCCCATACTTTATTGTGGCCAAAGATTTGACTTTTTATTTCTAAAATACTTGTGTTTTAAGGGGCTCAAGATCTTTTAAAACACAGTGTTTTTGCCTCTTCTTTTTTGCTTCTAAAATATCTGGCTAGTCACATTTTTCCCGGGATATTCATGCTCACTGACTTAGGATCTGATTCAGGTTATAGGTCTACTTCAGGACACAGAATGTCTTTGTAATATGTCCTGATCTTTTTAAAAACATAATCTTTCGTTGTCTTGTCATCCCTGCTAAAATGACTGCATCAGGAAACACAACAGGTCCAATTTTATTGGGAAATATGTGGTGCACAAATTCATTTTGACTAATGTCCTTTTTGTAACATACACTACCTTTGTAGTTAATGATGAATTCAAAGTGAACATATTTAGTTATGTGAGGTAATTTGTTAGCATTACTGTTCTTTGAGATATTTAACCAATCATACATATTCATAGCAACTTCACCTTTTCATTTATAGCAGCAAGAGCGTAGTTAACATGTTGTACGTGTAGGTTTTCCTTGCTACAGTAACATAACTGTCAGCTGGCATTTTATGCCTGCCAACTGCAAACTGGTAACATCTGTACATATTTATATCTCATGTAGAAAAGTATCACTTGTCTTGTTTGGCGTCATTGTATTCAAAAATGTTCTTCTTTTATAAAAACCACTCTGAGCTCCTTAAAATGACACGAGGTCCATTTTCAGATGACGTACATCAGTCGCTTTTAATGATATTATTGATTCCTGTTGGATCCAAATAACTTTCAAATCAGTATGAGTGTGTATAGAATGGAGTAAATTAGTACACCACACAAAAAAATGAAAACAGATATTTTATATATTATCAGACATTTTTGCTTGTACTGACAAGTTTACCTCCTCAACATGAGATCCTTTTTCACTTTCTGTCTTACAATTGATAATTGACTATGAAATTATATCACAGTGTGCAGTGTAGTGTAACTAGTAAAATTATAAAGATTTGTTTTATGTATTTCTTTTATCAGAACATGTAAGAAAACTGAAACAGTGTTTTTTGTACTGTTCCATCATTATTGTCTTTCATGTTTCCACTACCAAGTGCTACACAAATCGTATTGTATTAAAGAAGTTAAAACATACAAAGAATGATTTCACACATACAGTGATAAGTTTTCATCTTTATAGAAGAAAGAAGTTCTATCTTAGCTTGAGTTTTTTCAAAATGACAGTAAAACCAACTTAAGCATATTTAAATATTCATTTTCTAACTGCTTCTGCAAGTCACACTATGAAACACAGTTTCCCCTGCTCATCTATCAAGTTGCATAGCATACAGGAAACAGTTATCAAAGATAATCATGAAGATCAGCACAAGTTCCTAGCCAAACATTAAAAATAGTATGTTATCGAACAATATACACCATTATTCATGCTGGTACTGAACTAGGGGTGTGCCACTGATGTACTTTCAAAAGAATATTGGTGCTGCTGGACAGGACAGTAAGTCTTATACATGGGATGGATCATAGAGAATCATGTTGTGAAGAGTTTGTGTGGCACAGATACTTAACTATATATGCTACGGACATTTTTAAATTAGTTACATTCTTTATTAATTAACCAGTGGAAGTTATCGACAGCAGTGATGTAAATCACAACACCAGGAGAAAATATTGCAGTTCTGCAGGACAACAAAATTAAAAATGACAGTTTGAAATTTGTGTATCAACAGATCACTCATGTGATTTGGTTTAACAAACTTCCAGATTGCTCTAAGTACTTGTAAGGGGAATGATTTTAACAACAACAAAAATAATAATAAAATCAAATAAAATTATTGGTGAAGACTCCATTACAGAACAGTTACCGAAAAAATTATCTATACTTGCTTTCTGAGAACGTTTGGAAAAGAAGAAAGGATCACAGAAGAGTGGAAAATAGGATTAACCCATCTGCTACATAAAAATGTCAGTAACTGCAGAAGAGTGTCACTTTTGCCAGTAAAATACAAAATATTACTAAAAATTCTCCTTAATAGAGTTGAAGAAACTTTAAACAAAAGGGAAGATCTTGCACAGAACAGATTTTCAATTTAAAATCAATAATTTGCTACAGAATGTTAACATACAGTAGTATCATTTATTGATTTCAAGAAATCATTTGACTCCAAAGACAAAGGAACGGCAGATAAAATCGTTAGAGATTTGGTGTTAAAGCAAAACTAACAAACATAATCCATTAAGCTTCAACAAAAATGATATGGGAGAAGTATCACAATCATTTAAAACAAAAGCTTGTGTTAGACAAGGGGATGACTTGTCACCTTCACAGTTCAACTGTATTTTAGAAAAAACTGTAAGGATCTGTGATTTGGAGATTTAAAAAAATACCAAATTTATGCAATAATTGTGGGAAGAAAATCAAACACAATTAAGGTAAACTGCAGCTTTTGAAGATGATTATACTGGCAGTAAATCTGAAAGAAGCAGTTACTCCAATAAATCTGTAAAAAACAGCTGGTCTCAATCTTTAAACTAGAAAAAAAAACAACCATGACAAATATAAAAACCACCAAAATACATAGAATAACAAATAGAGAACATAGAGTGAGTTAGTAAATTTAAATATTTTGCAAGACCATACAACAAAATGGACTAAAAAAATTATGCAACAAACACAGGAGTTAATAAAATGGAAAAAGCATATGATTTGAGCGAAAGTATCTACAGCAAGAAATGTATATGTGGAAAAACAAAACTCAGATCACTACACTACAGTGGTGCGACCAAAGTGTTCATATGCTTGACAATGAACTATAAGCTGAACAGAACAGGGGTATTTGAACGATGGATTATTACAAAAATAATTAGTGTAATAAAAACTACAGATAGTTGGAAAATGAGAATTAATGAGGAGGAGATCTATGAATGTATAGAGAAAATGTCAAAAGTAATGGCAAAGTGAGGATTAATTTTCTTTGGACATCTTTACTGAATGAATAAGAACAGGCTGACAGGACAAATATTCCTGTATTTCTGGAAAAAGTAGTAGCACGGATTACAGAACTGAGAAAATATCTAGAAAGAAACATCAAAGAATTGGAAATAACAATACAAAATGTTTTTAAGATTAAAATACTAATTTTAGAAGGCTTTCAAATAGGAAGAAATGAGAAATTGAATACAATGTGGACAGAAAAAAGGAAAAGATAATGTTACTGCCATGCCTCGTACTCTCCCATAACTCTGCTTTCTATTCCCTCCATCACTATAGTACTCCAGTTTCTCCTGGAAACTAGATTTAGATCGCCTTTCATGTACCAAGTTACCCATTCCCTGCTCTTATACACTCTGTCTCTCTTCATCTTCTGCTCGTGACATTGGCATGTATACCTTACCTGTTGTTGGTATTGGTTTGCTCTTGATGTTGAAGACAATAGCACTATCAGTGAATTGTTTATAGAAACTCACTATTTGCCCTGCCACTCTGTTCATAAGGAATCCTGCTCCTGTTTTACCAATTTCTGTTGCTGTTGATATTACCCTTGTTTCTCTGACCAGAAATTCTTATCTTCTTTTCATTTTTTTACTTAACTGACCTTACTGCATTTGTTAGACACTTAGCCTTGAATTATGATTTAGCTATCAGCTCATTTAATATTTCCATTTATTGCTTTCAGTGGAAGACCTTGAACGCAATGATGGCTCTCCTCAGAAACCGTATTTCATGTCTAAGAAATTACTGTCTATTTTGGGGAAGAAAAATAAAAAGAATAAATAGAGTTAAGATGCACAAAATATTCTATAAAGTGAAAAGTTAGTGTTTTGTAAATATGGATTTTAACTGAATCAGTAATTATTAGTTTCATAAACTAATTTTTTACTGGTTAAAAGTGATGTATCTACCTGAAAATTCTGTAGACTAAAAAAATATATCTGTATTGACAAACAAATAAAGACTGCAAGATTTTTATGTAACATTTTTCCTATTGTAACAGCCTAGTATTTAAATAAATAACACTTAAGTTCATACTCATTGTTTTGTATACAATCAAAATCAATCCAATAAAATTATGACTAGAAGCTTTGAAGAATTACAACCAACCATAAGCTAAATTCCATTGTGCTACTATGATGTAGGTTGCTCACCTCTCAACAACCTTAACTGCATCCTGAATGGGAAATGTATTCAGCAGAACATTCTCACAGGTTTCAATGTGGTCTTTTGAAATTTGAGCCTCTACTTCAGCTGAAATCACCGCTCGTTAGCTGTGACTAGGCTGAATTGCCCCTGTTCCAGTCCTTCTACTGAAGACAATACCTTGGTGATGTTAGAGGTTAAAGCAAAATTACAGTCTATCACTGGAATCCCCTTCCACATGGTGAAAGAAAATTGACCTTAGAGCCAGTCAAGCTAGGACACAAGGTCCCTAAGTTGAGATGGCAGGGTGTTTTGACAAAATCTTTTTTATTTGTAAAACATGCAACTACATCAGCACTTGGCCACAATGATTAAGGAAAATACCATCCACCAACACACAGCTTACAATACTCTTAATGTTCAGTTAATCCTTTAAATTAAAAATTAAAATTTATGTTCAAAATTTAAAATGAAAAACAATTAAAATAGGCAATATAAAAAAATTGAGCATCTTGCAGAATTACATTACTGCTTGATCTACGTTTTCAAGAACAACTTCAGAAAATTTAAAAATGATTTCTGAAAATTTAAAATTAAGTGTGAACAGAGCAAGCACACAAAAAGCTAAATGTCAAAGCTTAATTTTCAACCTTGGCAACTATGGCTGAGCTTACACAGTATTCTTGACAAACAGTAACAGCGTAACTACTGGATTTACATTTGAAAGTAGCAGGGCAGTAGCAGAAGACAATGATTTAAGTTACAAGTTAATATAACAAAATTTTCAACATGCACTACTTATTAATGACCTAGCCACATTAAATATTTGTTATTTGCTGAGCAGTTAAGTGGTCACCTTAGGCAAACAGCTATTGAAATAATGGGGTTACAAGAACACTGGCCCCACTACTTAATAACAAGCTACAATGGTGTGCGAGATCAGCAACACTCAACATTAAGTAGAATGCTAAATCACATTAAACCATTAAACACAATACAGTTACCGAATGCTGTCATTCTTACAGTGATAGCAGACAACTGTTTGCCTGCCTAGTTAATGGATATGAACAGCACTGGTTCCACTCACACCACTCTGCCAGGAAGCAATTTAGTTCTTGTCATATTTTTATTTTTATAGGTCCTCGGAAGTAAAGCACAGATGTGAACCCCTTTCAAGTTGCCCATAAAGCTGCTAAACCCAGGCACACAAAGGAACAGTTGGCTGCACAGTTTGCTTCTGCCATACTGCCCATTCTTGCCAAAACTGTCTTCATGCCAACAGCTTCATGCTCATTCACACAGTCACCACTTTGCGGCCAGTGCAGTGCGCACAACCCCTGGCTCAGAAAAGATAAATTGATGCATGCAAAATTGACACGAAGGTCAAAGCACATGCACCAACCTCCCCCTGCCCCTCTGAAACCAGAAACAACCCTGAATGGGAAGAGCTCTCAACTTACTTGTCTCCTCCACCAGCTATTTGACTGGACCCAGAATTTTAACCACAATATATGGTTCCCCCGCATGCCTCGACATTATCTTATCAGTTACCCCCTTCTCCTTCTTACTCTGATTCCAGACATTATGCACAAAAACACAGTCCCCCACGACAATACATGGCACATGCTGGTGTGTGCTTGTTTTTGATGGGCTGGAAAGCTATTCTTTCTTTCGACCTCCTACTTGGTCTTAAGACCACCAAGGTTAATGCACTCTGGTAGAATGTCATTAATGGACTGTAGATTACTTAGGGGAGAGTTTACCTAGTATGGAAGCAGTAATTCAATTGGGGTGCTCTTATAGGACTCGTGGCAGGCTGTGTTGAATGCCTGGCTAAGCCAAGCTACAGATTTTTCCCACTTCATCTGTGAGCTAGAATGATAAATAATCAGAGCAGCTTTCAAACTCCTATTGATCCACTCAGCAAATGAAGGCCAAGGATAATAAGGTGGCCCAAAGCTGGAAAGCATGAGAGACAGATGTGGCACAGCATTAGCCGCCATCACACCTTGGTTAGGTAACAATCACCCGAACCTGGTAAACGCGTCCACAGTCATGAAAAAATGATGATTCCCATCCTTGGTGCACAGGAGAGGGCCCAAGAAATCAACAAAAATTTTATCAAGTGGCCTGGATTCTCATGTGGATTGCAAGCTGTCATACTATGGACCAGTCTCCAGTTCCCCATCTTAAAATCCCAGCAGCTCTGCTCCATGGGCTGGACATCCCTCCCTAATGCTTCCACAAACTTCACTCATTTTGATGTCCCTCTCCTGCTCTTTCTCTAATTACTAAATAGCTGCAGAACCTCAGTGAGATTGGCTCCAACTACCAGGAGCTGAAGTGCTTCAAAGTGCCTGCAGATCCTGTAGCTTTGCATTCCTCAGTTGGCTCCATTTCTTGCCCCTGCAAAAACATCTTGTTTAGAGGATTGGCCACCTGATTCTCACCTCTGAGGATGTGTACAACATCAAATTGGGATGTGGAAATGCTTATTGCCCAATGCACTAGCTGCCTGGTCTCGCGTGGATGTGTCAAAACCCAGCTTAAAGCATGATTACCCATTACAAGTCTAATTCTCTGATGTTCAAAATAAAAACTGAAATAGTTCAAGTGTGAAGAGAACTGTGAGTGGCTCAAGCTCATATACAGAGTACCTTGTTTCAGGACCAGTTAGGGAATGTAATGCATAAGCTGACAACCTCCATTCTCCCCCTTCCTCTTGCAAAAGAACGGCCACAATACCAGAACAAGATGCATCCATCTGGACAATGAAGGGAAGGATGAAATCTGGCACACCTAATATTGGAGCAATACAGCCCTTCAAATGCCAGTTGTTGACTTTTGTGCCAGACAAATTTTTCCACTTTGCACCTCAACTGGTTGAGGAGTGCTGCTATAACAGCAAAGTTTGAAACAAACTTACCAAAAAATTCATCATTCCTACAAATCATGCCATGTCCTTCTTGTTGCGAGGAACAGGGAAATTGTAAATAGTCTTAGTGTGTGACTGGTCTATCTTAATCCCCGCTGCAGACACAATGTGCCACAAGAAAGAAATCTGTTGTCTACCAAGAGTGACCTTACTCGGTTTTACCATCAACTGCGCCTCATTTAACCAAGTCAAGACCTACTCTAGGTGCCTTAAATGTCTATCAAAACTAACACTGTACATCACAAATTCATCCAACTAATGGCATACACATTTGAACTTCAAATCTCCAAACACACTATCTAACAAGTGCGAGAGAACCACTGACCCAGTGACTAACCCAAAAGGCACCCGGTTGAATTCATTGAGATTATAATCCATACAGAAGGTGATGAATGGTTTAGATTCCTTGGGTAGTGGCATCTGATGGTATTCCTGCTTAATTTCCAAACCAATGAAAATTCGTGCCCCCCACAAACCACTTAAAACAGTTGTGTAAGTCCAGTAGTGGTAACAATTCATGAACCACAATCTGGTTTAAATGCCGATAATCCACTACTGCACAGTACCCACCCTTATTGGCCTTAGGGACCAAAAATATGGGCAAGGCATTCAGAGACACTGACTGCCTAGTGACATCATCTTCTAAGAGCTGATCTACAATTTTATGCAACTCATGCAAAAGCTGGTATGTAGTCTGCCAGACAGGTTTCTGGTCAGTTACTTTAATCTTACACTCTATTTTATTGGTCATACCCAGTCTATGAGGCAGTACCTCAGAAATTGCTGTAACAATTTCAACTGCCAGGAAATATCCCACCCCAAACTCAGCTGCCTCTTCCTGAACATTACAAACACTATTAGATGCAAAATGCTTACAGAACTTAAACGTTGCCTCAGGGCAGAACTTAAAGAACGGATCTCCCTTCCCGTAGTCTAACATACACTATGTACAGACTAGGAAATCATTAACCTAACCACCAAGCCTTTCATCACCCACTATTTAACAGCCAACATAAACTTCCTGACCCTGAGACTGAGTTGGATTTACCCAGTGATCTCAAAAGTGTCCCCAGAGGTGGTACAATACCCCACACTCCCTGGTTGTAACCGGGTCAACCCTGACAGATGCTTATGAGCCTCACACCAGTCAAAATCAATTAAAGAAACACTGCTTTTGAAATATAGCACAGCACACACTGGCTCCTTACCCACAATGGCACATACTGAGGGCAAGTGCACTCCACTGACAGTACAAACCTTATAGCATTCACGTGGTGAGTGGGGCCTTATGGTCCCCCACTGCAATGCCTGGCATATGAATTCACATCCCATTCTTGCAGTACTTGAAACTGTCTAAGTGTTCAGTACTACCACACCTGAAACAATACTGCAGATTCACTACACGCCCCTTACACTCAGTGTCAAATTGCCACAATGAGTTGTCACCCCGCATTGTTCATCACAATATTTAATGTTGTCAGTGTGAACAACCATTTTATCCATATTGGAAAATGATATTGATTTCTTACCAAAGACAACCCACAAACGATCAGATGGACACACCCCTTCCAAAATATAATGGATGGCATCAGTTTCAGAGGTCTCAAAAGACAGGGCAATCCGGGCTACTTGCACCTTCTTGGCACACTCTACCAATGCTTCATCAACGACTTGCACCCTATGAAATAGCTAATAACCAAATCCTTTCTCCAACATGAACCAAGACACTGCTCCAGAACTATCTTGCAAAGAAGCAGTAAACCCCCTTCTACGCCCAGTACTTTGGCTATCAAATGGCTTAAATGCCCCTGTGTTAGTGGTTAAATTGCAAGACAAATCACTGTGCCAGAAACTTGAAAGATGGCCAGCTGCTCTTCCAATTTAACAGTGATCCACAATAATCTTGTTATACTATACATATCATCAACTGAAAGGTCCCTGACCATCTGAATGATTGGCAAAAGTGGGTTGGAAAGCTTCAAGAACTGACTAGAACCCACCATCCAGTAATTTCCCCAGTATTATGCCTTTGGTCTTCCTCCACCATGCTACCAACCTGCCAACTTCAGGAAGATAAGCAGCCTCTGTATGAAATTAATCTCCTCTTGCAATGCCTGTATAGAGGATGCATTTTTTACAGTCGTGAACAGAGGTCATTCACTCTGTTTATTTCATGGTCCATCCGGGCATGCAGCCTCAACCTCTGTGCATTAATACCTTCCAAAAAATCTACCCCCTCACACACTACATCCAACACAGTGAAGCATGGGGCACAAGAGGTACTCACCTCATTAGTGGATTGGGCTGTGACATCAGAGGGCTTTTCTAATGTTCCCCACAAGCATAGACACAGCTTGGCAGCACTGCGTTGGTTTGGCTTCCCACACACACACACAATTAAATTGAGGCTGTTTCTTCCTCAGATAATTTATTCTGAGAACACTTCCAACTCCCACGATAGAGAATGCTACAAACACAAGAGATTTTTACAATCAGAGCTAAATAGAAGTCAATCACAACTAAACAATTTGACAATTAAGCACTGGCTTAATTAAACTCTGTCCAAATGCCAATGCATGTGTCAAAAATAAATAAATAAATAAATAAATACAAATTAAAAAAACTACACTCTACTACCATTTGGAATCCCATTCTGCAAGGTGATAGCAAATTAGCCTTAGAGCCAATGAATCTAGGAAACAAGGTCCCTGGACTGGAAGCAGTAGGATGATTTGACAAAATCTTTGTTATTTGTAACACATGCAATTACATTACCACTTGGCCACAATGGTTAAGGAAAATACGTTCCACCAACAAATGGCGCTAGGATTAAAACACTCTTAGTGTTCAGCTAATTCCTTAAATTAATATTTAGAATTTACATTCCAAATTTAAAATTACAAAAATTGAAACAGGCAATATAAAAAAGATTCCACTGCAGAATTAAATTACTGCTTGACTCAGGTTTTCAAGACAGACTTCAGGAAATTTAAAATTTAATATTAAACACAGCAAGCACACTAAAACACAAGTAAAAGCACAAACAGAATGAGGCCAGCAAAATGCAACTACAAGAATTAAGACTCTTGCAGAATTAAATTACTTCTTCATTCAGGATTTCAGGAATTCCCAGTATTCTTGCAAAGAACAACAGGATAACTACTGGATTTACATTTGAAACCAGCACACCCATAGCCATAGACAGATATTTAAGGTACACATTAATATACTAAAATTTTCAACAGACACTTCTTATTAGCAACCTAACCACATTAAATACTCATTATTTGCCAAGAAGCTAAGTGACCCTCCTCAGACAGACAGCTATTGAAATAAGGAGGTTAAAAGAACACTTGCTCCACTACTTAACAACAAGACAGGTTTGTGTTGATGATTGGCAACACTCAAGATTAAGATGAATGCTAAATTGCATTAAACAGTTAAACACAATATAGTTACTGAATGCTGTCATTATTGCAGTGCTAGCAGATAAATGTTTGCCTGTCTAGTCCCCAGATACAAATGACGTGGATCCTGCACATATCCCTTCACTGGAAAGCAATTTAGCCCTTGTCTTATTTTTCTTTTTAAAGGTCCTTGGAAGCAAAGCACAGATGCAAACCCCATTTCAGGTTGCTCATCAAGCCGCCAAACCCTGCCATACAAACAAACAGCTGGCTGCACAGCTCACTTCCACCCTGCTGCCCGTCCTTGCCACAACTGAGTGTCTCCATGCCGATGACTTCATGCTCGTTCACACAGTCATCAACCTCCTCCAGGCCACCATCTCCCAACTTCTGCCATTGCTCTCCTTACATCCACAACAAAATGATGCAGCTGCTGCAATGTACATGCCCCCCTGGCTTGAGACAAGAAAAATCGATGCATGCAAAATCAACCAGAAACTCGTTGGGCACTCATCAGTCACATAGATGGATATTATAAGTGGTAAAAATAAATCAAATTCTAAGTGAGCAACATGTAACCTATTGAACTGAAATGTGAAAGAATCTTTGTTTATACCAATAATAAATGAAAGACCAGTTTCACTTACTTTCAACACTTAGAAATTTTATGTGAAGTTTCAAATTATATGATAAACCCCAACACTCTAAATATTAAATCTGCACTGATGCAATTACTGGTTATGTTTCTGGATAATGTATCTTTTCTTGGTAGTCTGGAGAGAGTTGTTTCAAATGGCAGGTACCACAAAAAATTCAAATCCTTCCAGGCACTGAGTGACAATAGCAGAGACGACAATGAACATTTGCCACTACAGTGAGAACTTTCTGCCAACAATAGTGTATCACAATAAGGTGGTCGATAACAGCTGAACACTGAAACATGCATCCTGGCACATATCTGACTGCTCTGCTCAACCATATAGTGAAGTCAAACAACTGAAAATCCATGATGGATTGTAATAATATTATGAAAAGGATAATTGCTTCTCACCGTATAGTGGGGATGCTGAGTCGCAGATAGGTACAACAAAAAGACCGTCACAAAATGAACTTTCAGCCAATAAGGCCCTTGTCGAAAACAGACAAGACTCACTCATGAAAATGCAACTCACACACAAATGACCACAGTCTTTGGCAAGTGAGGCCAGACTGGCTTCATAATATTGATATGGTGATGTCAGTTACTTTGCAATCAGAAGTGGTGAGAATTTAAATGACTCTCTCATATTGCTTCTACTTAAGTACTCACATCTTCTACACATATATAAACTACCATCACACACCAAAGTTTCTGCCTGTATGTTCAGGGTAACCTCAGGAACTACTGTAGGGATTTTGATATGATTTTCACTAACAGACAGACTGATCCATGAAGGAGGTTTGTGTGTATAATTTATAAACATTTCATGCAAATTGGTAGAACTATATTGAATTAAATTCTCCTGCTACCATCTAGTGGTGGATGACAAGATTGCTGGGAGTTGCCTAAGGCTGCCCGACTGCAGTGGTAGACCAGCACAAGCTACTGCTAATTGTGGGCCAGTGTGAGCTAGTACTGAGAGTGAACTGCTGCTACTGGAAGGCCTGCATAAGCTGCTGCTGAATTCCTAAATATTAAGCTCCTAAGAACAGAACTTTTGTTGTAAAGTTAATGTTTAGGGGGTATGACGGGAACTAAGAGCAAAGGTCATGCAAAAAATATAGCTCTCACCAGACTGGCACTGCAATTGGGCAGACTTGGCAGCACACAGTAGCTTGCAGCTGCCATTGTGGCCATGAGGTGTCACTCAAAATGTCAATTAAAAAGGGAACAGAAAACACTCATGCCTCCTGAAAAGTTCCCAGGCATTCATTGCTTAAACCATTTAAATTATATGAAATTCATGGTATTCAATTACCTGAAATTGTTCTCTCAGTTTTAATCATAACTTTAAGCAATGGTTCATAAACAAAATTCCCACAAGACCAGACAAGTCATCCTGTTGTAGATACTCAGTGCTGCCAGTCTGAAGCAGGGGCAGATCGCTAGTATGTTATAAAAAGAGATCAATAAATCTTTCTTTAAAAGAAGCTTTTATGTGAATTAATTGATATTTAGTTTGTACCTGATGAATTTGTGGAATATATTTGATAAAAAGTGGATGAATGCCACATATTAAAAAATCAATAACTCGTAAATGCAATATGACATAGTGATAACCCACATGTCAAGTTAAAGATACCTGAAAAAGGATTTAGCTGATGTATTCACTTTCGTTGGCATCATATTATTTGACCCATAGTGACTGAAATTACACACATCATTTTGTCACTGATACCAACGGTCCTCTGGACCTTGCTCACCTCTCTCTCTGCCCACGTCTGTCTACTTATAAATAGTCAATGTTATGTGATGGTAGCAGTATATTTTAAATATAAGAACTCACCTATTCTCACAATTAGTTGATTTCCCATCTCTACCCTATCCTTTGGTTCTGTGTTTGCCCACACATTTTTTTTTCTTCTTTTGCAATTGGATGATGATATGAAAAGCATGCAGTTTCATTTTTTAGCCACTAATAATTGGGTCCATAATGGCTTAATGTACCATTGCACATCCATTTTTATATACACTAATGGCTTTAAGGATGGTTACTATCTTAATTTAGTATTAAATTTATGTGACAGCCGTAGATTGATTTTCACTTCCTACATTGAGAGTGGCCATTGAACTTTTACATCTTATGAAGATCAAACTAAGTTTCAAAATTACAAAGTAGTCTGTAACAAGCAACAGAATGCTACTCCACATTTATTTTAATTTTATTGCTCCAGGACACTACTCAGTTTCGATATCTTCTCAAAATAGCAGTTTTGGTCAGTAAATGAGAGGGAATGATGTAATATGATCAGAGCTAGCAGGGCAGCCAAATGGAGCAGCAAAACTGCTGCATTCTGACACAGCAGTCTAATGACAGATCAATACTGCCCCTTCCTAATGCAGGAAGACACATTCCATGTCAAAGGCAGTTGAATCTACACCCATGCACTTTTAGTATAAGACTCGAACACCTATAAATACCTTCAGCCTAGACATTAGCTGACGCAATGTGAAAACTAAGATATTGTCAAGTGCCCCTTGGTATGACAACATGCACAGTAAACAAAAAGTAAGATAGACCCAAGGATCAGTAGAGACAGGGAAAGAATCTCCCCTACTCCACCGAATTATACCTTTGTGGCTGGGGCAAACAGTGCCTCACTGTCACGCCTTCGCCCCAGAAATACTGCAAGTGCTGCCTCTCAAGTTATCAAAGACTTATGGCAATCAAACTATAAAACAAAAAATCTCCACCCCCCCCCCCCCCCCTGCCCCCACCCCCAGGCACCACTCATCCTCAATTGGCTGGACACCATCAGCAGTACCTCAAAAAGAAAATCAGTATTACAAATTTTGTGACGAAATCAGGTGAAAAAGTGTTCTTAGATGCCAAATAAGGATAGCAGGAGGGGAAAAAAATAAAAAAAACACTTTAGAAACTTTAGGTATCCTGAATGCCCAAAAACAAAGGAAACCACATGGAAGGCATCACAGCAGACCTCCATGAGTTTCATAAAGAAATCCCCCATGGCATGATGGACGTCCACTCAAGAAACTGCAAGAGCAGGGCACAGATGTCACCAGACCTGACACGTTAGGTTCAGGAGGCATACCCTCACACAAAATTTTAGGGTTATCACATATTTCAGGACACTGTAGACATAATTTTATCCATAATTTATTGAGTAGGACCAGGTGAAGCGAATGGGAGAGACGGTGTTAATCTTCTGGAGAAATGTGGATAGGATTTGCTCAACCTCAATCCAAATGTCATCAGTGAATCTGAACAAGGTGGGTGGTTTGGGATTCTGGCTGTTTAGGAAGAATTCCTCTAGATGGTCCATGAATAGGTTGGCATAGAATGGTGTCATGCAGATGCCCATAGACATACCCTGGATTTATTTGTAGGTAATGGTTTCACAGGAGAAGTAATTATGGGTGAGGATGTTTGTCATGGCGACTAGAAAGGTGGTGTTTGGTTTGGAATCCATCATGCATTGGGAAGGGTAGTGTTCAATAGTGTTGAGGCCATGAGCACTATGGATGTTAGTGTAAAGGGAGATGGCATTAATACTGACGAGCAGGACACCGTGTGTTAAAGGAACAGTAACTGTGGAGAGTCGGTGGAGGAAATGGTTTGTAGCTTTTATATAGAAGGGTAGGTTATGGGTAATAGGCTGAAGGTCTTGTTCTATGAGGGCAGAGATTCTCTCAGCAGGGGAACAGCAACTGGCCACAATGGAGCATTCTGGGTGGTTGGGTTTATGGACTTTAGGAAGCATCTAGAAAGTATGAGTTTGGAAAATGGTAGGAGTGAGGAGAGAGAAGGGCTCCAGTGAAAGGTACTGGGATGAGCCTGAGGACTTGAGGAGAGACTGGAGATCCAGCTGGATTTCTGGAAAGGGATCACTGTGGCAGAGTTTGTGCATGGATGAACCTGACAGCTGGCAGAATCCTTCACCCGGGTAATTCTTGTGGTTCAAAACAGCAATGGTGGAGCCATTGACAGCAGGTAGCATTGTAAGGTTGGGATCAGTTTTTAGGTGGTGAATTGCAGATCTTCCTGCTGATGTAAGGTTAGCTTGCATGTTGAGGGATTTGGGAAATGATGGTGGTTGTTCCTTTCTGCAACTCAGAATCTCCGCTATATGGTGAGTAACAACTATCCTTTTCATTATATTGTTACATTCCATCCCGGATTTTCCTTTGTTTGATAAAGCCAATGGAGTGGCATCTTTTAAACTGCCAGGGAAATGAAGCAATCATGAGAAAGAAGTAGGCAATCTAGATGATTTCTACAAGAATCTTTTATGCTGGACAATATTTGATAGATGTATGAGAGGCAAATACCCAACTGCAGACAGTTTAGTTTTGCAAATGAAAGAGAACTTGGATTTTAATGACAATTGGTGGACACTGTTACAAATATAAAAGGACATAGGCTTTTGATGGTGTAAGACAAACAATGGGAGAAAATTCCTTACGGAGAGAAATGATATTGTGGCTGCAAGGACTGTATTTTTAAGAAGAATGGAGGAGATTTGAATGAGTGAGACACCTCAAATTTATTATATCGAGAAAATGTATGTCAACCAGAATGACGCAAAGTCAGTGTGCTGAAAAATGAGTTTGTTGGTCTAAAGTTCCAGTAGGTAAAGGTAGTGGGCTTAGTGTCATACATGCAGGAGCAGCGGGCACAGGGTTTATACCTGAGAGTAAATCAATATTTAATGCTTGAATGTAGAAGAGCTCTGAGGATTGCCACAGTGAGAAGACATACACTGTATTTAAATAATGGTTTATACAACAGTTATTACCATACCTCCACCCAAACTTAGTCATTGTGATGGAAAATGGCAGTGTCTACTCAGTGCAACTCAACAAAGTTCCTACTACCCATTCTAGAAAATCTGATATTATTGCTTGGTTATCAAGTAGTAGCCCTCACAATCCATCTTGAGCCAGAGTGGAATTTATGCTACTTGGCAACACAAATAAGCCACCTTACCGTACCTATGAGATAGATGAGATTGCTAAACAACATGGGCACCAAATAATTGTACTGCCACCATACCACTGCCATTACAATCCCATTGAGATCATACAGGCACAGTTGAAAGCTGACATCACAGAAGAATACTAAGCTTTTAAAATTGCAGATGCTGAGAGTCTTATGCATGTAGAAATCAAGACCATCACGACTAATGCATGACTGGACTGTGTAAGGCATGCAGAAAAATTACAGGCTGAGGACTATCAACAAGTAATTAGTAGGGTCTGTATTATGGAGCCTTTCATAACAAACCTTGGGCAGCGAAGACAATGGCATCAATTTACTGGTTTGAAGTTGGTAAGTACTACATACATTTTTGCCTTGTCTGTGTAGCGTTGAATTTGTGGTTGCATTAACTGTTATTAACAGCTATGTATCCATCTACGAAACAATGATTATGCAATTTTATATTTCATTTATGTAGAGGCAAATAGTGACCATGAGCAGCTATTGTAAGTGAATACCGAAATAATTTCTCACTTTTAACAAAAATCAGTCTTTTTTTATCTTGTTGTGATTTGACAAACTGGGCAAGTACAAGACTATTTACACAAGTATAAGATAAACAGTTTGCACTATTTCAAAATAAATTATGTTAATGTCACTGTAGAGTACATAATGCATTGTTTATATCTTTAGTCGGATATATTTCAATGTTATTACACACCCATGAATAGGGCTTTTCTTGCGTAGCTCCACAAATGTTCTTTACATGACTACATGTCTTACTGGTCTAGATATAATTTGCTAAAATGTGTCATTTGTGTAGAGTCATATTGCAATTTAAATGCATTCTCATTGCAGTCATGTTCACTTGAGCACAATTTTTCACTTCCTCAGTTACAATCATTTCAGAGCAAGTCTGGTTTGTTGCTATATGCAGTCATTCTGAAGTGGTGGCAGACAATTGCACTCTCTACAATATCATGAAAAATTTAATGATGCCCTGTCAAATATTTCCAGTTGGGCTCTACAGCAAGTTGAAGAGAGTTCACTTACGAAGGTTCACCACAGGTACTGTTTCACCTCAATAAAAAGAATTGTGTCTAAGGACGAGAAATGCATTATTTCTGTGGTCATACAGACTGCATCAAAATCAGTAGATCAAAAACAGATTGGAATCCATGAAAACAGAGACAGAAACTGTATGGCTGAAATTTGAAATTAAAGTACAAATAGAATATTTATTAGGTGCACAATGTATCCATTGTGATGGTGAAACTCTTATGAATAACAATATTGCTAGGGGTGCGCCCACTTAGCAACCCATTCAGCTGACTGCACTCTACTATAATAAAAGTGACTCATAGAATCACAAAAAGATTCAACAGAGATCACTGCACACTTATGGCATTCTTAGACACAGGACACACTTTTTGACAAGTTATGGCACCATGGACTAATCTACAAGCTGATTCAAATGGGCCACCCAACCAAAATCGTACAGGTAATACAAAGCAAAACAAATGATATATGTCACCAGTGAGTACTGCAAAGGGGCATCCTGCCCTGCGTGGTGTAACAAGTTGTCTCACCTCATTCTCGCAGTCAGATGAAAGACATTCAAGTAAAAATGGCATCTAGAGAATCTCCAGTGTATGCACTTTGTGTTGACATATATGCATAGATAATGAAAGAAGCATGACGGCAATTGATCATTTCTACCCTCTGTGAAAGGGTCACATATGCTTTGGTGGTGTTTTGGAAGGCAGAGAGAGAGAGAGGGAGAGAGAGTGATGGGGGGAGGGGGAGGGAGGGAGGGAGAGGTGCTGCCCACAATGTCTGTGCCCAGAAACAAGTGAGGATAGCAGAAGAGAATCGTTCTGTGATTATGGGATTCACTTCAAAACTGTTGTTCTAGTGAATATCAGATCTGTTCACCCAATGTAAATGAATGTTATATAAGAGGAACAAAATACAGAAGAGTTTTTAACAGGCAGCTATGTCATTTCATAGCCTGAAGAGTATAGAGCTCTCTTACAGTCCTCAACCTTCTGCAGACAGTGAAGCAGTTCCATGGTATAAGTAGTGGCATTGCATAGCAGGTCCACAGCATCAAGTAACTACGAGAAGATGATTGTAAAAATTACATAAGATGAAAGGGCTTACGAACATATCATGGTGACAGATCATTACAAGCCATAACCAGAGCCCATAACACTTGAATTAAAAGTACAAGAGAAAGTTGAATTAAATAGTGATACAACTAATTCCTTGGATTACACTGCAGAACATCAGAAGGAAATTCACAAGTTGTGGGAAGCATTAGAAAATACCCAGAAAGAAGTTAATAAGAAAAAGACTTTCAATAGTTCTGAGTTACAAAGTAATGTATTAGAGGAGCTTCAGCTTTGAAGTAATACCAGTACGGATTTATCCAAATATTTGTTAAAGTTTAAATCTGGCGGGGAAGTGACTCTGCCTATTTTCGGCAACCATTTTCTAGATAATACCTAAGAAGTAGGAAGACCAATGGAAAACTAACTTTTCCCTTAGTTAATTGGTAGGGGATACAGCAGAATGAGGAACAGCTCATTCAGAAGATTTTAAATCCTGGGATGATTTTCAAGAGGAATTTAAAAAAATATATTGGTCCTCTAGTACACAAGAGAAACTTACTTTAGAATTATTAGACACAAAACACTATAGTAGTTCTTGGGGTAGCAGTAATAAATACAATGAATGGCATTTAACATGATATAAATATTTAGATAAACCAATAGAGGAAGCACACCTTGCAAAGGTAATAGTATGGAGGTTACCCCATTATAAAAGAAAGGTAATTTGGTGTAGATTGATTGATTGATTTCTTTATTAATCCATGTAACACTTTACATTGTGTGGATTTCGTCAGCAAAATCATATACAATACAATATACCTACAATTATACATATAAAATTTGTATTTACACACATTTTTGAGGTATCTTAAATTAGTTTTATATCCTTGTGTAATTTGTAATTTTCTTATAGTACTGTACAATTTTGATTTCATATTATAATTATTTCCTCATGTATTACAATGCAGGCTACTTTAATTACACTACATGTTTTAATTCAGATAGTCCATTACTGCGTAATAACTTTTATTTAATAAAAAAAAATTTGGTTTTGTTTTGAACTGTCCGATTGTGTCAATATCTTTTATTTTTTGGGGTAATTTATTATATAATTTAACAGCATTGTACAACAAGCTCTGCTGAGTTTTAACTTTATTTTTCCTCTCTAGATGCAGATTGTATTGGTTTCTAGTTTCATAGCTGTGTACTAAAGAATTTTTCATATAGCAGTCAATATTTTTTTTTTTTTTACATACATAACACTTTGAAAAATGTATTCACAGGGGACAGTAAGGATTTCCAGCTTTTGGAAATGTTCAAGGCAGTGAGCCCTACTGCCACTCTTGGTTATTATACGAATTGCTCTTTTCTGTAATTTGAAAACTATTTGAATATTTTTACTGTTGACTCCCCAAAATATTATTCCATAGGTAATAACAGAGTGGATATAAAAAAAATATACAGATCTGACACATGTAGTATCACAAACTGCAGTCAGAATTCTCAGAGCATTGCATGCTGTAGCGATTCTGTTACTAAGTATTTTAATATGTTCTTCCCACTTTAACTGACTGTCAACATGCATACCAAGAAATTTTGTGTAGTCTACACATTCTATAGTTTCATTGTTTAACTTAAAGTTGTTATAGTGTGGTTTTTTGCAGACATAGAAGTTAACAGCATTTGTTTTTTTAAGATTTAGTGTTAGTTTATTATTGGATGCCCACTCACATACACTGTTTAGTGTTTGTTTGGCTTTTTCTTTTAGTGCATCTGGCGATTTGTCACTGATTAGAACATTTGAGTCATCTGCAAACAATATTGTTTGTCCATGCTTGATGCTCTGTGGGAAGTCGTTTATGTAAATGAGGAATAGTACTGGGCCAAGGACACTACCCTGTGGGACACCTATATTTACGTAATTTGGGTCTGAAGTATACTTTACAATATAGTTTGAGCAACTTGAAATATGTGAGATTTCAGTTATCTGTCTTCTATTTTTTAGGTATGACTGGAACCATTTGTTCACAAGTCCCCTTATTCCAAGTTCATCTAACTTATTTAACAATATGTTGTGGTCTACTGTATCAAACGCTTTAGTTAGATCAAGAAATATACCAGTTGTGTAGTTCCCTTTATCTAATGCTTCTAGAATGTGTTTTGTGAGGTGTGCTGTTGCTGATTCTGTGCTTTTCCCTGATCGAAATCCAAACTGGTCAACAGACAATAAGTTGTATTTATTTAAATAATTCATTAGCCTATCTTTCATAATAGTTTCTAATATTTTTGCAAAGCATGATAGTAGAGATATTGGCCTATAATTTTCAATTATTCCTGCATCACCTTTTTTGAAGAGAGGTAGTAATTTCGCATATTTTAAATAGTCTGGAAAGTAGCCCTGCTTGAAAGATTGATTTATAATATCAACTAAAGGTGGAAGTAGGCTCTTGATACAGTCCTTAATTATAAAAATGGGGACTTCATCCAGACCAGCTGAGTTTTTGTTTCTCAGTATGCTGACTGCTTTATAGACTTCTTCCTGTGTTGTAGGGAATAACACCATTGAGTGTGATACACCATTATTTGGCTTTTTGACCTGAGGGGCTGTTAGAAAATTTTCCTGTAATTTTATTCCTATGCCACTAAAATAATCATTTATATAGTTTGCCAAATATATTGGGTCTTTTATTAGAGTCCCTTCCTCTTTGATTTTCAAGTTTGACAGATTCAATTTCCTGGTACCAGTTTCCTGCTTCACAATCTTCCATACTGCCTTATTTTTGTTTTCAGCAGAGTGCACTATTTTGGAGTTATGAGCTCTCTTTGCTGCAAGCAGTATTTTCCTATATGTTTTCCTATATCTTTTATTAGATAGTAGTCTACTGTTAGTGATTCATTGACATGCATTGAATGGCTTAGCATATTAAATAAAGAACATAATGATGACGTCCAGGAAAAAAACTGGGACAGTAATTATGTGGAAGATAAACATTTTACCAACAATTTTGCAAGAATGAAGGAAACTAATTTACATTGTGAGAGCCACAGAAGCAATAGTCAAAGCCATTCATGAGAGCGAAGAAGGAATAACACACAGTCTCAAGTGTTAGTACAAAACATAACCAAGAATGTTACAGGTAATGGAATACCTATGAATACATCTATGGCCAAAAACACAGAACATCCTGGTATGAGTGATATGATCCAGGATGTAACAATACAATCATAGGCTTATATATAGAAAAGTCTATAGCTTTTAGGAATAAAATACCTATGTGAGAGTAGATACTAGATGAAAATGAGAAAACCCAACCAAACCTCAAACTTGTGGAATTATATGGAAAGAAAATAGATATTTTTATAGACTTGGGCAGTGAGATTTCCATATTTGACATGAGGTTTTACAAACGATGAGAAATAAAGATCTATGTCCTATACTGCCTGTTATGGGTGTATATATTGTAAAAATTACTGGAAGAAATGGTAAGTTAATTAAACATGAAACCATGCATCTATTAGCATAGGAAATTTTCAATTTATGCACACTTTGTCTATAGTACTGAACGCTAATTTACAATTACCATTTGTGTTGACTGGTTATTTATGGGGTGGCTATATATTTTGAAGCAGCTTTATTGTTCTGGAAAACCGATATTTGTCGGATAGTAGTACCCTTTAAGGTGAATCCAGCAGTGGGTAAACAAGACATATTGGTCAACAATATCTGTTTAATTGCAAATGTGAGACTGGTGGGCCAGGAAGAACGTACAAGTAGTATAGAAATTGATAACAACCAAATATACAGTAAAGCTTATGAACCTGTCCACATAGGGGAGCAGCAGAAAAAAGAATTATACACTATCCTAAGGAAATCTACATACATCAGTATTCTCATATAGACTGGGAGTAATACGTGATTACACTTGTCAATTTAAAATAAAGGGTGCAAGTCCTTCATTTTGTAAACCTTACCCTGTATTTTTAAGTTTATGACTGGTGGTGTGAGAAGAAATAAATAAAATTACAGAAAATCAAGTACTGAACATAGCATAAGTGTTTACAAAAATCCATTGCTAGTTGTTAAAAAAGCCACAGGCGGAGTGTGCCTGGTCCTAGACATACATACTCTCAATAAGCATACAGAGACCAAAAAAAAAAGACCCATGTGCATCATTGAACTGCTTCCTATGTTTGAAAAAGTCAAATATTTCATTTTAATGGATCTGACAGTTGGATACTGCCAAGTAATATTACATGAAAATCCGAAATAATTATGCAAGCTTCCTTTTTTGATGGAAAGTCATATCAATTCAAAATGCTACCTTTTAGCCTATATATTTCAGGTTCAGTATTTGTTTGAGCCTTAGATGAAGCTTTATGTAAAGACTTATAGCAGGACTGAACTATTTACAAAGATGACATTAGTGTCTGAAATATGGGAAGAGCATTGTATCTTATTAACAAAAACTGCACAGAAGTTTTCTGAGAAAGGTAGTACTATTAAGTTATCAAAGTCTCATTTTGGCAGGGAAGAACAAAAGTTGTTAGGGCATCTGCTTAGCATAAATGGCACAAACCAGATGCATAAAGATTAAGATCCATAAAAGACTGTCCAGAGCCTCAGAACCTAAAACAATTGCACTCTTTCCTAAGAAATCTCAGATTTCTGATAAATCAATATGTATGGAAACAAATATTCGAAACATCAATCATTGCCCAGGTAAGTCTATTTACTTTTGACCACTTTGGAGAATACTTTGTCCCTGTGAGTAATAGTCACTGTAAGGCTTACACTTTATCCTTCAGGCTGAGACTGTTTACATAGATTAGCTTGTGATGTGGGTGTCCCTCTCCTCACTCCTCTGCATAAAGAAAGTGTACAGATCATCCTTCCATGGATTCACCTGACCAAGGATTAGACCATCCCTCCTATGGGTCCATCTATCCTTCCTCTCTCCATACAAAATCTGGGTTCACAGTCTTAAAAATTTGAAACCACATGTGCAGCTAATGACTCTTATTTCTATAACTTCCAACATCCAACATTAATGTTTCTCTCTAGCCTAGAGACTTTTAGCCAGCTAATTAAAATCTAAGTTGCCTGCCTCCTTCCTTTATATTCTTTTTTATGCTTTTCACAATGCTATAACTCACATATATGAGGTCTGTTCGAAAAATTCTGGAACATTTGTAATTTCGCGCCAATGGCGTGTTGCAGCAAAATTTGGTTGGCATCCCTGTGCACAACTGTATTTAATGTGTTACTGTGAGAAGTTTCATTGTTGTATGTCTGTTATTTATTGTTCAATGCCGTATTGAGTTAGAACATTGTGTTGCACAGTTTGCAAATTTCGAGATGGTAGAGTTAGAAGAGCAATGAGTCTGCATTAATTTTGCATGAAACTCAAGAAAACCTGCACAAAGGTACACCAAATCATGAAGAAAGCCTATGATGATGAGTGCTTAAGCTGTACTCGGGGTTACAAATTGTTTACATGGTTTAAAAATGGCCAGACGGAAGTTAAACATGAGCCACATTCAGGATGCCCTTCAACATCTACAGATGGTGTTCATGTCAGGAACGTCAACAAAATTGTGCATGCCAATCGAAGACTGACTGTCAGAGAGGTTGCAGAAGAATGTAATATTTCATCATGTCATCAACTCCTGATACAGTTTTAACAAAGCAGGGTTACCCACTGCTATCCTGTTTTGGTTTTACACTCCTTCAGTAACTTAGTTAAGCAATGAACTATTTTTTTTTCATTTTCACTACTCAGATTCCGACTACATATTGTGCGGCCTTCAACCTCATACACAGAATTCAGAAATAGTTTAAATAAAATTCCCCTAGTAAAATCTTATTATTTAAGTACATTCTAATGTCTATTCAGAAAGTAATGAGCTAATTAGTGTTATTGGAAATGCATCCTATTAAAAGTTATGAACAATGACATATTGTGCAATACATATTAAGTAAAATTCGAGTGAGCTAACGGATCGAATTCAGCTATAAGGCTGCATCCAACAGAAAGCCTAAATTTTACGGATTCCAGCGAAGTGTTTAAATTAACCTAAAGTCTATTAGTTAAATAGATATTAAGACTTGAAATCTGTAGCCTGTATGACTTTCAGTGCCAATTGTGACCAAACTACTGAATAATTCCGAAATCTGTTTTGATACTTTTGCTACCTATATTTTTCTACATAAAATGACTTAAGTCTCAACTTTGTAAGTGCATTAATTAAGAATTAAGTAAATATGAATAAGTAAAAATAATTGATCAAGAGGGCTGCCATGGTTATAAGTCGGGAATTCCCACTGCGGATGCACAACTTAGTTCTGCGTATTTAAATTGATACATCACTCATGTTATTTAAGCAATAAAACCCAATAGTTAACTTCAAAACCAATTAGAAAGGATCATTTTAACCCTGGGAAATTATAAACTATAATATATTAAAAGAAATAGTCAAATATTCAAGCCCTCGTCTATATAAGGTCCGAGCTAGTGCCGTTCTCAGTTAGTTCTCGGTCAGATTCTCATGGAGCAAAAGTGCGGCAAGTCGGTTCCTGAATGTGATGTGTTAATACTTGAAACAGAGGCTTAACTTTTCCGGTCGGTACCAAAAAAGTTTAATTGTACTCGGCTTTGAACATTTAACGCATATTGTGAACATTGTTAAAGACTAGAAGTTTTTGACCTACCTAATGTGACGATTATTAAGTGTAAGAGGCATGGTCACATGAATATTGCGTGTGTGAGTGATAACAAATAAATCTCACTGTGGTTGTCATAAGTGCTCAACAATGAATATGGTCTTGAGTTTTAATTTTGGAAAACATAATCTAGGATCCTGGCTTCTTAATTGCAGTGTGATTTGGGTGAGACAGACACAGCTACCGAGAAGACAATATTGAATAAGTAAAGCAAGGTGGGTCAGGAGCACTGCGCACTAACTACTGGGTGAGGAAATGTTTCACTACATCCGGTTGTGACGTGAACTTTAAGCGGCACTAATACAAGGATTCAGCCTGGCGCGTTACATGTGGTGCCCCTGTGGCTGAGGACATCAAACTTACGAACCTTAAGATATATTTGGAAGACTGACTTAGAGTGAAATCAGTGGCAACAACAGCAGAAGTGAGAACCATGCACGTATAACTACATTCGACGCAGTTTAGAGATAGCCGTGACAGCGGCAACAGTAGCAGCCAACCAACGTGACGAGTTTACAGCAGCGGCGGCCATGACGGAAGCAGCAGCCAACCCACGCAAGCCGGACACAGCTGACCAGGGTCAGTGACAGCAGGCGCCGAATACGAATGGGAGCGAAATCTGTTTTGATACTTTTGCTACCTATATTTTTCTACATAAAATGACTTAAGTCTCAACTTTGTAAGTGCATTAATTAAGAATTAAGTAAATATGAATAAGTAAAAATAATTGATCAAGAGGGCTGCCATGGTTATAAGTCGGGAATTCCCACTGCGGATGCACAACTTAGTTCTGCGTATTTAAATTGATACATCACTCATGTTATTTAAGCAATAAAACCCAATAGTTAACTTCAAAACCAATTAGAAAGGATCATTTTAACCCTGGGAAATTATAAACTATAATATATTAAAAGAAATAGTCAAATATTCAAGCCCTCGTCTATATAAGGTCCGAGCTAGTGCCGTTCTCAGTTAGTTCTCGGTCAGATTCTCATGGAGCAAAAGTGCGGCAAGTCGGTTCCTGAATGTGATGTGTTAATACTTGAAACAGAGGCTTAACTTTTCCGGTCGGTACCAAAAAAGTTTAATTGTACTCGGCTTTGAACATTTAACGCATATTGTGAACATTGTTAAAGACTAGAAGTTTTTGACCTACCTAATGTGACGATTATTAAGTGTAAGAGGCATGGTCACATGAATATTGCGTGTGTGAGTGATAACAAATAAATCTCACTGTGGTTGTCATAAGTGCTCAACAATGAATATGGTCTTGAGTTTTAATTTTGGAAAACATAATCTAGGATCCTGGCTTCTTAATTGCAGTGTGATTTGGGTGAGACAGACACAGCTACCGAGAAGACAATATTGAATAAGTAAAGCAAGGTGGGTCAGGAGCACTGCGCACTAACTACTGGGTGAGGAAATGTTTCACTACATCCGGTTGTGACGTGAACTTTAAGCGGCACTAATACAAGGATTCAGCCTGGCGCGTTACATGTGGTGCCCCTGTGGCTGAGGACATCAAACTTACGAACCTTAAGATATATTTGGAAGACTGACTTAGAGTGAAATCAGTGGCAACAACAGCAGAAGTGAGAACCATGCACGTATAACTACATTCGACGCAGTTTAGAGATAGCCGTGACAGCGGCAACAGTAGCAGCCAACCAACGTGACGAGTTTACAGCAGCGGCGGCCATGACGGAAGCAGCAGCCAACCCACGCAAGCCGGACACAGCTGACCAGGGTCAGTGACAGCAGGCGCCGAATACGAATGGGAGCAGCTTGGCAGATTGCGCGTTTGCAGCAGTAGAAGACCACAGACATCATAAACAAGACACCGGCTGATGACCGACGGAGAAGACACCCGGAACTTTAAAGTATCGTACGAGCATATTATTCATAGCCCTCATGATATGCATGAGCATATCTGGTAAATTATTCTCATTTGACGAAGCCTGTGCCCTTTGAGCGCCACTACCAGTGTTCTTTTTCTCACTTAAATCCTTTCCATCAACATTACTCCTCTCTCTTCCCACTTTGTCTCTAATTGCAGTGGACGAAGCCTTAATTTCCTCGTCCCGCATACCACTTACTTCACTGTCAGTTATGGTCGAATTTAATTCTGACCTATTCCCACTGTCGTCTGTGAATTCTAATACTTCAGCTTTTCTACATCTAAAGTGTCACGCCCTTTCATTCCACTCACAATGTCACTAATGTTTCCCACTCGCTCAGTCTCTACTACTTTGTTTTCCTCACTTGACGTTTTGACGAAAGTTACAATATAGGCTATATTACATTTTGATGAAAGTTACAATTGTTTTGAGGGGAGGAGGAAGTTATGTGAGGACTTTGTGAATACAGTACAGGCTGTTGAGAAAAAGGGTAAGACTGAAGTACAAGCAACTAGGAAATTTTGTGCTGGAAATAGATCTGAAATTGAAAGCAAAATTGAGGATGTAAAGAGTGAACTAGATGTTAAGCCACTGATTGTAAACACTAGTGTAGGGTCTAAATTAGCTGAAATGGAAAAGAAAGTGCAAACTGTAAAGTACAGCTCTTGTAATGGTGTAAATTAGTTGTAAGAAATTCAGTAACTTTGACCGATGTGGGGGAGTGCATCTATTAGATTTTGTTAGAGAATGCAATGACTTACCTGATACCTGGAGTGAAAAAGAGAAAATGTCTTTTGCTAGAGATGTTATCATAAGAAATGCTTATGGTTGGGCTGCACAAGCAGCTGATTCTTGTAACTCATGGGGTGACTTCAAAACTGCATTTTTGAAGGAATATTGGTCTACGGAGAAACAGCAAAAGATTCTGAGTGAGTTTTGGGGAGGGGAGAGATATGAATCTAGAAAGGTTACTGTGAAAGGCTTTTGTCAGTACTGGATTAACAAACTGAAATATTTAGATAAGGAATTGGGTAGTGAAGTGATTATTATGGGATTGGAAACAAAGTTACCACAAACGGTTACAGAATTGTTGGTACCTGCTCCAAGGAGTAGCATTAATGAATTTTTAAGTTATGTGGACAAAGTGGAGAGAGTAAAACCTATCGTTGATAACAGTAGGAGCAGTTTTGATGACAGTATTAATAAAGGGAGAGATTTCCATGTTAATAATATGAGTGGATCTAAGTCTAGAAATTATAATAATGCCGATAGGAGTAATTGGAGGGAAAATAACCAGAATGGAGACAGAAGTGAAGGGAGAATGTCCGGAGATAGGAACAGAGGGAGGAATGGAAATTTTCATTCAGCACATTTAAACTAAGACAGGCTCCTGTGAAGTCTTACACTTGGGCAAGGTACTATGTAGAGCCACAGACAAATGATTATACAGTAACTGTTGAGGAGCAGAGGCACTCCATAAACAATAGAATAAGTGAAAAGTGTAATATACATAGTAGTTCAAATGGAAATCTTGCCAGCAGTACCCAGAGAGTAAGTGCTGAAATGGTTGTTGCATCAAATAATGCTGATGAATTGAGTATAAGTACTTCTATTCAGGAAGTAGGTACGGATAGCATTGAGTAGAAGTACTTCTATTCAGGAAGTAGGTAGAGTAGCAGAGTGTGCCATATGGATGCTAATAATGTTCTTAGTACAAGTTACCAGAGAGAATTCAGGCATTTAGCTTTATGATCATCTAAAGAGGGTTGTTGTTGTTGTTGTTGTTGTGGTCTTCAGCCCTGAGACTGGTTTGATGCAGCTCTCCATGCTACTCTATCCTGTGCAAGCTTCTTCATCACCCAGTACCTACTGCAACCTACATCCTTCTGAATCTGGTTAGTGTATTCATCTCTTGGTCTCCCTCTACGATTTTTACCCTCCATGCTGCCCTCCAATACTAAATTCCCTTGATGCCTCAGAACATGTCCTACCAACCGATCCCTTCTTCTAGTCAAGTTGTACCACAAACTTCTCTTCTTCCCAGTCCTATTCAACACCTCCTCATTAGTTATGTGATCTACCCATCTAATCTTCAGCATTCTTCTGTAGTACCATATTTCGAAAGCTTCTGTTCTCTTCTTGTCTAAACTATTTATCGTCCATGTTTCACTTCCATACTTGGCTACATTCCATACAAATACTTTCAGAAACGACTTCCTAACACTTAAATCAATACTCGATGTTAACAAATTTTTCTTCTTCAGAAACGCTTTCCTTCCCATTGCCAGTCTACCTTTTGTATCCTCTCTACTTCGACCATCATCAGTTATTTTGCTCCCCAAATAGCAAAACTCCTTTACTACTTTAAGTGTCTCATTTCCTAATCTAATACCCTCAACATCACCTGACTTAATTCGACTACATTCCATTATCCTCGTTTTGCTTTTGTTGATGTTCATCTTATATCCTCCCTTCAAGACACTATCCATTCCGTTCAACTGCTCTTCCAAGTCCTTTGCTGTCTCTGACAGAATTACAATGTCATCGGTGAACCTCAAAGTTTTTATTTCTTCTCCATGGATTTTAATACCTACTCCAAATTTTTCTTTTGTTTTCTTCACTGCTTGTTCAATATACAGATTGAATAACATCGGGGAGAGGCTACAACCCTGTCTCACTCCCTTCCCAACCATTGCTTCCCTTTCATGCCCCTCAACTCTTATAACTGCCATTTGGTTTCTATACAAATTGTAAATGGCCTTTTGCTCCCTATATTTTACCTATGCCACCTTCAGAACTTGAAAGAGAGTATTACAGTCAACATTGTCAAAAGCTTTCTCGAAGTCTACAAATGCTAGAAACGTAGGTTTGCCTTTCCTTAATCTGGCTTCTAAGATAAGCCGTAGGGTCAGTATTGCCTCACGTGTTCCAATATTTCTATGGAATCCAAACTGATCTTCCCCAAAGTCGGCTTCTACTAGTTTTTCCAATCGTCTGTAAAGAATTCGCGTTAGTATTCTGCAGCTGTGACTTATTAAACTGATAGTTCGGTAATTTTCACATCTGTCAACACCTGCTTTCTTTGGGATTGGAATTATTATATTCTTCTTGAAGAATGACAGATAACTTGGTCCTCTTCACTTATCATTTCTTCATCATTTTCTACCATTTTTTTTCATTACCTTACCTGATCAGACTTACATTTAATATTCCTTTTACTTATTAAATTATTCTCATTATCCAACACAAATTCAAACATTTCTTCATCATCATCATCAGCACTAGAATCATCATTATCCTCACCACTACTTAAGCTATTCTCAGACTCTGAACTACTGTCGCTTTCACTTTCTATCAATAATTGATCTATTAATTTTAGATAGTTTACCAGTAGCACCAATAATTTTTATACCAGATACATGCACAACAACTATTCCTTCAGTATCTTTAATAGATTCAAAGAAAGCTTGTGAAATACATTTTAAATCACTACCACTGTCCAGTAAACATTTCACAGGTACACTGTGCATCTTAGCAGTAATTACAGGATGCCATATCTCACTAACTCTAGCTTCTGTGTTCTCCTCATACAAAAGGTCTTCAATGATTTTCTCCCTGCTAAAATGGCCATCTGGTTCCCCAAAACCTTCATTAATCACTATCTAAAAGCATAAAACATGAAGTACTCTTAAATGTGGAATTGGTACACCAACTATTAGAATGCAACTTCCTAATTGTTCCCTGTCTCAGTGTTGGAGTTATTTTTGGGACCGAATTTTTGAGTAAGTGGCATGTCAATATTGATTTTGCAAATGGTAAATTTAGTTTTAAAGAGCCAAGAGAATATGTATGAAATGGCATTTTCAGAAAAGGTCAATAGTGCTAATGAAAGTGGTTTAGATGTACCTTTAAGATATATGTCTGTGGAAACAAACTTCGAGTATGGTGAGGAAGAAAAGATTAAGAATGAAATATTAAAGAAGGTAGAGGCTATTGAGGGTATCACAGTCAAACAAAAGGAGGAACTGAAGGGGATCTTGTTACAAAATAGTAAATTTTTTTCTGATAAACCTGGTTTAGTAAAGAACTTTGAATGTGAACTGAGGTTAAAAGAGCATGAACCATTCTTTAAAAAGCCATATGGTATACCATGTTCTAGAAAGGAAGATGTAAGGAAAGAAATACAAAGGATGTTGTCCTGGAATATAATTGAAAGATCAAACAGCAGGTACTCCAACTCCTTAGTTGTAGTAAAAAAGAAGGATGGAGGTGTTAGGCTGGTCCTTGATGCTAGGAAATTGAATGAAATAGTAATAAAAGAGAGTGACAGACCAGCTAACATTGATGAGATTTTGCAAAAGTTTTATGGGTGTAAATTTCTGACTTCTTTTGATGTGACTTGTGGATATTGGAATATTAGTCTGGCAAAGAGATCTAGGCCCTGTACAGCATTTTTGCATGAAGGTAAGTGCTACCAATACTGTGTGGTTCCTTTTGGTCTAAATATATCTGTATGTGTTCTTATCAGAGCTATTGATAAAGTATTAGGAGACGTATTATCCAAGGAAATAACATTGTATGTAGATGATATATTGGTTGCAAATTCCGAGTGGTTTCAGCACTGTAAGAGTTTGGAAACTGTGTTGAGAGCTATATACCAAGGATGGATAAAACTGAAATTAAGTAAATTAGAATTTGTTAAGAAGGAACTGTCATTTTTGGGACACATAATTAATGAACAAGGGATATTACCAGACAAAAGTAAATTGGCTGCAATTGCTGAATTTCCGCCTCCCAGAAATAAGAAAGAATTGAAAGCTATGTTCGGTCTATTTGGGTTCTACAGAAAATATGTGTCTGATCGATCATTCATGTTTGAGTAAATTACTGAGGAAAAATGTACCCTGGGTTTGGACAGAGGAATGCCAAGAAGCTTTTCAGAAATTAAAAACAGAATTAGTAAACAATAAGCTATTGTACCATCCTGACTTTTCACAACCTTTTTGTATGAGTACTGATACAAGTATTTGTGGGCTGAGAGTTGAAATCTTTCAGTTGATAATGACTGAAACTGGTGTTGAACACAGAACTATAGCATTTGCCAGCTGTACATTACATGATCATGAGAAAAATTATTATATTTCAGAATTAGAAGCCTTAGCTATCAACTTTGGGTGCCAAAAGTTGGAGTACTATTTGTTGGGTCATAAAGTAATAGTATATACAGATCACAAAGCTTTGAGCTACCCACAAAAATGTAAATTGAAACATGGCAGGTTAACTAGGTGGGCTATGTTTTGCAGCAACTTGATTTGGAAGTGAGATATGTAACTGGGAAAAGTAATATAGTGGCCGATGCTTTATCTAGAATGCCATTGGGTAGAAATGACCAGGAAAATGAAGATGGGCAGGAAGACCATATTAAACTGCCCTGTATGCAGGGGGTGAAGGGTGAGAGAGCTGTCAGGAAAATTTGTGAACAAATGAAGAAAGAACAGAATGATGACCCTAATTTAAAATTGGTTTACAATACTATAAATCCAATGATTATCCCAAGGTAAAACAATATTAAACTACGTATAAAGAGGTTCTATTTAGAAGAAAATCCGTAAATGATCAGGACTAGAAACTGTGTTTCCCCGAACAGCATGTTGACAAACTGACAGATTGTTTGCATGAAAGCTGTGGGCACTATGGGGTTAGAAAAATTGTTGCTAAGATTCAAGAAACAGTAACTTTCAATAATCTATGGAGAAAGTTATAACAGAGATTAGAAAAGTGTGACTTGTGTCAGAGAGTAATACTTCTAGGGGTTTAATTCATCCTGTCCTCCCTTCTGAACCTAAGGAACTTTTAGCGATTGACTTACTAGGCCCCCTTCCTGCTTCTACAGGAGGTTGTAAATATATATTTGTTGTTTTGGACACCTTCACCAAATTCGTTAAGTTGTATCCCATGAAGAGGGCTAATACTAAAACAATAGTTGAAAAATTAGAGACTGATTATTTTCCTAACGTAGGAGTACCAAATTCTTTACTGCCTGACAGTGTGCCCCAATTTTTATGAGAAAGATTTATGCAATGCATGGGCATGTACAAAATAAAACATATTAAGATATCAACCTACTTTCCCCAAGGAAATATGAGTGAAAGAGTAATGAAAGAAATAAATAGACTGTGTCGAACTTACTGTAGCAAAAAGCACACTGCATGGGCAAGTCGTATTAAATCCTTTGAAGATATCATATATCATATGTGGAATGAATCAACAGGATTTGCTCCAATGGAGTTACTGTAATGTTTGGAGAGAGACCATAAAATATTATAAGTGAGGAGGTAGATTTTCCAGTGATTAGTGATATAGCTCATGACGAAAAAGTTAGACTTGCAAAAGCCTAAATTTTACTGATTCCAGCGAAGTGTTTAAATTAACCTAAAGTCTATTAGTTAAATAGATATTAAGACTTGAAATCTGTAGCCTGTATGACTTTCAGTGCTAATTGTGACCAAACTACTGAATAATTCCAAGATCTGTTTTGATACTTTTGCTACCTATATTTTTGTACGTAAAATGACTCAAGTCTCAACTTTGTAAGTGCATTAATTAAGAATTAAGTTAATTTTGAATAAGTAAAAATAATTGATCAAGAGGGCTGCCATGGTTATAAGTCGGGAATTCCCACTGCAGATGCACAAATTAGTTCTGCGTATTTAAATTGATACATCACTCATGTTATTTAAGCAATAAAACCCAATAGTTAACTTCAAAACCAATTAGAAAGGATCATTTTAACCCTGGGAAATTATAAACTATAATATATTAAAAGAAATAGTCATGTGAATATAATAGAGGGAAACATTCCACGTGGGAAAAATATATCTAAAAAGAAAGATGAAACTTACCAAACAAAAGCGCTGGCAGGTCAATTTGTGTGTATGTTTGTGTTTGTTTGTGTGTCTATCGACCTGCCAGCGCTTTTGTTTGGTAAGTTTCATCATCTTTCTTTTTAGATATAAAAGAAATAGTCAAATATTCAAGCCCTCGTCTATATAAGGTCCGAGCTGGTGCCGTTCTCAGTTAGTTCTCGGTCAGATTCTCATGGAGCAAAAGTGCGGCAAGTCGGTGCCGGAATGTGATGTGATAATACTTGAAACAGAGGCTTAACTTTTCCGGTCGGTACCAAATAAGTGTAACTGTACTCGGCTTTGAACATTTAAGGCGTATTGTGAACATTGTTGAAGACTGGAAGTTTTTGACCTACCTAATGTGACAATTATTAAGTGTAAGTGGCTTGGTCACATGAAGATGGTGTGTGTGATTGGTAACAAATAAATTGCACTGTGGTTGTCATAAGTGTTCAACAATGAATACGGTCTTGAGTTTTAATTTTGGAAAACATAGTCTAGGATCCTGGCTTCTTAATTGCAGTGCGATTTGGGTGAGACGGACGCAGCTACCAAGAAGACAATATTGAATAAGCAAAGCAAGGTAGGTCAGGAGCACTGCGCACTATCTACTGGGTGAGGAAATGTTTCACTACATCTGGTTATGACATGAACTTTAAGCGGAATTAATACAAGGATTCAGCCAGGCACATTACGCAGTGTCTCGGAATACATAATGTTGTTGCCAGTTTCTTCCCAAGGCTCATGAGTCAAGACCAGAAAGTCCTTCACCTCACAATCTGTGAAGAGCTTTTGGATTGTGTTTACTATAATGAGATGTTCCTTAAGAGAATCATAACTGCTGATGAGATGTGGTCTATGGTTATGATGATGAAGACCAAGGTTCAATCTGCACAGTGGGTCAGGTAAGGTTCTCCAAGACCAAAAAAAGCCCATTAGGTCAGGTCAAATGTCAAAGCCATGCTACTGGTTTTCTTTGACTTTGAAGGACTAGTTCATCATGAATTAATGCCACAGGGATGAACTGGTAATTGATGATATTCTGTAGTGCCTCGAGAATTTCAGGGTAAATTCTAGAGACCCTCATATTTCCACTGTCTCAAACACGCATTATTTTAGAGATGAGTGTGGTAAAGTAGAACAGTGTCTACTGCACCACAATTACGTGTGTGCAGAACAGATGTGTATTGGACGGATGATCAGCATGGGCAGGTAGTCACCGAGACTGCCTAAGAAGTTACACGTCCAGGTCAAGGAATAAACGTGCCATACTCCGTGCGACGTCTAACACTATTGGGTGAACATTTGAATTTTGGTGAAAGAAGAGAAGAGACAATTACTTATTCATTCTTTCTCTTACTTTCCCTTACTTACAGTTCACCGGTGCCGTTTCTACACCTCACTGACACAGCCTACAATCCTATGCCGGATGAGCTCAAGATAATAACTATTTGAATGTAAACTAGGGTGGTCATTATATACAGAGGTGATCTTTTTTTTTTTAATGCTCACAAGAGCGAAGAAAATTAGGACTATGGGGAAGGAACAACAACCTACAGAAACTGTAGAACCAGCCATGGCGATGACAGTGACTAAGGTCACGCCAGACTTGACTGAAGTTGCAAATTTAATTAAGGGACTAAGTCTGAAGTTAGACTCAGTGAATACTCAGTTAAATACCAAGTTAGATGTACGGAGACAAGAACTAAGTGGCCAAAATCTTTCTTTAAGTGAGAAACTCAAAGCACAAATAAGTGACCAAAATGTTGCTTTAAATGAAAAACTAGAAGCACCGTGTGCTATTTTAAGTGAAAGGTTAGAAGCACAGAGTGTAACTTCAACTGCTCAACTTGACTCTTTGAGAAATAAAATAAGTACTACATTAAGTGAAAAGTTAGAAGCACAGGATGAAGCTTTAAATTCTAAATTTGAGATGTTAAATGATAAAGTGGAAAATTTACAAGTAGATTTAAAGAATAAATTAAGTAATTCTTTAACTGTACAAATGAATCAAATGTTTACAGACTTTAACCGAAATCAGAATGATCAATTTCAGAAGTTGACCCAGATATTAGAATTTGGTATTGAGGACAAGTGTACCAATATAGAGTCTGAATTTGATGAGAATTTGGGTCATTTCAAAGTGTGTGTAATGTTACATTCGGCGCAGTGAAACAGAGATTACATACCTTAAAAGATACCATTGAAAGACAAGACAAACTGATCCCTATTGTCCAATCGCAAATTGCAGGGTCAACACTAGTGTAGATGAGGTAGAGAGAAATTTTAATGAAATGCTAGCAACCTCAGACACCATAAATATAAGTGGTCTGGAGGAACAGGTAGAGGAATTAATCGACTGGAAAGTTGCTGAGAGGGTGAAAACAGACAATGTTCCTTCACATTTAGCATCGGAACTTGATGATAGTAAAAGAGGCATAGACGATTTGTGGAAGGAATTTAATAAGATAGAGAAAGTGGTAGCTTCACAGAATGTAGTGTTGACAAGCAAAGTGGCAATTGTTTAGTTGAGGGGAGACTTTCACACAAAATGTAATGAGAAGTGCTGGTCTGAACTTGATCAAGAAAGGTTAAGAGCAGATCCATGGGATCCAGGCGGAGTCACATTATTCCCCAGAAATGTTAACATTCTGTGTTATTGGGCAGAGTGACGACTGTCGGATCCCGAGTTGGGTTCGGTGTTGCTTCCAAATTCGGTTTCCCACGCCGAATTCTCTTCAAGTCTTATACTATCTGTTCTCATCCTCTTATACTGTCATATAGTTTAGTACTTCAGCATACTCATCTGCCGTGGTGGACAAGCAAGAGTTGCAGCAAATCACCGATATCAAGGTCATACTGCTTCTTTGCTTTTTGTGGAGGTAGCACTAAGTGATCTTGTCATTATACGCAGTCTTACTTGTTTTAAGGGCACTAGGATCCCCAGTTATATAATCATCTTGGTGGATGTGTTGTATCAAGTCAAGACTGAGGCATTTGGTTTGCACAAGACGTTTAACAACATACCTCCTCCAGCTTCTCACTCCAGTACCGACGAAGTGGGGATCCTCGGAAAGGGTTTCCTGTCTTTGGGGCTATCTTCTTTCTCTTCTTCAGTCTTAGCAACCATTTCTACTTTTTCCGTTCTTACTTCTCTTTTGAGTACCAGTCTATCTTTCCCTCTGCCCATATGCATACACTTCTATCGCTGAAGTCCTCAATTTCTGTAGTTTTCTATAACCTGCAACTTATTTTCCATAAGCTGGCTGAAGAATCAGGCTGCATGACTACCCATATGCATACACACAATGAAACACAAAGACACAAACAGGAAGGGTACAGTTTAAGATTATGTGGGAACCATCATGTGTTGGAGGGAGAAAAGTGTGCACATAGTGATAGGTGTGTGCACCTGGTTATGTGAGGTGACAGTTCCACATCACATAAAGGTATGTACAGGGATATATTTGTATATGTAAGAACTAAAAGTATTTATGGTTATGATGATAGTATTACACTAGTAGGTGTACATATGAGGAGGAGGAACATATTGTGGTTCGTTATGCTTCATCGCATACTTAAGTGGACAGAATTGGTGTCTAAAGACTATTCTGAAGAATTGTAGGATAATGGGCAAGCAGAGTATAAGGGAACATAGGACTGGAGGAGTAATGGAGGACTCTAAAGGGTTAAAGAAAGTATTGAGAAGCGAGTGTAAGGAGTGAAGTAGGATGTTTATTTCTCTAAGAAGTATTCGAATTCTAGGGTACATAAAGATGTATGCTAGGGCAATGGACTATGAAGCCTACTCAGGAAGGAGAAGGAGGGCCCACTCAGCATTGATTGGATGGAAAAGGGCAGGTAGGCAGACTCAAGAAAGACTGACCTATACTGTGCGGGCAGGGGCACCAAGAAGGAGATTGACATGTACCATAATATATGAGGAATTTGTTTAAAGGGGCATACCTACCAAAATGGAAGGAGGAAGTGCTTTCATAGTATCAAACCGTATGTGAGGTATAGGTAATGTGCCTAAAGGAAAAGGGCAGTATTGTGACACATTTTATAGAGATTATTCTGTTACGTTTGAATTCTCATTTCCACTCGCATTGGTATGTTTGTGTGAAGTTAACGTGTGTTGAAAAGAACATCTTTATTTACCCAGAGTTCCTCCAGATTGTAAAGGGTATTGAATGAATCCATACTTAGAAAAAGTACGCAAAGTAAGATCAAACAACAGCATACACTTGGGTAAGACACACTTGGAATTTACGATTGGAAAGGGAACAGAAAAGATTATTGTCCTTACAAAGTCTATATTGATCAAAGGGTCCATGATTATAATGGTATAAACAAGAAAAAGGAAAGAGAGCTATATATGAAGTACCCGATGGCTAGAAAAATGTTATATAAATTGATGGAAATGTAAAGTAATATTTTATGAATACAATATTGATGTATATAATAAACATGTATAAAATATCATGTGTTCGAGCTAAGGGGAGGGATATGTAGTGCCTTGAGAATTTCAGGGTAAGTTCTAGAGACCCTCGTATTTCCACCGTCTCAAACAAGCATTATTTTAGAGATGAGTGTGGTAAAGTAGAACTGTGTCTACTGCACCACAATAATGTGTGTGTAGGATGGATGTGTATCGGACAGATGATCGGCGCGGGCAGGTAGTCGCCGAGTCCGCCTAAGAAGTTACACGTCTAGTTCAAGGAATAAACATGCTGTACTCCATGCAATGTCAAACATTATTGGGTGAACATTTAAATGTTGGTGAAAGAAGAGAAGAGACAATTACTTATTCATTCTCTCTCTTACTTTCATAAGGTCGGGACAGTTGTCTTGTTAAACTTGGGAGAGATTTGTAGACTGTATTATGGAAAAATGAATATGACAGTTTCTGACAGACCGGAAGGTGTCGAACTTAAGAAAAACGTTTTAGTTGTATGAAAACTGTTATGTGTGATGAAAATACAGTGAGTTTGAATTCAAAGTATTCTCGAGTGTACAGATTTATTTTAAAAGAATAAAAAATTCCTCCAAAGTAGCATCTTATCTGCGGAGAAGACGTTGTGCAGGACATCGCAGCCAGCTATCCTGAAAAGAAGATTGGCGAAGCGACTCCATGCAAGTTCGATAGCCAAGGGGGAGTGTGAGTCTTGCACACCAGTACCACACTGCCACCCTTAATCACCGCCGGAAACCGCCAGGACTATCGGGACTTGTGATGCCTGCGAGAAAATGTCAGAAGGAAATGGCCTGAAATGTGGTGATACAATTTATGGCTCTTGCATCACGATAATGCACCCGCACATTCATCCCTGTTGTGTATGACTACTGCACAAAAATCAAAATCACTGTACTGCCTCATCCTCTGTACTCTCTAGACCTGGCCCCTGTGGACCTTCTTTTTTTTTTATTTCCAAAGTTGAAAACCGCATTGAAAGGACGAAGATTGACAATGATGTGGAAACAGCATTGGGAATTTATGTATCACTTGTGGAGGAGAGTATTTTGAAGGAGACCATGCACAATAACTGAAAGGTAAGTGTAGAAAAATTTTGTGAACGGAGTTCCAGATGTCTTGAATAGACCTCATATGTTATCAGTGTAAGTCATAAAAAAAAACCTTCACTCAAATGTGCTTGTGTTTAAGGGCTGTTCGTCAACAACTTAGTCCGTATTACTAGCTTATGGTATTGTTCCTTGTTCTTTATTATTCACACTTACTTCAGAAAAATCATGGAGAAATGCAGGCAAGTGCACCTTCATTTTGTTGTTTTTCGTTTCAGTTATTGGACAAATACTAGCTGCATATATTACATATCTTAGATCCTATTAACAAAACCTCATCATTAGCTGTTAATCTCTGTTTAAGCTTTTTAATTTATAGCTCTTTAATTCTTCAACTTTATTTTAAAGTACATACTAGATTACTAATTATTGTGGTTTTGTTATGCTCACATAAACACTTCAGGCACTAGCACACTCTTACGAGAGGCTTTTAAATCGATATGTGCAGGGTCAGGTAATAAATGATTCTTGACTGTTATCATTATTAAAACAAAAGTCTACGTTGATACAAGATGAAGGGGAAGAAGCAGCTTCTAAGATTATTAGAGAAGTACTAGTGAAAGCACTGATGTATGAGCCGTTTAACTTAGCTGAGGATGCTGCAGAATATGTTGTCACTGCAGAATTATTTCGAGGAGATTAGAATCCAGAAGTTGGTGAACATGAGACTGCCACTTTCACGAGTAGGTGCCTTAAAAAGCATGAGTTAAAGCTATTTTTAGGAGTAGACAAAAATTCCAGATGTTAATTTGGGGATCAAAGATAATTAACCATACTGACCAAGAGTTAGCATTCCTGATGGAAAGTATGCTATTGCATAGTCGTCTAATGAGGTGGGCATTGTTTTACAAGAATTCCAAATAGAAATACATTGCATTCTCACAACCAAGTCCCTGATGCACTGTTAATGTTATGTTAAAATGAAATGAAATGAAAAGCATTGAGGGAGCAGGTGTCATTTTTGTGATTAATTTTTTAACATTTCAGTTACGCGAATAGTGAGGTAAGGTTCTTAGCTTTAAGAATAAAGCAAGGAATAAAGATGGACGAATACTTTAGTGTCAAATGTCAACGATGCAGACATACCAGATGAACATGAGTAACGGACAATTTATGCAGTCATTTCCGAAACTGAACATGTCCATGTCAAGGGAAATGGAGAAAAACAGAAAAAAACTACAGTTTCACTTTATGTTGAAATTAAAGATCTATAAAAAGCAAAATTAAATGCAGAAAATTATTTCAAACAAATATTTAATGGTTGCTATAAAATGCATTGACATTTTTCGTAAATAATAGCAAATGTTTAATGGACATGTTGTCTTTTGGGAAGTACAAGAGGACAGGTTTCATTCTGGAATCAACAAAGATGGACATGAGTTTTGGAACGGATTAAACATGAAGGTTTCTGGAAATCATGAACTATTTATAAGAAATCTGAGACATATTCTCATTTTTAATATCATTATAAAGTAGTTACATGAACAAAGTAATTACTATTTACATTATATGTATTTTATAATCATTTGTGTCTCAATGCACTAAAAACAAAACTGCTTCTCTGAGCACAATTAGGTAATAGTTAAAATTTAAATTCCTCACATGAAATATTTTGCATTATTTAAGTATGTATTTCACAAATATGTGTTTTATGAATGGTAACTGTAATTTATGACAACTGGAATGAAAAAATAAGTTGTTTCCTTGAACAAAATTCAGATGAGTTCTAGCTGCCCACATGAAATACTTTGGGCTATTAATGGAGCACCCATTTGGGATACATTTGTTACCATTGAAAATTATTTGTAATTCAAAATATAATCTGAAACAAACAAGCAGTTCTTTCTATAACAAAATTTCGAAAATGTTTGACTGTATGGTTAACAATGTGTATGCTATGCACTATTGATATAGCATCCATTGAACACACAGTCGTGGCTGAAAATAGCTTAAAAATGACGCTTTATGGTGTACAAAACATTGAGTCAGTGAAGAATGGGATTAAACAGCATCTTCGTCAGTCATTGACTCATCTTCTTCTTCTTCTTTCTTCTCCTCCTCTTGCTGCTGTCTCAAGTCAAAATTGCAAGACATGAGCAGTTCTTTGTAAAACTTAAGCTTCAGATTAGTGTCACACTCAGTACCAAAGTGCTTATTTGGCGGTTCAAAATGTCTTTGATTTTTGAAGATTTCGGTAGCTGGATTCACAACCACCTGCTTAATGATTCCGCTTTTTTTTTTTTTTTTTTTTTTTTCCCTCCCAAGACACCCCTTGCCACCAAGATGTGCAAGATACTTTGTTTCACATTGGATTGTTGTTACTTTGCTTCTGCGGATAATGAATCATTTTGTGGGGGCAAACATCTATGTAGTCTTGTGGATTTAGAATTATTTCCCATCGTCGAATATCTTTCTCCGCATGACCATAAACTTGATCTGGTGGCATATGAGTGGCCAGACACTGGAAAAATTACCACTACGTTTTGAAGTTAAACATATAAAACTGGTGGCTATATAGCACATTATATTATATGACACCTGATCTGATAGCTTCCGTTGTTAAGAGAGATTTTTTGCAGTTAAAAGACAGCTATTTCTCACTCATTCTGAATTTGCAGCAGTTTCACACACCATTCATGATAACCAAGTTCACTGAGCAACATATCTTTTAATGCAACATTACCTGCTGTTTTGGCTCTCTGAATGCATTCTTGTAACTTAGAACATTTTGAGCACTTTTCTGCAGCCAGTTTCCTGAAACTTACATTTTGTGCTAAAAATGTTATAAGATAAATCATATTTCACTTTCATTTCAGGATTTTTTGCTGCACTGTACATTCTCCACAATGATTGAATGGACAGTTCACTTGGCACTTTCAAGATATCACGACAGTAACGAGACTTAATGGGTCTCAGAGACTGAATGACTTTCTTTACACCATCTGCTTGTTTCACATAATGTTTTGAGTGTTTATCACCCCTCCCTCTTCGTTCTCGTGGTGATACCCCAGTCTTAACTGACATCTACCAAGTCTTTGAACCCTAGATTTTGAAATTTCCAAAATGGAAACAAACATTTTGACAGACTGAGTGAGTGAGTCTTTTTTCAGAAACAAGTTGAGGTGTATAGTATCTCATGTGACAACTTTGCTTTCTTTCACTCATTCTTGGCCTTCTACACTGTGGGGATTCTTGCATCATGTAACGAAGAATGAATGAATCTTGGCATAGATTAGATTAGATTAGATTAGATGAATCCTAGTTCCATGGATCATGAATACGATATTTCGTAATGATGTGGAACGAGTCGAATTTTCCAATACATGACATAATTAGGTTAATTTAACAACATACTTAAGTTAATATAACAACTTTATTCTTTTGTGTGTTTTTTATTTTTCTTTATTTTTTATTTTTATTTTTTTTATTTTTAATTTTTTTATTTTTTTTATTTTTTTTATTTTTTAATATTTTTTTTCTTAATTTATATCTAAAAATTCCTCTATGGAGTAGAAGGAGTTGTCATTCAGAAATTCTTTTAATTTCTTCTTAAATACTTGTTGGTTATCTGTCAGACTTTTGATACTATTTGGTAAGTGACCGAAGACTTTAGTGCCAGTATAATTCACCCCTTTCTGTGCCAAAGTTAGATTTAATCTTGAATAGTGAAGATCGTCCTTTCTCCTAGTATTGTAGTTATGCACACTGCTATTACTTTTGAATTGGGTTTGGTTGTTAATCACAAATTTCATAAGAGAGTATATATACTGAGAAGCTACTGTGAATATCCCTAGATCCTTAAATAAATGTCTGCAGGATGATCTTGGGTGGACTCCAGCTATTATTCTGATTACACGCTTTTGTGCAATAAATACTTTATTCCTCAGTGATGAATTACCCCAAAATATGATGCCATATGAAAGCAATGAGTGAAAATAGGCGTAGTAAGCTAATTTACTAAGATGTTTATCACCAAAATTTGCAATGACCCTTATTGCATAAGTAGCTGAACTCAAACGTTTCAGCAGATCATCAATGTGTTTCTTCCAGTTTAATCTCTCATCAATGGACATACCTAAAAATTTGGAATATTCTACCTTAGCTATATGCTTCTGATTAAGGTCTATATTTATTAATGGCGTCATACCATTCACTGTACGGAACTGTATGTACTGTGTCTTATCAAAATTCAGTGAGAGTCCGTTTACAAGGAACCACTTAGTAATTTTCTGAAAGACAGTATTGACAATTTCATCAGATAATTCTTGTTTCTCAGGTGTGATTACTATACTTGTATCATCAGCAAAGAGAACTAACTTTGCCTCTTCATGAATATAGAATGGCAAGTCATTAATATATAATAAGAACAATAAAGGACCCAAGACTGACCCTTGTGGAACCCCATTCTTGATAGTTCCCCAGTTTGAGGAATGTGCTGATCTTTGCATGTTACGAGAACTACTTATTTCAACTTTCTGCACTCTTCCAGTTAGGTACGAATTAAACCATTTGTGCACTGTCCCACTCATGCCACAATACTTGAGCTTGTCTAGCAGAATTTCATGATTTACACAATCAAAAGCCTTTGAGAGATCACAAAAAATCCCAATGGGTGGTGTTCGGTTATTCAGATCATTCAAAATTTGACTGGTGAAAGCATATATGGCATTTTCTGTTGAAAAACCTTTCTGGAAACCAAACTGACATTTTGTTAGTACTTCATTTTTACAGATATGTGAAGCTACTCTTGAATACATTACTTTCTCAAAAATTTTGGATAAAGCTGTTAGAAGGGAGATTGGACGGTAATTGTTGACATCAGATCTATCCCCCTTTTTATGCAAAGGTATAACAATAGCATATTTCAGTCTATCAGGGAAAATGCCCTGTTCCAGAGAGCTATTACACAGGTGGCTGAGAATCTTACTTATCTGTTGAGAACAAGCTTTTAGTATTTTGCTGGAAATGCCATCAATTCCATGTGAGTTTTTGCTTTTAAGCAAGTTTATTATTTTCTTAATTTCAGAGGGAGAAGTGGGTGAGATTTCAATTGTATCAAATTGCATAGGTATGGCCTCTTCCATTAACAGCCTAGCATCTTCTAATGAACACCTGGATCCTACTATATCCACAACATTTAGAAAATGATTATTAAAAATATTTTCAACTTCTGACTTTTTGTTCGTAAAGCTTTCATTCAATTTGATGGTAATACTGTCTTCCTCTGCTCTTGGTTGACCTGTTTCTCTTTTAATAATATTCCAAATTGTTTTAATTTTATTATCAGAGTTGCTGATTTCAGACATGATACACATACTCCTGGATTTTTTAATAACTTTTCTTAATATAACACAGTAGTTTTTATAATTTTTGATAGTTTCTGGGTCACTACTCTTTCTTGCTGTCAGATACATTTCCCTTTTCCGGTTACAAGATATTTTTATACCCTTAGTAAGCCATGGTTTGTTACAAGGTTTCTTACGAGTATATTTAACAATTTTCTTGGGGAAGCAGTTTTCAAATGCATTTACAAAAATGTCATGAAATAAATTATATTTTAAATTGGCATCAGGTTCATGGTACACCTCATCCCAGTCTAACTGCTGTAGGCTTTCCCTGAAATTTGCAATTGTTAAATCGTTGACTGAACGTACTACTTTGGAGGACTGTTTAGTATTGCTGAATGGAGCTATGTCATATATTGCAACTAGCTGTGCACCATGATCAGAAAGACCATTCTCAACAGGCTGAGCATTTATCTGGTTAAACTTATCTTGGTCTACAAAGAAGTTATCTATCAGTGAGCTGCTATCCTTTACCACCCGAGTAGGAAAATCAATAACGGGTGTCAAATTGAAAGAACCATACTTTATTGTGAGATTCATAAAATGACTGGTGAAACTTTCTGAGGTGTTGCATTCCAAGATCATTGCATTTAAATCTAAACTTTTGAGGGTGACTACAATTTCATTTCTTTGAAAGAGATTTGGATGACATGTTTGAAATACTGAAAAAACTGGATCTGTAATTTTTGACTATTTAATGGCATCAACAAGATACAGGTTAAAAACACAAAGAGCAGCAGCACTAGTAACATTCAGTTGAGGTTAATTCACAATTTCACGAAAAGAAATGATTTAATCAGATACCTTGCATAAACTACAGGCAATCTTTGTAGGAATAATATAAGGAATGTTTCAAAATCTTTCTTACCTTGCTCGTTTCCTCTTGGTTTTTCTTCCATGTAGAGATATGTTAATTCTTCTTCTTATTGGGCCCTAATTCAATAGAAGTAATAATACTTTCACAAACTAACATTATCTTTTTCCCCGTCCATTTCACTCTGCATCATTATAGTTACTGTGCTCAATAATGCTGCATGTTATCAATGAAGCAAAACCCATTGCAGAAGCCTGCTTGTGCTCATATTTTTTCTTAAGTAAATTAAACAAACATAACAGGTAAACATTTACTTGAGAAACTTTGAAATTCACATTGGACAGACGAAGTTTTGGGATGCATCAGAATGCAAATTTCAATGCTTAATACCCAAAGGTCATGAGAAATTACAGACATAACTCTTACTACATTACAAAGAATGCTACAAGGATTCTAGAGTGTGTTGCATCTTGATTTTCAAATTTTTTGGGCATGTTGAGGTTTGGAACTGTCCGCCTTAATAATTAATGATATTTCATTCTGGAGATTTAACAACACTGCATCTAGTTGGAAGTTAAGCATATCTCGAAGTGTTGAAGAAGAATTAATATGCTTATCTGTAAGGGATATAGACATTTCGGTATCTGCACGTGCGTTAAATACATGAATAATTTTTATTACTTTAAGAGCTTAAGTAGGAAAATAACAAAGTTACTGCACCCTGTGTGGTATGTCAAAAAGTTGACGATTATAATAGCCATCTACAATAGAAGCTACACAATAATACCAGGAGGATTGCATGACAATAATACTAGAAAGTTAACATGATTAAACGGCTATCAGTTTATTTTATATTATTTATTTATTTTTGACAATTACCTATAGGTTGAGAAGGGTAACACATCTTTATACTAATAATGTGTTGGTCGAAATATATAACTTTACCCCATTAAACAAGCCAACGTAGATGTGGGTAATCTTCTTAGACACCTTACTGATAAAAAGAGCTAGTTTACAAGTAATAACTTCAAGGAACTTTTAGAGTGGGAAGGTATGACATATGTAACTGTCTCGGAATATCATCGAAAATGAAATCCTTGTGAATGCATAGTGAGGAAATTTTATGTCTATGTAGAACAATTTTTCTAACAAACATAAAACGTGGGCTAAATTGATTCCAGAGTTACAGTCTACATTGAATGAATTACCCCATATGTCTATGGGTTTTATCACCAGTATAAATTATGAATAGGGCTTTTATTGGTGAACCATTAGCAATGTTGCCAGAATGAGATTTTCAATCTGCAGCGGAGGGAGCACTGATATGAAACTTCCTGGGAGATTAAAACTGTGTGCCGGACCTCATCTCCTACCTTCCAAACTTCACAGAAGCTCTTCTGTGAAGTTTGGAAGGTAGTAGACGAGGTACTGGTAGAACTGAAGCTGTGAGAATGGGTCGTGAGTTGTACTTGGGTAGCTCAGACAGTAGAGCACTTGCCCGCGAAAGGCAAAGGTCCCGAGTTCGAGTCTCAGTCCGGCACACAGTTTTAATCTGTTAGTAAGTTTCACTATTAAAGTTGTTTAACACTTCAATATTTACAGGAGCGTCAACTGCAGAATATGCTAAAAGGCAGCTTACGAAAACAAACAGAAAACAGATTGAAGAAATGCAATGAAAAAGCAATTGTACCTGCATTCCAGATTAAAAGCTTTATTATTAGTGAAGGATTTTCATCCTAGCTCTAATATAAAAAAAAGGAAACAAGTAAATTTTTGTCCATGCTACTAAGGACCACATCCGAAGGCAGTATACTCAGTAGCTAAGGAGAAGGGCTTATACAATACTGATTACGTTAAAGAAATTTAGCCCTTAGGAGAATATCCCACCCTTGCAGATTAGGCAGATAGGTTACCACGCGGTTCAGAGATAAATGCTTCATTACTTCATATTAGTTTTCCATGGAGCAGCTTCTTCCTCTTCAATAATCCTACTGTCTATAATTTACATCGCTCACTTACTATCCTATCTCACATCATGAAAGTAACGGAGAAAGACTGTTATTCATAAACAGTGTACATCTCTTATGAAAAATGGTTAGGTTTTGTACATATTTTATACACTAAGTTAGGGGCTGCAAGATGTTTTGTATGTATTGTAAGCCGAGGTACTTATAAGTTAATACATACATTTCAAAATGGTGACGTACTGTGAATAGCCACTGACTTACCGAATGATGACTAAAGAAAATTGACTACTACTGACAACTGACACGTTATTACCCAATCTGTACTGGCTACTGACAGGGCTGCATATAGGATCAATTTTCAGGGCCTGTTCGCGTGAAACTGGGACACGTCTGTTATATGGGTCATGAAGACCACACTTTGTCCTTCAGCAACTCGATGAAGAAGCCCATCAGGAATGGTACCTTGTGGTGGGCATTGGTACAGAAATTGTCTTCTGTGTGTCTTCAATCCTAACAACTTCATTGTTATATTTCCCTTTCATTCTTCTCCAACGGGAGTTCTGTCTTCCCTCTTTCCAGATTCATATGTTTCTGTCACTGGAATCCCCCATTTATCTGTGCCACATGGTGGCAATTACAACATGTTTTCTTAGTTAATGCCAAGAGATGGTACAGAATAATACACAAAAGACATATTGACAATTTTCCCCCTCATTTCTTTTGACACACAGACGAGTTCATGAATATTATGATAGGACACACTTGCCAGTAACATCTATTACACAGGGGGAGAGGAAGGATGCTAATGATAGCACAGAAAGCAACAAGTGATGTATTAACAAGTACGTGAGACTGGGGTCGCGAGGAACGCTAACTGTTTTGCTGATGACACGGCAGATGTCATTAGCATTATCACTGATAAGAAAATGCAGATGCTTTATTTCAGATGTGTAGTGAAATTAATCTAAAAGAACTAACATTCCGAGAAGAATGCACTAGTGAACAATTTGCAGGTTAAGAATATAAGAAAGCCTGAATAATTACTAATCTATTACATATTTTAAGATAAATGGAAAGAATTGAAGGGCTATAAAGGGAAGGTATTGTACCTGATAATTGATAAAAGGCTTAAATAGAGTTGTTCTTAATAGTACCTAGGGTTTTTATAAATAAATAAATATATACACACATGTAAGCTTGTATTTTTCCAATTAACGGAAAGGAAAAACAACAAATCAAAGGTATACTTGCCTGTAATTCTCCATGATTTTTTTAAAAAATAAGTGGAATGTAACTGTGTGAATAATAAAAAACAAGGAACAATTTTATGAGGTAGTAACAAGGAATGAGTGCTTGACGAACGGCTCTTAGAAGACAAATGCATCTAAGTGAAGGCTTTTTATGAAATATTTGTGATAACATATGTGAGTTATGGCATTGTGAAAAGCATAAAGAGAAGATGTAAAGGAAGGAAGCAGGAGACTTCTGTTTTAATTAGCTGGATAAAAGTCACTAGGCTAATGAGAAACTTCAGTGTTGGAAGTTACAGAAGTAAGGGTCATAAGCTGAGAAGACAATTACAGGTTTCTAAGATGATGTGGAATCACCTTTTTGTACAGGAGGGAGGAAGGATAAATGGACCCACAGGAGGGATTATCAAATCCTTGATGAGGTGAATCCATGGAAGGAATGAGCTGTACTGTTTTTTATGTAGAGGGGTAATGAGAGGGAGACCCACATCGCAAAGACGACAATGTATGTTCCATGTTATCAGCCCTAAGGATAAGGTCTGAGCACTGCTCTTACACAGGTATGAAGCCATACAGTGATGAGAAGTCACACAGATGAAGTGCGTTCCAAAACAGTCAAAAACAAATGATTGATGCTTCGCACCCTTGCGTCTGTACATGTTTTATTTATCACTAATCTTGGATTTGGAATTGTATTAAGTAATGTAGAGCAAAATGTCGGCATGTAACTTCTTATGGTTCATAATAAAAATCTACTCACCAAGCGGTGGCAGAGGAACACACACACATAAGGGTTTAACTGTGGCTTCAAAGCTTGTACAAGTTAAACCCTTGTATGTGTGCATTCCCTGCCACCACTTGGTGAGTAGATTTTTTATCTGTCCATTTACATTATACTATCAATAATTGATTATTTTCTTATGGTTAACAATAGTTTAAACCTCATACATCTCTACAAAGTTAGAAAATTTTGTTTTTATGAGTTAATCACATGAGACTACCCATGATTAAGAATAATGAAATCATTATAGAGCCTGATTGATCATGACAAGAACTTCAAATGGAGGAGTATTCATATTTGGCACAGCTTACTGATACAGCCCAAGAACACTGCAGTGCAATGAAAGATGTCAACATACCTTCATCAGCTGGAAGACTGGATGACTAGGTGAAGTACCTGACCAATGCAAATGATCCTATTTAGATATATGCATCTCACCAAAAGAAAGATTACAGTGGACTTCTGCACTTTTGATACTTCCTTACAGCATCCTCTGTCTCACACCTTTACTTATAAGAAGTTCAGCTATAAGGCACATACAAAAAGAAATGTGCTGGTAGCTGTAAAATGAAAACCACTGAAGGGATTATAACACCATTACCCATAGGAGACGGTGTGACCCCTATACAAACACTGTCCCAAACTCACTGCTACAGACAAGGACACACATCGCAGAGTTAGCATGTGCACACATCAACCATCCAGTGTACTCAGTAGTGCTGAAAACAGAGAAATGGAGTCTTCGAAAGAAGAACAACAGGGGCATTGTGTGTTTCCTCACAACAGAAGGAGTATGAGGAACAGAAATTCACTGAATAATGGAAATGCACATCCATTGCAATTTTGATTCTCAATCTGACCTCTGGATGTAATGGCTACAATCATTACTCTTTGGTCTTCCATGTTGAGAGCACCCACCTGCTGAACAATGGTATTGTAATGCAACATGGTGTTCTGAATGATGCATCAGTGGCTTATGACATTAATCCCTTCGTCCGTCGGCCTGTCTGTCCGTCCTTCCTTCAGTCTATTGTGCCATTCTTTGACCCTTGTGACTGACATGCAGTGCTATTCATAAAGGTGTGTCATTTGTTCATGAATTTCCATACCCCGCACGCCTTCCACTGCACAGAAATATACCACACTCCTTTGCTCTTCTTGCAATACCTCCATTTCTCTGTTTTCAGCATTGCTGAGTGCAGTGGATGATCAAAGTGTAAAAATTCTCACCATGTCATGTGGGTGTTCGCCAATGTCCCTCTAGCGGCGAGTTTGGGGCCTCAGCACTCTTACAGTGACCTCACAGTCTTCTGTAGGCAATGGCATTATGATCCTTCCAGCAATTTTAATTTTACAGCCTCTGACTAATTTACTTTTTAATGCATCTAATATGTTGTGTGTTATCACTCATATGGGGTCAAGTTACTCTGAGTCATCCAGGTCTCTTCCTTTTAATTTTTACCAGTTCTGTCCCCTTTTTTGTTGTATGTGTGTTCTTATTTTCTGTCTCTTTCTTCTTAATATTTTGTTGTACCTGAAGCAATTTCTTCACTTACATTTATTAATTGATGATGTTGGTTTCTCTTTTAGTCCTGTGTTGCTGCCATCTGTTGTGCACCAATCATAACTTACTTTCCTGCCCTATCAGCCTAATGGTTTCTGTCCACTTTTTCTGAAGTTTGGAAGCAACTGTTTTTGAAAGCTAGGCTATGTCTTAATAAGTCTGCATACACCTGCTAAGTTCTGGTAAGCAGAAATTTTTCCTATTTTCATTTTCTTGAACATTTGCCTGTTCTTTTCTTGATACAGGGAATTACAAAGTAATGACTGTAACTCAAAAATAAGTGTTTTAGTTCACAAAACTGCATTTCTAGCATCAACACCAAGTAGCCTCATTTGATATGCACTCCTGGAATTGGAAAAAAGAACACACTGACACTGGTGTGTCAGACCCACCATACTTGCTCCGGACACTGCGAAAGGGCTGTACAAGCAATGATCACACGCACGGCACAGCGGGCACACCAGGAACCGCAGTGTTGGCCGTCGAATGGCGCTAGCTGCGCAGCATTTGTACACCACCGCCGTCAGTGTCAGCCAGTTTGCCGTGGCATACGGAGCTCCATCGCAGTCTTTAACACTGGTAGCATGCCGCGACAGTGTGGACGTGAACCGTATGTGCAGTTGACGGACTTTGAGCGAGGGCGTATAGTCGGCATGCGGGAGGCCGGGTGGACGTACCGCCGAATTGCTCAACACGTGGGGCGTGAGGTCTCCACAGTACATCGATGTTGTCGCCAGTGGTCGGCGGAAGGTGCACGTGCCCGTCGACCTGGGACCGGACCGCAGCGACGCACGGATGCACGCCAAGACCGTAGGATCCTACGCAGTGCCGTAGGGGACCGCACCGCCACTTCCCAGCAAATTAGGGACACTGTTGCTCCTGGGGTATCGGCGAGGACCATTCGCAACCGTCTCCATGAAGCTGGGCTACGGTCCCGCACACCGTTAGGCCGTCTTCCGCTCACGCCCCAACATCGTGCAGCCCGCCTCCAGTGGTGTCGCGATAGGCGTGAATGGAGGGACGAATGGAGACGTGTCGTCTTCAGCGATGAGAGTCGCTTCTGCCTTGGTGACAATGATGGTCGTATGCGTGTTTGGCGCCATGCAGGTGAGCGCCACAATCAGGACTGCATACGACCGAGGCACACAGGGCCAACACCCGGCATCATGGTGTGGGGAGCGATCTCCTACACTGGCCGTACACCACTGGTGATCGTCGAGGGGACACTGAATAGTGCACGGTACATCCAAACCGTCATCGAACCCATCGTTCTACCATTCCTAGACCGGCAAGGGAACTTGCTGTTCCAACAGGACAATGCACGTCCGCATGTATCCCGTGCCACCCAACGTGCTCTAGAAGGTGTAAGTCAACTACCCTGGCCAGCAAGATCTCTGGATCTGTCCCCCATTGAGCATGTTTGGGACTGGATGAAGCGTTGTCTCACGCGGTCTGCACGTCCAGCACAAACGCTGGTCCAACTGAGGCGCCAGGTGGAAATGGCATGGCAAGCCATTTCACAGGACTACATCCAGCATCTCTATGATCATCTCCATGGGAGAATAGCAGCCTGCATTGCTGCGAAAGGTGGATATACACTGTACTAGTGCCGACATTGTGCATGCTCTGTTGCCTGTGCCTATGTGCCTGTGGTTCTGTCAGTGTGATCATGTGATGTATCTGACCCCAGGAATGTGTCAATAAAGTTTCCCCTTCCTGGGACAATGAATTCACGGTGTTCTTATTTCAATTTCCAGGAGTGTATAAAATAGAGGGAAACATTCCACGTGGGAAAAATATATCTAGCCTAATACCATGGCACCCTCACAGCACCCCCACAATGACCCCATTAAGTTTTATTTACATTCCCTCCGCAAACATGCCTTCGCCCTAGCCAGATTATGCTCCCATATTTTATTTTCTCAGGCTTGTCTGACTTTTGGCATTATCCCCAAAGGCCTCACACTTAAAGTTCCCATCTCTGGCTGCAACCCTTCTTTCCATCAGTCCCTATACCAGTTCCAACTGAACAATCCATTGCCCTCACACACACACACACACACACACACACACACACACAGTGGCTCCACCACACACACACACACATATATATATATATATATATATATATATATATATATATATATAAAAACAAAGATGATGTGACTTACCAAATGAAAGTGCTGGCAGGTCGACAGACACACAAACAAACACAAACATACACACAAAATCCAAGCTTTCGCAACCAACGGTTGCCTCGTCAGGAAAGAGGGAAGGAGAAGGAAAGACAAAAGGATATGGGTTTTAAGGGAGAGGGTAAGGAGTCATTCCAATCCCGGGAGCGGAAAGACTTACCTTAGGGGGAAAAAAGGACAGGTATACACTCGCGCACACACACATATCCATCCACACATACACAGACACAAGCAGACATTTGTAAAGGCAAAGAGTTTGGGCAGAGATGTCAGTCGGGACGGAAGTACAGAGGCAAAGATGATGTTGAAAGACAGGTGAGGTATGAGCGGCGGCAGATTGAAATTAGAAATTAGCGGAGATTGAGGCCTGGCGGATAGCGAGAAGAGAGGATATGCTGAAGGGCAAGTTCCCATCTCCGGAGTTCTGACAGGTTGGTGTTAGTGGGAAGTATCCAGATAACCCGGACGGTGTAACACTGTGCCAAGATGTGCTGGCCGTGCACCAAGGCATGTTTAGCCACAGGGTGATCCTCATTACCAACAAACACTGTCTGCCTGTGTCCATTCATGCGAATGGACAGTTTGTTGCTGGTCATTCCCACATAGAATGCATCACAGTGTAGGCAGGTCAGTTGGTAGATCACGTGGGTGCTTTCACACGTGGCTCTGCCTTTGATTGTGTACACCCTCCGGGTTACAGGACTGGAGTAGGTGGTGGTGGGAGGGTGCATGGGACAGGTTTTACACCGGGGGCGGTTACAAGGGTAGGAGCCAGAGGGTAGGGAAGGTGGTTTGGGGATTTCATAGGGATGAACCAAGAGGTTACGAAGGTTAAGGTGGACGGCGGAAAGACACTCTTGGTGGAGTGGGGAGGATTTCATGAAGGATGGATCTCATTTCAGGGCAGGATTTGAGGAAGTTGTATCCCTGCTGGAGAGCCACATTCAGAATCTGATCCAGTCCCGGAAAGTATCCTGTCACAAGTGGGGCACTTTTGTGTTTCTTCTGTGGGAGGTTCTGGGTTTGAGAGGATGAGGAAGTGGCTCTGGTTATTTGCTTCTGTACCAGGTCGGGAGGGTAGTTGCGGGATGCGAAAGCTGTTGTCAGGTTGTTGGTGTAATGCCTCAGGGATTCCGGACTGGAGCAGATTCGTTTGCCACGAAGACCTAGGCTGTACGGAAGGGACCGTTTGATGTGGAATGGGTGGCAGCTGTCGTAATGGAGGTACTGTTGCTTGTTGGTGGGTTTGATGTGGACGGACGTGTGAAGCTGCCCATTGGACAGGTGAAGGTCAACATCAAGGAAAGTGGCATGGGATTTGGAGTAGGACCAGGTGAATCTGATGGAACCAAACGAGTTGAGGTTGGAGAGGAAATTCTGGAGTTCTTCTTCACTGTGAGTCCAGATCATGAAGATGTCATCAATAAATCTGTACCAAACTTTATCCTTTTGTCTTTCCTTCTCCTTCCCTCTTTCCTGACGAGGCAACCGTTGGTTGCGAAAGCTTGGATATTTTTCCCACGTGGAATGTTTCCCTCTAAAATATATATATATATATATATATATATATATATATATATATATATATATATATATATATATGTCTGCTTGTGTCTGTATATGTGTGGATGGATATGTGTGTGTGTGCGAGTGTGTACCCGTCCTTTTTTCCCCCTAAGGTAAGTCTTTCCGCTCCCGGGACAGGAATGACTCCTTACCCTCTCCCTTAAAACCCACATCCTTTCGTCTTTCCCTCTCCTTCCCTCTTTCCTGATGAGGCAACAGTTTGTTGCGAAAGCTTGAATTTTGTGTGTATGTTTGTGTGACTGTCGACCTGCCAGCACTTTCATTTGGTAAGTCACATCATCTTTGTTTTTAGATATATTTTTCCTTCGTGGAATGTTTCCTTCTATTATAACTATATATCAAAGATGATGAGACTTACCAAACAAAAGTGCTGACAGGTCGATAGACACACAAACAAACACAAAAAATGTGTGACAAATTTGATGACATCTTCATGATCTGGACTCACAGTGAAGAAGAACTCCAGAATTTCCTCTCCAACCTCAACTCCTTTGGTTCCATCAGATTCATCTGGTCCTACTCCAAATCCCATGCCACTTTCCTTGACGTTGACCTCCCATCTGTCCAATGGCCAGCTTCACACGTCTGTCCACATCAAACCCACCAACAAGCAACAGTTCCTCCATTATGAGAGCTGCCACCTATTCCACATCAAACGGTCCCTTCCCTATAGCCTAGATCATCGTGGCAAACGAAACTGCTCCAGTCCGGAATCCCTGAACCATTACACCAACAACCTGAAAACAGCCTTCGCATCCCGCAACTACCCTCCCGGATGGTACAGAAGCAAATAACCAGAGCCACTTCCTCATCCCCTCAAACCCAGAACCTCCCACAGAAGAACCACAAAAGTGCCCCGCTTGTGACGGGATACTTTCCGGGACTGGATCAGACTCTGAATGTGTCTCTCCAGCAGGGATACAACTTCCTCAAATCCTGCCCTGAAATGAGATCCATCCTTCCTGAAATTCCCCAATCCACCAAGAGTGTCTTTCTGCCGTCCACCTAACCTTCGTAATCTCTTAGTTCATCCCTATGAAATCCCCAAACCACCTTCCCTACCCTCTGGCTCCTACCCTGGTAACCGCCCCCGGTGTAAAACCTGTCCCATGCACCCTCCCACCACCACCTCTTCCAGTCCTGTAAACCGGAAGGTGTACACGATCAAAGGCAGAGCCACGTGTGAAAGCACTCACGTGATTTACCAACTGACCTGCCTACACTGTGAAGCTTTCTATGTGGGAATGACCAGCAACAAACTGTCCATTTGCATGAATGGACACAGGCAGACAGTATTTGTTGGTAATGAGGATCACCCTGTGGCTAAACATGCCTTGGTGCACGGCCAGCAGATCTTGACACAGTGTTACACCGCCTGGGTTATCTGGATACTTCCCACTAACACCAACCTGTCAGAACTCCAGAGATGGGAACTTGCCCTTCAGTATATCCTCTCCTCTCGTTACCCGCCAGGCCTCAACCTCCGCTAATTTCAAGTTGCCGCCGCTCATACCTCACGTCTTTCAACATCTTTGCCTCTGTACTTCCGCCTCGACTGACATCTCTGCCCAAACTCTCCCGGGATTGGAATGACTCCTTACCCTTTCCCTTAAAACCCACATCCTTTCGTCTTTCCCTCTCCTTCCCTCTGAATCTAAACCGCACTTTTTTTCCGGTTTTTGTAATCCAAAAAACCGCCTGCGACTTAGAATCGAGTGCAAAGTAAGCGGAAGTTCTGAAAAATGTCGGTAGGTGCCACCACAACTAACTTCTGCCGTCGAATATATGTAGCGCTACACAGGCGTGCTTTGCAGGCACAAAGATAAATACTGGCGCCAAAACCTCTGAGTCAATAAATAAATTTAAAAAAAAAAAAGGTGGAAGACGAGCTTTTTTTTCTCCGCCCCGAGTTTCGACCACTGCATTTTCATTTTCATACATTAGCCAACAAAGTAAATACAAATTCCGTATTGCTCATCTTCGAATGTAGCAGCATTTCATTGTACTACGAAAATCCGACTGGCAAGACTGTTTCGGATGTTTGTCAATATGGCCAACTCTACGTTCTGAATTTCTTCCTACCTGTGAGAAGAGATGGCTGCTAATAGGAACTTTTATGCATCACATGCAGTATTCTCTTCACCATAAGAATAATATGAATATAAACATTTTGCCACGTATTCTTTCGTTTAAATCCTGTCTGCCTAATAAACTACGAAACTAGAGTGAGACAACAGCAAACGAGGTAGAATATACAAATCATGTCATGTTTATATTCGTATTATTCTTATGCCTAATAGTGATACAGTCAGAAATGAAGCATGGCAATTGACTATTTTTTTAAATCTAAGATGACTCTAATTTCTAGGCAGAAATGTAATGTACTAAAGAGTCGTCTACAAAGATTTTCAAACGGAGAAAAATTTTCGCTAAACTCTCGTTGAGAACATCATCTATCATACACAGTCTATTATTTGGTTCTTGTTGATCATTATCAAAGAAAGCAGCAGTGTAAGTAACAACAAATAGCAGCCTCTTGCCATTGTTTTGCTAATGAGACGATTCCCTCTATCTTTTTTTTTTAATTGTAAGCGGCAGTAGCGTGCACGAAAGCAAGCCATGCCGCGAGCGGCGATGGGGCGTAAACACTCATTATCAGAATGCGACAAACAATGCATGACAGTACAGTAACACATTTTCAGCTTAGAGTGACGTAAATACCTATAACAAAGAGAACGGCACGTATCAGATCAAAGAAAAAATAAGCAATCGATTCCAACCAGACGAAGCACGTGAAAAAGGAAGGGTGCCCATATAAATAGGTACGGAGCGCCTGACACATAGCAATGGCTACCTGGTAAAGCTTAACTGTGAAGCTTACGACTCGAACCAAACTACTGTAGCTGTATCGTCAATCATTCGACCTAAATTGTGTCTCATATTATAATGGACCAACTTTGTTTTGATTTGGAGGTGCGGCCTAAAACTTTTCTCTCCCCTTGAATTTCGAGTCTCATTTTTCAGGTGTGGCTTAGATTCGAGTGCGGCTTGGATTCGAGTAAATAGGGTATATTGTTTAATCCTAATACATGAATTCTTCAAAAGCCAGTTATATAAGCAATGGTATGAAAAGGAATATCTGAGTAAGCTAATTTAATGAGACGTGAAGCAAGCAGGACAGGATCGATCCTAGTAGAATAAAGGGACTAAACACAGTTTTATAGAAATGATTGTAACAGTGGTACAAACAAAAGTATCAAAAAATTAAAAATATGAGTGAATTTGGGTGTAACAACTCAAATACACAACTGATTTTGTATATTTTATTAAGGAACTGTCACTGAATTCAGCTCTGATTAAAATATGGAAACAAACAAAATGTAGATGATGTCACAATTTTATATAACAAACGTATTAAAAATTATCACATTTATCAGAAATACTGAATGTGAGACTACCAGGGTACAATCATATTTCTGTATTATCAAAGTACAGAATTAAAGTTTCTTACAGACTTTAATAGGGTGAAAGAGCCAAAAATTAATAAAATATTTTCTGTACAAGTAACTTATTAATATAAGTATATGTTGGAATGAATTACACATTGTAAAACACAAACAGTTTACAATTATGTTGTAATGCCTTTATCACTTCATAACAAAAGCCAAAATGCAAGTAAGAAGAAAATGCCAGTCACCTGTGGTCCCATATGCAAGGATCTTTACAACACATTTGCATCAGATTTTTTGAAACCTACTAATAAAAAGCTAAAAAATTTAAATCCAAATAAGTTAGGGTTTATTTTTACACATTTTGTAAGACATGATTGTTCTTCAACACTGTCAAGAAGTAAGGCACATCAGTATTTGACAGCTAAGATGTGATTCTACTTCTCATCTTTATCCTTGGCACCATGTTTCAAGATTCTAGTGAACTCAATATAATCAAACATCCCATTTTTTATTGGAGCTTCACGATACATTTCATCAACCTGTAAAAAAGAAAAGTGCGTAATTTTTAAGTATAAGAAGAAATTCTGGAAACTGTTCCTGTCCAAATCAGTTTCAGTAATCTATGAAACAAGGAATGAGTCACTCTCCTACTGCAATCTAAACATAAAAATGCCAAAAATACTTTTGGTCTGAGCATATTAAAATGTTGTCCGTACTTATATTTTGCTGGAAATCACAGAACAGAACAAACTCTGAGCCAAACTACAAAAAGCTCTTTTTCAGAACCTCAAGTGACCCAGTAATCAAGACAACAAAACACAGCAAAGATTTAAGTATATATAACATTACAGAACATTGTCATGCACAGAATGAAAGTACATCTCTAATGTGTTCATATTGTGAATACTGAAAACAAGACATTCAATATACCTAGCTCACTCCTGTTAACAGTCCCACTCGTTTTATTGATTTTTTAAGGACCACTAACCGATATTTTCTATCCTATATGTATTTGTCTCTACTTAAGGGTTTCATAAACAAATCTGCCAACTATCATAAAAAGCAAAATAAACTTCAGTCTCACTGCTCTCGACATGTTCACATATGGAGCAATATTTAATAATTTTTTACATCTGTGATGATCTGCAGTTTTAATCAAGTGAATAGCACTTTAATTGCAGACACATAGTCTATCTTTGAAGCAATCAATTCTTCCCTCAGAAGTGTGCTTCACACGACAGACCACTTTCATTTAACTGCTTTGCGATTGTGTGATAGTAGTACTAGAGCCCAAACTTTGTTTTTCTTCAAAGATGCCATCTTCTCTTCCACTTTGATGTATCTTGATGTCATTGCTTCTTCAAAAATGTGACGTTCAGCGATAAATGGCAGAACAGGTTGTATCTCGGGCTCCAAAACAGGCAGGTGCTCGCAGACTATATCAATCTTTCAGCGTCAATTTTTCCATTTGACTTATTTGCTATCATCATCCTTTTCAGATTCCTCTTGATCATCATCATCTGCATCCTGGTCCCCCCCCCCCCCCCCCCGGTAAAATTCAGGATATCTTCGGTGAAGAAACAATATCCCGTAACTGAGATTATCGATTTTGCATTTTTCAATCAGTTCATATCCTTGACTCTCAGTGCACCTACTCTTACAGGCAGAATACCGATTTTTTAAATTATCTGCAAATAAAATGACCTAAACCACCACATATAGGGGACACAAAGAGAGAGAGAGAGAGAGAGAGAGAGAGAGAGAGAGAGAGAATGAAATACTATTTTGGATGTAATAAACAATACTGCATAAATAAAAAAGTGCATGCAGCCACAGCACATTGTTATTGGTTACTATACGTCTTCCAGTGTTCAAAAGTGATTCCTTGTTTCTATCTTCAGTTCATGACAATGCACAGCATCTTACAAGATGTTCTCTTTATTGAGGAAGAAATTGTTTCTCAGCTGAACTTCGCATATAAAAGCGGAAAATCCTTCTCGAGAGTGATTGACAATTGTGCGCTCTAAATTTTGAGTGCTCACTTGATCATTGTACAAGGGTCACTCCAAAAGCAATGCACACTATTTTTTTTTTAAATCCATCTTTTATTCTACATGTTTGAAAGTTTTACAGTGTGTAGATACATCCTTTAGGAACAATATTTTCATTTCTGCGCATAATTTCCATCCCTCTCAACTGCTATTTTGGAACCAGCGCCTGACGACTGGACCAACCTGTTGGAACCACTGTTTGGCAGCGTGCACAAGGGAGTCATCATCTTCAAACCTTGTTCCACGAAGAGAGTCTTTCAATTTCCCAGAGAGATGATAGTCACATGGAGCCAGGTCAGGACTGTAAGGCAGCAGTTTCAGTGTTGTTCATCCGAGTTTTGTGATCGCTTCCATGGTTTTTTGACTGACATGTGGCCGTGCACTGTCATGCAAACAGCAAAACATCCTGCTTTTGCCGATGTGGTCGAACACGGCTCAGTCGAGCTTGAAGTTTCTTCAGTGTCGTCACATATGCATCAGAGTTTATGGTGGTTCCACAGAATCGAAAAACACCGTAGCCATAACTTTTCCAACAGAAGGTGTGGTTTTGAATTTTTTTTTTTTTTTGGTGAATTTGCATGATCCCACACCATTGATTGCCTCTTCGTCTCTGGTACAAAATGATGGAGCCATGTTTCATCACCTGTCACAATTCTTCCAAGAAATTCATCTCCACCATTCTCATACTGTTTCAAAAGTTCTCTGCATACTGTTTTTCTTGTTTCTTTGTGACCCACTGTCAACATCCTGGGAACCCACCTGGCACAAATCTTTTTTAATGCCAACACTTTCAGTATTCTGCAAACACTTCCTTCCCATATCCCAACGTAGCATGACAATTCATTCACTGTGATGCGTCTGTCAGCAGTCACCAATTCATTAACTCTCTGCACATTGTCTGGAGTGTGTGCAGTACAAGGCCTGCCACTGCGAGGACAATCCTCAATATTGCCGTGCCCGCTTTCATCACGTAACCTGCTTGCCCACTGACTAACTGTACTGCGATCAACAGCAGTATCTCCACACACCTTTTTCAACCTCTTGTGGATGTTTCCCACTGTCTCATTTTCACATCACAGGAATTCCATGGCAGCACATTGCTTCTGATGAGCGTCAAGTGTAGCAGCCATCTTGAACACATGCTGTGACAGCACCACTCACGGGAACAGGTTGAACTAAGTTTGAAAACAAACAGAAAGGATGTATCTACACACTGTAAAACTTTCACACATGCAGAATGAAAACTGTATTTTTACAAAAATACTGTGCATTTCTTTTGGAGTGATCCAAATAGAATTCAAGAAAGTAGAATTTGCATGTAGTGTATCTGGACATTTAAACACCATTTGATAACAATGATTATCCACCTTAACTCCTGCTGCAATTAGACCTAAACAGTATACTTTTATTCTCTTGTTATCAAAAACCACTGTCACTCTTTTTGTAACAGCTCCCACTGGAAATAAATTTCTTTTTAGCTAATGAACGTATAATTCGTTTTCCAAAGTGTGAGGCTGCCATTTTCCATCAACTAAAGAAACAATACTTCAATGGATCTGGTGCCTTCTACTTTAACAATTGAGTTCTCTCCAATTTGAACACAGGCATCATCAGACTGAATTTGCTCAAAAGTATGTTGAATCAATCTCTGGGTGACATCACATGTTTTGAAGCAGCACTATCAGTTAACCAAGTATTTTCACAACCTGGAGTGAAAACATTCACTTGCTCTGCACAAAGCCCGGTGTTCAGAGGTAACATTTTTTACTACTGACCTATTAGACAAATTGTTGTTCTTTGAATTTAACTTCCTTGTTTTGCCCACATTATTTGATGTAATGCTTTTGACATTTCATCTCATTCTAAAAAAATTTGTTCCTCTTTCAATAATCTTGGAAGTCCAATATCAAATGTTTGCTCATCTTCAAAACTATTCCCAAGCAGTCGAGAAAGTTCCAAATTTCGAGGGCAGACTTCCCAAAATTTTAGCCATTTTGTCAACTTCTGTAACAGGTTCCCCAGTATCAGCTAATATTCGTACCAAAGACTCGACTTAACTTATGTGTTGTGCGATTGTGTCAGTTGATAACATTCTGTAATCACAAAATTTACACTTCAAGGCAATTTTATTAACTGCAGATTGCTGTTCATAAATAATCTTTATTATGAAATACATTTCAGGCACATTTGTGCATGTCTTAACATAGTACAATTGGTCAAATTCCATTTTAGTAGATGGAATAAGCATGGCCTTCGCATCTAAGTCATCCCACGTTATTTGACTCTTGCCAGCTTCATTTGGCCTCTGTTTCCCCTCCATGATACCACGAACTTTTTCAGCATGAAAAATAATTTGCAACTGATATTTTCACAGTTGGAAATTCTTAAAGTCAAATTTCTGGATACTATAAGTCTTCAATTTATCCATCTTTGGGTGAATCTGAACGTATTTCAAACATACAGTTTTCCCCAAAAGACCAGTGAAATACGATGGTTCCAGAACCAAAGTGTCAAAACTTAAGCATCATGATTCACTAGAATAAAACTCTGATCAAACACAGTGAATTTGCAAAACAAATATGCATACAATTTCTTGGGCCCATAAGCTGTTCTCTATCATTATATTTTGCTGAAATTCACAGAGCAGACAAAAGCTGAGCCAAACAACAAAACACACTTTTTATTAGAACTAAAAGTGACAGTGACAACGATGACAAAACAGAGCAAAGATATTTTTATGATGTTACAGAACACACTGTGCAAAGAATGAAAGTACATCTCTGGTGTGCTCTCATTACAAACACACAAATGCTGTAAACAGGCACTCAATATAACAAGCTCACACTTGTTACCATACAAATTAAGTTCAGGTGCAGTACACAAAAAACATGTGCAAGATATTACCCAAAATACCACATATATTTGCAATAAAAACAACTACTGTTATAGCAACAATGTGGAATGGATAGATTGCTACTCCCCAATTACGGATGGTATTCAGTTGCAGACAGGCACAATGGAGAAGACTGATGAAATATTGAGCTTTCAGACTATTTCCTTCTTCCAAAATAGAAAGCACGCCCACACCCATGCCCACGCTCGCGAGGGCCCGTGCACAGAAAAAGCACAACTCGCACTGTATCTGGACTTTTGAGCTCATCGGGCCCATTAAATGCCACGAAAATAATGCGGTAGAGTGTATGACTGAACTGAAGAAATTTGTTGGACAACTCCTGCTACTCCATCGAGGAGTATATTCACAGAAACTCTAATTTAACTTAGTTTATAATTATAATTAGCACTATTTGTTAAAGGACTTAAAATGCTGGTCATGATGTTTAGAAGATGCCCTTTTACAAATATTTACAAGCTGAAAAGCACCTAGCATTGTCTTTAATCTGCATTTAAATTATGTAAAAATGTACATCTTTAATTTCTGTCCATATCACGGAGGCCACTCTCTGTCGGATCTACGGAATATGACAAGTGTAATTAATGAATTCTGACCAAACTAGCAGCAATACTAATTTTGATTATCACTTGAAAGGATGAAGAATATGTTCTATGCATTGATGTTGAAGGAAACTGCAACTTAATGCATCTAACACAACAGGAGGCTTTTCGCAAACTAATATTAAACCAGTATGATACTGGTAAGTCACGAGTCACATTGAAATGCGCTTTTAATGACACCTGCTAACTGCTTATGGCAAAACAAAAAAGTGAATTTAAACCCTGAGAGAGATTTTATGAGGTGCGGGGGAAAAGTAAGACTTATTTTTTGTATATCAAAGTTTTTATTTTTTTCAAGCAATAATGTCCCCCTCAAAGTAGTCCCCTTTGGTAGCTACGCACCAGCAGATCAGTTGTTCCCAGTCTCGGCAGCAGCACTGAAAAGCTTCTAAACTAGTAGGGCCTTTAACATGTCGGACACATTATTTTGAATGATCTTCAGAGTTCCAAAATGACATCCTATTAAGACTTTTTCAATTTAGAGCAAAGAAAAAAAGGCACATGGACTCAGATCAGGTAAACAGGAGGCTTTTGGAACAATAAGAATGCCTTTTGAGGTCAAAAATTCCATGATGGAAGTAGGCGTGTGACATCGGGCGTTGTCATGTTGCAGCATCCACTTGTCTGCAACCTTTTCGTGTTTCAAGGACATCTTTGTACAGCACACAGTTAGTATTGTTAAATGTTTTATCTCACAAGAGCTTGCATACATCTGACAATTTCATCAGTTATTAAAGTTGTAGTCTCCCTAACGAGGTTCATCTCCAACATGTTCTCAGCCTCGATTTGTGCCAGCGAAAAACTTGTGCTCTTCATAAGGAATGTTCCCCATTGACCTGTTTCAAATTTTCAAAGGTCACAATCACAGACTACAAGAGTTTAACCCAAAACTTGATGGTATAACATTGTTCTAAATCCCTGTGTCCCATTTTCATAACACACAACAACAACAACCCAACTTAAGTGATGGCACACTCAAAAATCACATGAGGGCTGTTCTGAGTTGAAACTCTGACTGAGAATCTGTAACAGATGAACACACCAGTCTCCACAAACAGAAGAAACAACATTGCCATATTGCTCACAGTCTTGTCGGTCTCATTACTTTTCTCACATGCCTGGAATATTCTTGAAAAATTATATCACAGATGAGAAGGGATTTATAACTAACTTGTTATGCTAATGTGTGTGTCTTGTCCATTTCACGGCAGAAGTTTTCTGCTGTATATGAATTCCAGCATAATTTTCCTCTCAAAAAGCAAATCATTTACCTCAATAAGGAACATAAAAATACACTGAGGTGACAAGTCATGGAATACCCCCCATATTGTGCCTGAACTCCTTTGTCCGGCGTAATGCATCAACTCTATGTGGCATGGACTCCCCAAATATTGGAAGTTCCCTGCAGAAATATTGAGCCATGCTGTTTTTACAGCCATCCAGACCACAGCTGTCCCATCATCTAGGGTCCTATCAATCTGGTCACGAGCCCAGGAGAAGTGGTGCAACTGATGTCCTGCTGTTAGCAAAAGACATTCACATCGGTGATCTACTGTTATAGCCCATTAATGCCGAATTTCACCACTACGTTGTAACAGATGTGTTTGTCCTTTGTCCCACACCGATTTCTACAGTTATTTTACTTAGTGCTGCTTGCCTTGGGAACAACAACTCTATGCAAATGTCGCTGCTCTCGGTTGTTACTATTGTCCATGGTGAGAGGTAATGCCTGAAATCTGGTATTCTCAGCACACTCTTGACACTGTGGATCTCTGAATATCTAATTTCCTCGTGACTTCCAAAATGGAATATCCCACGCGTCTAGCTCCGACTATCCTTCCGTGTTCAAGGCCTTAACTCCTGTCGTGTGGCTACAATCACATCAGAAACCTTTTCACATGAATCACCTAAGTACAAATAACAGCTCTTCCAATGCACTGCCCTTTTAGACCTTGTGTGCACAATACTACTGCCATATGTAAATGTCCATATTGTTATCCCATGACTTTTCACCTCAGTGTATATGCATACACATACCAAAACAGACCAACAAGACTAACAGAATAATATTACAAATCTGATGCAACAATTACAAAAAAAAATTGTAATATATTACTTTCGAAAGTTCCTATGAAAATATTTTCCACTAGAGAAAACTGTTCCTTACCTCTTCATCAGTGAATCTGTCACCCATTGATGTCAGGAGTTCTCTAAGTCGTTCCTCATTAATGACTCCTTTGTTCTCTTCATCAAAACACCCAAATGCATTTTTAATTACTTCTTCTGGATCAGTGCCCTGTAGACGTTCCCCAAACAGTGTCAGAAACATTGTGAAATTTATTGGGCCCGGAGCTTCATTCATCATTGCCTCAAGATACTCATCAGATACATCTTTCCCTGCAAAAAAAGATACTATGTAATAATCAGTTCTAATGTTGGTGATTGTGAAGCCATTATTAGATATGATTTTTGTGTGTACTGAAATTCAAGAATGAAACAATTTACCACATTTATATCACACCATCATATAAACAATGGAAAGACCAGGTAGGAATATCAACAATATCATGAGAAGAACAGATTGCTACTCACCATAAAGATGGCATGTAGAGTTGCATACAGGCACAATGAAAAGATCTGAAATGTGAGGTTCAACACCCATTAAGTATTTTATAAAATGCATTTTAATCATCAGCTGTTTATTTGTCCCATTAGTCATCTACTAGTTTCCGTTATTAACCATCCTTTAGGATGTAGGGTACAAGAGATTAGTTAAAAGCATCCTATATTCTTTTGAAGATGAACAACATTGAAATTATCTAGTGAAATTGTACAATGTGTCTTACAATACTGACACTCATATCTTATGAGAAACAGACAGACATCACAGGAGAAACAAGACTAACAGTTATGAGTAATTGTTTGTCTAGTTTCTCCTGTGATGTCTGTCTGTTAGACAGTAAGATATGAGTGTCAGTATTGTAAGACAAACTGTACAATTTCAATATTGTTCAGCTTCAAAGAAATATGGGATGCTTTACCCTACATCCTGGGTGATGGCTAATAACAGAAACCGGCAGATGACTAACGGGACAAATAAATAGCTGATGGTTAAAATGCATTTTATATAAAAAAAATAATGAAAAGATTGCTGCACAGTTAACTTTCAGTTCAGCCAGAGCTGCTATTGCCTTCTGTGTTTTCTTTTTATGAAGGCTGCTCAGGCTGAAAGCTAAATGTATAACAGACTTTTTGTTGTGCCTATCTGCGACTCAATGTGTCATATTTATGATGAGTAACAATCTACCCCTTTCATAACAATTTTATACATTATTCTGGCTGCATGATGCCTTTGAATCACAAGAAACATTGACACAAAATACAAAATGAAGCCCAAGGTCCAAAATGCTTGGATACTGACTACTTCACTCTCAATAATTCCTCAAAAACATTGTACTAGATTAGTAGAAATGAAAAAGTCATCCTTAACATTAAGTAATCAGCCTGAAAAAAGTCACAAAAGAAAAATAACAAATATTGCCACATGTTTAAAAACAATACAGCACTACTGTAAGAAGAGGGAGAACACTTAAAAGAAACTGCATATACATTACATAAAGAACAGACAGACAACAACAACAACAACAACAACAACAACAACAACCACCACCACCACCACCACAAGTACAACAATTTAAATAATGTTGTGTGGTAACTCGGGAGAATGAAAACAGAACCAGTAAAAATAACTGACATCAGTTTTTAAAAACCCAAAAATAATTAAACACAGAATGTACCTCTCAACACACAAAATAAAGATATTACAGCACTCTTCTCAAACCAAAAATATATCTCTGCATAAAATCAAGCTGTTTCGAAAGGATTCACTCAACTGCCTATATTCAATATGAATTAAGATATAAAGTTGGGGTGGATTTTCACTCCTGAGTCAAAACTGAAAGTTTACTTCGGCACCAGTTGTAAGCTGTCAGCATGGGTTAAAAAATCCTGGTGCAGCTAGCTCATCCATTACCAAATGTGTATTAAGGAGGGGGGGAGTGTTTTCTGTTCTCTGTTTCAACAGATGTAATTCAGTTACATCAGTGTGGGGTGATTTTTGTTGAGAGCACAGCTCTGAATTGGTTGTATGGAGTGTACAGATTTCATATTGCACCACTAGCCTCCAAGATCACCTGATCTCGGAATATGTAATTTTTTGTGGGAGTAGGGGGTGAGGGTTTATGAAGGACTATGTGCCTCCCTTTCCAATAACTCTGAATGAATTACAACACAGCATAGTAACAGCACAGAACACGGTAACTCCAGACATGTTCACAAAAGCCATCATCTGACATCCTTTCGTGCATCAAGAAAATGGCACATTGAACATTAGAGAAAGGTAAAAAGAAACTGATCCTAATTGTAATTGTAAAACTTACAATCAAGGCTGTGTGTCTATGCATAAAAGAAACCCACTTGTAAAATCATATGGTTCTTTTAAAAAATAAAAACTTTGCAGTCGTATGACTAAGTCAAAATTTACATATTGTTTCTGTCACCATTCATGTGGTCTCGCAAAATTGTATCAATCTTTAACACTCTGTAAATTGAGCCACAGTGGAAAAAAAACAAGGGCCTAACTCATTATTTAACACTTTAAACAAGAAAGAAAACAATTAAAACCCTGGCATATAAAGTAGCATTAGAACATTCTGATTATGTTTTCACGGATACAAGAGAATGAAACTAGGCATAGCCATAAAGTACTTTGGCTAGTTCTACAAGAAGTGAAGTAAATTAGGATCAGAGACTGATGAGCCGAAGTCACAAAAAAGACCTAACAAAGTGAGAAATAATGCAACATATTCAAAACTGGTCAATGGCTGGAAAGGGATATAAGCAAACTAATTTCCTCCTCCACGTCTTACACTGTTTTCAACAAGAGAATATTTATTAAAGAAGAATATCAAATTGTACTGCAGAAGTATTTATTTACTTTCATTACAAAAATCTTTGGAGGCTGCATACTATGCACAACTGTTGGTGCAGTCTACCATTAACTTTTAGATATGTCCCTTCCCAAAGCGACGAGTTACATCATGTGATTGAATCAACTGAGCGTTGGACTAAATGAATGGAAAAACTGTATAGATATTTACTAGTAAACAAGTAAGACTATGCTCAATACTACCTTCTAAACATAACAAAACTGATTTCCAAAAAGTGAATGTCAAAGCCAAAGTGTTATTAACATAACTAACTTTCAGGCCATGAATAAATATGACTATTTTAGTGCAAATATTACATTATTTAATATAGGTATCATTTCTTGTTATGTACAAGAACTGCTTTCTCTAATAGCACTAAGTCCATGTCACTTGACAGCAAAATTACTTGCCTAAAGATGCCAGCATCTCATGAAGATCATCTTTATCAACAAAGCCATCACGATTCTGATCAATCATGTTGAATGCTTCCTTGAATTCTTGTATTTGTGCTTGATCAAACATTGCAAATACATTAGAAGTCGCCCTCTGCGCACGTTTCTTGGTCGTGGCACGACGTCCTGCAGTCTTGCGTGAAGACATGTTTAATCTGAAAGGATAGACAAGTTTTAAGCATTAGAATTGTGTGTGCACTATCTGCTTTCACGTAACAAATAAGGTTAACATTCCAAAACTATTTATGATGCGTCGTAAGACAACTCAAAACAGCAATTTCCTTAAAATGCAATACTTGAAGACAGGCAAATCATCATCAGTAAATGAGATTTTAGATTTTCAAAACTGAAAAGTTTCACCATGATATCTAGGAAACCTTTATACCACTTTCAGGTCTAGCTGTGGAGACAGGAAGAACATAATCTGTCTAGCCATGTAAGAGAGTAAATTATTTATTTTCTTTAACACACATAGGCCCAATGTGGTGTAAAGACTAACAATAAACCTTAACAGAAGAGTCTTTGGTTTTTATGCTGCTCTTGTATCTTGTCAATAAGAGAATGTCCAATGCTCCAGCTATGATGCCAATACAAACTACAGTCAATTCTCAATTTGAAACTCAACAGACTGGGGAACAAGTTCAAATTACCTAGAGTTAAAAATAATAGGAGTTAAAATAATCGAGGGGAGTGGGGGGGGGGGGGGGGGGGGGGGGTGGAGGTACAAATGAGAGTTTGATTGAAAGTAAACTCTAGCATGTGGAGTTGGCAGTTGTGCTTTATCATCTTTCTTTTTTCTTATCCAGACAAGCCAACCACAGACACCAATGTCGTCGTCATCAACATGAATGAAATATTCAAAGCTTAACTCACCACAGCTGGGTAGAAGTTACCACCACGAGTCTGGCAGCATTGAATTTGCTAATTATGGCACCTCTATTGGCTGTTCTGCGTTTTCTCTTTGGATTACAAACCCACACTTTTTGAAGCAGTTATAAAGAGTGGTAGGGTTGACATCTGTCCAGGCCTTGTCAATCATGGTTACAGCACTCAAAACTTATGTCCATTGCCTCACCTTTTTCAATGCTCTCCAGCACAATGGAACAATTTTTAAAATTTTCTGGGAAGGAAAGTTGCTACTCACCATATAGCGGAGATGCTGAGTCGCAGATAGGCACAACAAAAAGACTCTCACAATTAAAGGTTTCTGGGCCTTTGTCAACAATAGACACACAGATGTGCTCCCTCCCCCCCCCCCCTTACACACACACACACACACACACACACACACACACACACACACACACACAACTGTAGTCTCAGGGAACTGAATCCACACTGCGAGCAGCAGCACCAATGCATGATGAGACTGGCGACTGGGACGGGGTAAGGAAGAGGTTGGGGCGGGTAGGGATAGTATGGTGGGGGTGGTGGACAGTGAAGTGCTGCAGGTTAGACGGAGGGTAGGGGAGAAGTGGGGGGGGGGGGGGGGGGGGTGGGAGGAGCGGAAAAGGAGAGAAATAAAAAGAGTGGGTGTGCTGGTGGAATGACGCCTGTATAGTGCTGGAATGGGAACAGGGAAGAGGCTGGATGGGTGAGAACAGTGAGTAGCGAGGGCTGAGGCCAGGAGGGAATTTGCAGGGAAAGTTCCCACCTGCACAATTCAGAAAAGCTGGTGTTGGTGGGAACAATCCATATGGCACAGGCTGTGAGGCAGTCATTGAAATGAAAGGTATTGTGTTTGGCAGCATGTTCAGCAACAGGGTGGTCCACTTGTTTCTTGGCCACCAGACTAAAATATGTGGTGGTGGGAGGATGTATGGGACAGGACTTGCATCTAGGTCTATTACAGGGGTTATGAGCCATGGCTCTCGCCTGGTCACTAACATCATCCACCCCATCAAAGGCAGGGCTACCTGTGAAACCAGTCATGTGGTCTACAAGCTAAGCTGCACCCACTGTCCTGCATTCTATGTAGGCATGACAACCAACAAGCTGTCTGGCCACATGAATGGTCACCGACAAACTGTGGCCAAGAAACAAGTGGATCACCCTGTTGCTGAACACGTTGCGAAACAATTTTAAAAAGACACAACATATTCATTTCTGCACATCTAGCTCTACTACATTAACTGTAAGTGTGACACATGGTGACAAAATAATAAATAGGGCAGAAGTTTCATTAATTCTTAGATGTACATACTGATGAGGATTGAAACTGGAAAAAGCAGACTTAGAACTCTTAAAACAACTTAGTGCCACCACATTTGCACTTAGAATCATTGCAAATCTTGGGAGAGAGAAATCAGTGATATATATTGTCGTTGAATAATGTCACAGGGAATAATGATCTATGGTAACTCATCTTTAAGGGAGTCTTCATTGCTCAAAAACATACCGCAAGAATTACGTGGTGCTCACCCATCATCATCTTTCAGACATCTGTTTAAGGATTTGGGCACCTGACTGATGCTTCATAGCATATTTATTCCCTCACAAAGTTTGTTGTAAATTTGTAAATAATCTATTGCAGTTCAAAAGGAACAATGACATATGTAATTACAATACCAGAAGGAAAAATGAAATTCTTGACTATCATTAAGTCATCTTTAGCACAAAAATGGATGCACAATGCTGAAACTTATTCAGTCACATACAATGTCTGACAGACAGTAGAGCAGAGTAGAGCTTTAAAACAAACTGAAAAAGTTTCTGCTTGACAGTTTCTATTCTGTACAAGAATGTCTGTTAATGTAGCCTAATATGTGAAAGGTGCTGGGTAGGAATTACTGGCATGCATTTGTATATGTAATAATAATAATAATAATAATAATAATAATAATGAGAAGAAGAAGAAAACAAAACAATCTTATTTATGTTCAGCATGCAGCCATATTTACAAATTAATTTGCGAAGTGAACATAACATGACTCATTCAACATACCACATCATTACAATTTATAATGCAAATAATCCCTACAGCATGAAACCAACCAACCAACAATACCTATAGGAGTTTCATCATATAATTTTTTCTGAGTGAAAGACAAAAAGCACTTTTGATATTTCAGCTTCCATTAGCATATGAGAATGGGGAGAATTTAGTACACATTTATTTTCAATGTTAAATAATCACCTCATAACTTATAGTGATTAATGAGAATTTCTGTTTTCATACCAGTACAAATTGCTATTGAGTCAGAAAATGCAGACATCCATTGCAGCACAAGAATAAAATTACTCTTAAGTTATGAGAAGGCTCAATTAGGTAAAGCTATACATTGAAAACAAAAAGGTATTGGAACAAAAAATGTAAACGGAAATTAATAATTAGGCCTACTTATACCGCCGTAATATCAAGAAACTTAAGAGAAATTCCTGAAAATAATAGCTTCATGAGCAAAGCTTAAAGTAAAATCGAGGTTATCACACAAAAGCTTTTTAAATGATGTAACCCCAAAAAGATAGAGGAGACAGGCTTATCACAAAACTCAAAACCTGAGCACCCACATGAGAATTACAGCAATAAGAGATAGCCGCAAAAAGCCAAGTACGAAATGGAGTTTTCATTGAGACAGTAACTGAGAAAAAGTGGCCAACCAACACTGAATAGCTGTCTATGAGTTAGAAATAATTCCATTAGCAATTTTACCAGTTTCTTCTCTGGCATAGTACACAATACTCTGCCAAAGTTAAATACAGTAACACAACATAATGAATGAAAGTTCAGGAGCAGCACGTTGCCAGAGGTCTCAGAGTCAAGCACAGGAAGTTGGATGTCATATGGCATGAGATCAGTGTAACTATTGCGATGAATGAGGCTGGCCCCCCCAACAATGTGTGCCAATCAGAGAGCAGTTACTGTGCATTGTGGCGACGTTCATTACAATGTGACCTGGAGACAACATTTGAATAACTCCACACAGGGGAGAATCATTACAAAACTGGAAGAAGAACAAACTTGTGATGAGTGTAGCCTAAGAGTCTGTTATTGCTTACAGCACTGTTTCGTGTACAAGGGGTACATTCTTAACCATAGGCACTGTTGCCCGAAGGAGAGGAGGTGGTCAACCACAGCAGCAGATGACCACTACACTGCGCAACATGCAAGAAGGGACCCACGTCAAACAGCAGGTGCAATTGCAACCACATTTAACAGGACTGCAAAGCACCCAATTTCACGTAAAGAGAATAGGGACTGGCCCAATAAAGAGCGGACCCACGTGCTCCATTTAAGCGGACACACGTGCTGCACTCAGATGTGCCCAATTTCAGTTCGAGTTGTGGTTCTGCACACACACGCATAAGGCAAGAGGTGGAAACACGTAATGCACCCAGAAGTATTGTCAAACACGATCATTATGGTGGTCCAGGTGTTATCATGTGGGAAGGCATAATGTTGCATGGGTGTGCTGACTTCAAAATCTTTGAACGCACAAATTCACCAGTCATTGCTAGTTTGACACTGTAATCCTTCCCAATGTCTGTCTCAGGGTTGCATCTGACCCGGACTTAATTTTTATGGATGACAATGTGCAACCACATAAAACAGTGCATACAGAGGAATTCTCAAAATGAGAAGATAATTGGCAAATGAACTGGCCTACCTGTTTCCTCAACTTTAATCCCATTCAGCAAGTGTGGGATGTGGCTGGCGGTGGGACGTACTGCAGTACACTCACATGTAAAGTAACGACCTTTCAGCTGTTGTAAACTGCACTGATGGGAGGAAGAATTCCTTGCCAACTTTGTACCCAGTATGGGAGAACATTGCAGAGCATGTACACTGTTGTCGAACATGGTTACACATTCTATTAACAATCATGGCTTCTGTAATATGCACCAGATTTTCACAAATCACAGTGACTTCAGCATAATTGACTCTCCAATCATTTGTACTGCTCCCAGCTACCTACTATACTATTAGTATTACTATAATTATATAACTACTTTAGCAGTTTTTTCTACCTATAATTCAAGTTTCATTGAGCTATGTTACTTGGAAGTGATGTCACGTGGAAGTTACTTTAGTGCCTAACTTTTGCATGCCAGTGTATTAAGGAATATTGATAACCTATAAAAGCAACTTAACAATATTATAAAAACAAAGTAAAGAACACTGATGCACAAATGATTTTTGGAACTTTGACATTAGATGAAGGCCCTAAAGATACACAGAGAAATAAGCAAATCAACCAACTTCCACGCTGTACCATGAACCAAAAGTGCCATGAGTAACTTGCCATTTTATGGAGTTGCTGACAGGTCTCACTCCTAATTTGTCAGACTTAAGCAACTCAGAGCCTTTATGTATTTAAAAAAAATTGTGTTAACCTGAAACTTCCTGGCAGATTTTAACTTTCTGCCAAACTGGGACTCAAACCTGAGGCCGTAGCTTTTGCCACACTCTGCTGCAGAGTGAAAATTCGTTCTGTGCTAACTTCATTTTGCCGAGGTATGTGGGGCACAGTACAAGACAGTTATTTTGAATTTTGTAATAAATTTCTACAGCTGATAAAAGGATAGCCAAAGCATTGAAAATTGCTACATCATCATCATCGTCATCATCATCATCATCATCATCTATTTGGTAGAGTATGTAACCCAACAGATGTCCATAAACAACTGAGATGATGTGGCAGTTAAGACACTAGACATTCATTTGGGAGAATTATGGTCCAAATTCCTACCCACATTAAAGTTTTGCTTACACCAAACGCCACGATGGCTCCTTTGAAAAGCATACTACTGGTTTCCTTCCCCAAACTGAACTTTTCCTCAATCTTGTCAATATGTTAAATGCTAATCTCTTTGTTACTTCATCAACAATCAACTGAGTCACTTTAAGAGTAAGTTTTATACTTTCACATTCATGTCATCCTTTTACATCAAGAGACAGTAACAAAAAAAAAAAATACACTACTGGCCATTAAAATTGTTACACCGCGAAGACGACGTGCTGCAGACGGGAAATTTAACCGACAGGAAGAAGATGCAGTGATATGCAAATGATTAGCTTTTCAGAGCATTCACACAAGGTTGGCGCCAGTGGCAACACCTACAACGTGCTGACATGAGGAAAGTTTCCAACCGATTTCTCATACACAAACAGCAGTTGACCAGCGTTGCCTGGTGAAACGTTGTTGTGATGCCTCGTGTAAGGAGGAAAAATGCATACCATCACGTTTCCGACTTTGATAAAGGTCGGATTTTAGCCTATCGCGATTGATAAAGGTCGGATTGTAGCCTATCGCGATTGCAGTTTATCGTATCGCAACATTGCTGTTTGCGTTGGTCAAGATCCAATGACTGTTAGCAGAATACGAAATCGGCGGGTTCAGGAGGGTAATACGGAACACCGTGCTGGATTCCAACGGTCTCTTATCACTAGCAGTTGAGATGACAGGCATCTTATCCGCATGGCTGTAACGGATCATGTAGCCACGTCTCGGTCCCTGAGTCAACAGATGGGGACGTTTGCGAGACAACAACCATCTGCAGGAACAGTTCGACAGTGTTTGCAGCAGTATGGACTATCAGCTCGGAGACCATGGCTGCGGTTACCCCTGACGCCGCATCACAGGCAGGAGCTCCTGCGATGGTGTACTCAACGACGAACCTGGGTGCACGAATGGCAAAACGTCATTTTTTCAGATGAATCCAGGTTCTGTTTACAGCATCATGATGGTCCCATCCGTGTTTGGCGACATCGCGGTGAACGCACATTGAAAGCATGTATTCATCATCGCCATATTGGCGTATCAACCGGCGTGATGGTATGGGGTGCCACTGGTTACACGTCTTGGTCACCTCTTGTTCGCATTGACGGCACTTTGAACAGTGGACATTACATTTCAGATGTGTTACGACTTGTGGCTCTACCCTTCATTCGATCCCTGTGAAACCCTACATTTCAGCAGGATAAAGCACAACCGCATGTTTCAGGTCCTGTACAGGCCTTTCTGGATACAGAAAATGTTAGACTGCTGCCCTGGCCAGCACATTCTCCAGATCTCTCACCAATTGAAAACATCTAGTCAATGGTGGCCGAGCAACTGGTTCATCGCAATAAGCCTGTCACTACTCTTGATGAACTGTGGTATCGTGTTGAAGCTGCATGGGCAGCTGTACCTGTACACGCCATCCAAGCTCTGTTTGACTCAATGCCCAGGCGTATCAAGGCCATTATTACGGCCAGAGGTGGTTGTTCTGGGCACTGATTTCTCAGGATCTATGCACCCAAATTGCGTGAAAATGTAATCATAAGCCAGTTCTAGTATAATGTATTTGTCCAATGAATACCCGTTTATCATCTGCATTTCTTCTTGGTGTAGCAATTTTAATGGCCAGTACTGTATGTTTCAGTGTGTGACATTATTGTGTTGCTGTTGAGTTATGGATTTGTAGACCCATATCTTCTCACAAAGCAAATTAAACAGCTGCATCAATTTATTGCTAATCTGGAGTTGACAACATTTTCGTGTGAACTGGCATTAGCTAATATCCTTGAACTGTGAATTTCCTATTTGTTTGCTTTTGAAAAGGTGCAAAGACTGCATTTATTTTGTTTTCTTACACTCACATTTTTCTCTAAACTTGGGGGTGCAAGCCCTTGCTTAAATACCAACCTCATCAGAACAAGCATATTCAAAAGTATCTATGCAAGGCCTCCTATGCGCAAACTGGGGCTGTTACTGCTACTGCTCTCTTAATCTTATTCCTTGGCACAGCAACATAAAGTTGACATTTTCTGTACTGCATGTAAAATCACATTTAAACAAAAGATTTCACTATATCTTTGTTAAATACAAGAAATATTCTAAAACAGTGATAATCTGACTGAATTCCTGTTAGGCTTTACAGTGACTACATGATAGTATTAGAAATCGTTTTAACTTTAATAACTTATTTCTAGTTACTTTGCAAAGAAGAAAAATACAGCTTCTTAAATTGTTCTTACATCATCTTTACAATTGTTTGCATTTGCTTCACGGCACCTGACAGAGTGCAGGTGTGGTTATAGTTTCAGGCTCTACAAATAACATCTGAGGAGTTATATATTCCGGCACACTAATTCTTTGCCAAATACATGTCTGCTCAATTCTTACTTTTACAGGCTGAGGCGATAAACACAGCTGCACTCTGGCAGTTGGAGTGAAACAATGCAAATATTTGTAAAGGCGCTGTAAGGACAAATTTTATTGATAATAAATGAAAGTACTATAGTAATATTGTCAGCTAATAATATAAAATCAGTCTTTGTGACTTACAGTTACTCTCCATAACACAAGGAAGTACAGCTGCGACTATTACTACTACACCGAACATCACACAAAGCGACAACTAAATACTTCAGAAAATGAAAGAAGGGCGAGGGATTACTGAGATTTCATTTGAGGACATTTATGCGATACTAGCATTACTATAATGTCGAAAAATATTTTCTTTTAGTTCACCGCCGTGCTAGCAGATAATAACAGCACAGCAGCTGACAGTTTCTTACAACAAAAACATTTTAATGTACAGTATGGCAGAAAATTTTTTGTACCCCGGCATCCTAAGCTTAAAGAATGTTGCACTTCTGAAATTACCTGGTTTCAGGTACCTGCCGTTAAATTTCCGAGCTCACAACTGCCACAATGTTCGTATAAACGCCTTGATGACTCAGATGTAAACACCCCACCACACCCGTAGCGACCGAGATATTTGAAAACAACTGAAGCATGTACACAGGTCCACCAACCAATAAATAGAGTGTGGGATTACTATTTTTGTGTCCTTTAAGGCAGAATTCGCAGTCATGTGAAAATGTGCATTATAATAGTCATATAATTAATTCCGCTCTGCATTACTTGCTTAGAAACAAGTCTCGTGGGTATAATAAACTTGTTCAGCTATTCGGTAGCTCACTTATAGGTTGGCTTACCTGCAGCAGCTTCGTAATTGTAGTGGAATGTAGAGATTGGATATGTCAAGAATTTGAGTTTTTATTGATTATTGAATCAAATATACATATTGTTGAGATGACTTTCGATATTTCCCAGTACATTTGTTGCCACCGAAAAAGCATTTCAGAAGTTCACTCTGTTCCAGGAATTTTTGAGCTGATTTTTAACTCGTATGTTCAACACTCATTTCAGTGCCATATAAAGCACAGCTGATTGCCCTAATAAGGGTAAGTGGGACGCGGGAGAAACTCTCTATAAAAAGTATTGGATGGTGAAGAAAATTGCGCCGTTCTTGTGAAACGCGCTGCTGTATTTTTCGAGTATTATGAATACCTCAAAATTCTATTATTACGTGAACAGGTCTTTCTGCACATTAAATTCAGTTGGATTCCTCATCTATAATGAGAAACTTTGTTTGGACATAAGTGCAGCAGCGACAAATGCTGTGTGTCAGCTACGTAATTACTGCCTCTTAATAGCGCTGAAGTCTAAAACGATAACGGTTCCGCCTTTTTATGTAATGTCTTAGGTAGCTACTTAAAACAAAGCGTTTCAGCAGAACACTTCAGTTCTGATTAGCGACGGTCATACTGGGACCCCGCCCATCCCAGTGACAAAAATAACCATTTAGCTGAGTAACCGTGTTCCCTTACCCACGCACGAGCAACGGATGCGTCTCAAAAGAAGTACTGGTATCAGGTTTCTTATGCCCACTGCATGCATAATTTAATTACGAGTTGGTAATATTTAAAAACGAGAAACCAATACAATGCGAACATTAGCATAGTTGAGCAATGGGGTGGGTTTCGGTATTAAGAAATATATAATCAGAACTGATTGTGTCCGTGTGTAATCTGCCATACTGCTCTTCCAACTAAGAAAAATTGACGTGGGGTGTACTAGAGCATTCCATGTTTTTCAAGGCATGAATTTATCATTTTTAATGGTACTGTCAAAAGATAAAGAATTCAGCATCAAGATATAAAGAAGCAATGAAATATTGGCAACTATACCAAAATTTTCAGCATATCTATTCAAATGTAGGGGTAGATTGATATTTAAAAAGATAAATTAAGCTCAAGAAAAGGAAGGTTTTTCAATAAGTCAAACAATAACATAATTCAGAACTCCAGCACCATGGAATATACAGTATATAACAAAGAGTAAGAAGTATTGAGTTCTAGTCACTGGCAATAAAGTATATATTTTGAGAAAAAAAGAACAGCTTAATACTACCATGCAGCAAAAGGTCCTGTGTTGACAGTATAACAAGAGAAACAGCATTCATAGTTTTACTGATACTTGTATTATAATTATCATCAGCTGGAGCAGGCATTTGATAGCTACTGCTGGAAAGGCCTCCACCACACTTCTGTATATGTTACAGTCTTCCGCTGTAAGCAGACATATTGTTCTTATATGTCTTATTAAAGCCATCATCTCGCCTGATTTGGTCAGTTTACAATCCCTTGGATGTGAGTGATGAGCTTCCTTCACCTATCTACCTGTGCAGCCCATCTTTATTTCAGTTTACAGTAAAGCTATAACCATGTGTTCTATTCCATTTTTCTCTTGTCTCTCTGAATAATTCCCAACTTCTATCATCCATTACTTGCTAATCAACAAGCTTATGGCTGTAATGAAAATGAAACTCCATTTTTTTTTGGAGGGGGGGGGGGGGGGGTTCCTCTGTAACAAGGTAAACAGATGATGGGTATACCAAAGTAGTTCTTTACTGGATTTCAAGAGATAAGATGACAGCCTAATGTAAGGTGATTCGATGACAGAAAACATATATGAACGGCATGGATATGCATTGCTGAAGACCGCAGTGCATGAGAAACTCTAGAAGAAGCATTTACCTTGCAGTGGACATCAAATGACAGATGTTGATATGCACTTACGTTCAGACTTGTTCTACCAAAAGTTTTCTTCCCCCCCACTAGATGCAAACTGTACAAAACAAAGGTTGTTCAGAGATATTCTTCCTCTTTCCAATTTAAAGGTAAAAAAACTGATGTAGTGCTACTGAGAACAGTTTTTATCAGGTGAAATCTCCTTACCTGACTCCCCTTTCAATTCTGAATTTCTCACCTCCTCCTTCTTCTTCTTGTTCTTCTTCTTCTTCTTCCTCCTACTCCTCCTGAAATATTTCTGATTATGCAGGTCATTCTTACTATCCTGATAAAGTCAGTTGGAAGTTACAGATGTTACTCGTAACTTCAGCAGTATATTAATCTATGTTGAAACAATACCTTATTTCTCCAGGGTTGTTAGTGCAAATTTTGTTGCACTAAAGCAAAAGCTTTTTTTCAAAACCAGTGAATTACAGAGAAAGGTAATTATACTCTTTCCTCCAGTCTACAATTTAACTGACTATCGAAATGGATAAGTGTGCAAACTGCTAGAAAATCATCAGGAATAGCAGTCAGTGTGAGGAATGTAAGTGTTGTTTTCAATTTGGGATTTTACAACACAACCTACATGAGGAATGATGATGATCATGTTTGTAGTGATTGTCACACCCACTACAGAATACTGGAAAAAGAGCAGCCTATCTAGAAGCTTTAAGCCAATTTGGTAGTAACACAAGAGGAGTTACCAGTTTTATTAGCAGCAGTTTTCAGGAGTAATGTTACGGCTAGACCGGAAAACAGGATGATAGTCAGGATATCCAAATCATTGGCAGATCCAAGAGACTCTGTAAATCAGGTACCTCCAGTCTGGCTTCAGTACTTGTGAGACTGTGGACAAAAACATTTAGACAACCTAAGAAATTTTGATGGAGCCTCACTGTAGGTACAAGGCATAAGTTGCAAATTATGTCTAGGTAGAAAAGTCTTAAGAAGACCAAGACATCTTTTTTACTGTTTGGTGATAATGGGAGGGAAATGTCATACCTTGTACAGAACTCATTGGGAGAAACTTACCAGGTAACTGATATTTTTAACCAAAGTACGGGGCTCAGGAATGTCATCTATGATTAAGCTCTTTGGATAAGGTTCTGGAAAAATATTTTGTAAAAATAAAGGCCCATGCAAGCAACAGTTTGGACCATAACTTTAATTAAACAACTGAGGATGAAATGAGGCACATTGGTGAGAACACTTCTCACACTAGAGTGAAACCCATATCACTCTGAACCATGTGACAAGCCCTTGATGAAATATTATGTGGAACATGTTAACACAGAGCTTGAAAAATCACTTAGGAGAGAAGGATGTGCACTCACGTGTGACTGATGTAACACTGCACACTCACTGTCATACATGGCATGATTTACATCTGAACACTTGCCCAACTAATTGCCAGGAGCAACCGGTCTGACCAAAGCAGTATCTATTCCATTTGAGTGATTTTCAGTGTGTTCCCTTGACATTTTTAAGGGTAACTTTATTCGACAGAGAAAGCTGTAGAATAAATATAAACACAGTTGAAACAGTTACCATCAAAACTAAATACTGTAGCTTGGACAAGCCATGGATGGAAAGGAATACATATATAGTATCTTCAATTAAATCATCATAAGTCTCATTAAAAAAAACTATAAATAAATAAAGGTTGAACATCTCATATCCATACAGAAAACTGGTAAGATAGATGGCCTGTCAACAGATTTGTTGTGCATATCAGAACACTACTCCAAAATCACTACACTTGAATAGATTCATCTAGATTCACACAAGCCACTACTGCACTACTGGAGAACCAGTAAGAAGGAAGGGGGAGTGGCTTATATCCAAAAAAGTAGATTTAAGTCATTTAGATCATTCAGGTTAATGAATATTATGTTGCACAACACTTTGATTGCTGTGCCACAATAGTGGATCAGAAAACACACAAGCTTGTAATACTGATAATTTACAGACCACCAGTTGGAAGTATCATAAGCGTCATAAAGGAGCTAGAGACAGTTTTAAAATGCGTAATGTTATAGAGAATTAACTGGAGGATTATAATTTATGGGGACTTCTATGTTGACTCTTTTGTCAGACGATACTGATCAAGGACACCTACAATTGTTGATGCACAGCTTTGCACTATTTGCAACATTAACATTCCTTATGAGGATTGAAAAACATTGCTCAATAACAATTGACAATTTGTTTTTAAATCCAATACACTGCAGTGACTTAGTTGTAAAACCAGTAGCCATTGTTTTATCTGATCATGATGGTCAGATGCTAACAATAAAAGATACTGACCAGTCAGTCATCAGTGCAATGTCAGATACATTAGGAACATGTGGCCCTAAAGTAGTGAGAAAAACTATGGAAATGCCAGGAAATGTGGTATCACATCTGTGCATAAGTAGTTCACACTTGATCTACAAAGGTGTAGAATTCTGGTAGTGATATCCTGTACTTCATGGGATTAATGTAACAGTAAATCACTAACAAAATATGCAAGAGAAGCAGGCAGTCAATAAAGGAGCCAGGAGGACTTTAAAAAAAAAAATTGATATGTTACGGGAGCTCCCAGGAAATACAGGAGAAATGATCACCATGTATAATTTGTGAACTTGATAAAATGGTACATCTGAGTGATGGAATAGGTGGTGTTACACATCATTCTGGAAAGATCATAGGTATCCCTGCGTCTACCTTGCTAATACTGTAAATGATGCTCGTGAACTATAAAATGACAGAATAACTTAATATTTGAGAGAATGCAGTTTTTGGTATATACTTGCATGTGGCAAGTAATTGGAAGAGATGACGTGTCTTCAGAGTGGGACAGTAATTACAGTAACTAAGCAAGTTGCAGTATCTGCTGAGGGGCATTCTCAGTCTAGGTCAGAGAAGTGCATGGACCCTGGAGGAACAGCCACTGATGAAAATAGGGAAAGTGACTAAATTTAACAAATGAGTACAGTCTGTTGTTGTATTTTGATCTGTCAATGTGATATTTACATAGAGACTGAGAATTAAGCAATTATTGTAATGCCTTGTGCAAAGAAATGTTTAATATGAAGAGTTACTGTATTTTAGATCAAGAATGAATATCACATAGATCTGGTGGTGTCATATTTATTTATGCAGTTGGATATTGTGTTAAATTCTTGGCTGAAAGCATGTATTGCCAAATCTAAAGATGAAATTCTAGTTTTACCAAAGGTCAGGCATTAAGGTGAGCTTAAGCCACAATCAGAAGTCATCACTTAAAAGAAAAGCCAAACTTTTACAAAACAATTAATTGACACCGGGGAACATAAGAAAGATGTGACAGTAGATATAAAAGGAATTAAACTATTTGTTGCAAGGTTTGTAACAGTTTGGTGTAACTCCTGCAAAAGGATAATGGAGACTGTCATGGAACTTACACAGGATTCTACAGGGAGGAGTCTGCGGTAAGTTGGAGCTTTCTGTTGACCCAAGAGGTATCTACCTCATTGCTATCGTATGACTGTGTAAAATTGCAGTTACAACGATGGCTTCAGTTTCTTTTCTATTTGTCTCCAAATGACTCAGCTTCCATGCATCCTTCTTAAATCCACTCTATAAGAAATTTGTACTGATTACTGTAGTCTAGCGGTAATGACTGACTACTAATCGAACAGTCCTGGATTCCAATTTCGATCCGGGTTATTGCTTAGAGTTTGAATAAAAATCACTGGTAATGGTAGGTGAAGCCTTCTACATCTACATCTATACTATGTAAAGCATTGTGACGTGCATGGTAGAGGATATGTCCCATTGTACCAGCTATTAGGGTTTCTTCCTGTTCCATTCATGTATGGAGCATGGGAAAAATGATTGTTTGAATGCCTCTGTGCCTGCAGTAATTATTCTAATCTTATTCTCATGATCTCTATGTGAGTGATACAGTTGTGCCAGCCTACATATCTGCCATGCTTCCTCCCACATTCCTTGCTGGTAAACTGACTGCTTCCTTCCATGCCACTAGCCACCCAGTCCCTCTCCTTGCCTCCCACCTCCCTGTCACTTCACTCAACCCACCTCACACTACTGCCACCACAACCAACCCACCCTACTACTGCCACCACAACCAACCCACCTGCTAAAAATACAGCACTGGCACTGTTAGTCTAGTGGGTACCATAGAAGACGGGCAAGGAGAGGAGGGGGGGGGGGGGGGGGGGGGGAAGTGAGTAGCACTCATTTAATCTGAAAGTATTTCATCCTACAAGAACTTTCCTACAACATGATTAATACACAAGTTATTGTCACCACTTTGTCTCACAAGCAAAAACACACACCACAATTACTCTTTGTAACAAATTTCCCTCCCTGATGAATGCATGCCTTGGCTGAGTCTTGCCCTTAGGTCTTATTTGCAGGTGAAGTACTTGGAGAGGGGTGGGGGGAGGAGGGGAGGGGGTGTTTGTAATGTAGCAGAATGGGACAGTACATTAAGAACAGATCAATACCAGATCAAATGAAATCCACAATGCCTTGTCAGCTTGCTATTTCTGCATATAACGTCAATCTTTTGTGCTTCCAATGTTTTTTACCTGCATTATTTGTACTAAACAAACAGTATGGGATGTGGTTAGTCAACCTATTCGGTTATTTAAATAAATCTGGCACACAAACACCAAACCTCAGGAGCATCAGAACTGGGGGATTTATAACCTAGCTCAAGTAGCTATGGGGAAAAACATGTTTTTCCAGCTCCTGCTGTATTCGTTATCCCGGCACATTAATTTGGAGTAATATTGGCCTACTTTTCATAGCAGCCTATATGTCATGGACCAAAGCTGGTTTGAAGCCCATGACTTGAAGGCTATCCTGCACAACAGGCGTCTTTGGGAGTAAGAAGCCTGCAGTATCAACCTGTCTGCATTGCTACTTGTGTGGATGGGCATGGCAGAGGGATTGTTGAGATGGATAGAGGAGGTGATGGACAGTGAAAGGGGCCATGAGGGAATAGATAAGGAGAGAAAGGGCAGGAGGATATGAGCAGAGAGAGGGAGCCAGGAGAGGACAGACTGAGATAGGAGGGGTAGAAGGAGATAGATAGAGAGAGTGTGGAGGAGGAGGTGGATGTAGAGAGAGGGACAGGGTAGACGGACAGAGAGAGTGTGCAGATGGAAAAGAAGGAGGAGGCAGAGGAGATGAAAAGAGAGAGGGGTAGAAGGATGTGGTCAGGAGGGGGAGGGGAGGAAGGAAGATATGGTCAGACAGGGTGAGTGGAGGAGCTGGATAAAAGGAGAGAGAAAATAGATGAGTGGGATGGAGGAATGAAAGCAGCTGTCAGAAGGACAATGAGAGACTCTTTTAACGAATTTGAAAGCAATATTTTATCTGCAGATTCTAAAAATAACCCCAATAAGTAAAATCTATGAACGCTACAAATAATTCAATACCTTCTCTTGCTGACAGTACAGGTAATGTAACTGATGATGATAAACAGAAGGCGGAAATTCTAAACCTAGCTTTCAAAAACTCATTTATGATAGAGGACTGCAGCATCATTCCCCAATTCAACTATCAAACAAACGAAAGGATGGCTGACATAGAGTTTAGTGTATCTGGGACTGTAAAACAGTTAAGATCCTTAGACACCAGAAAGGCATCTGGCCCTGTAAGATTTTATGTTGACTATGCTACAAATATAGCACCATTCTTATCCGTCATCTATCAGAGATCATTGAAACGGCAAAAACTTCCATGGGACTGGAAGAAGGCCCAAGTCATAGCAATCTATAAAAAGGGTAGAAAATCGGATGAACATAATTACTGGCCAATTTCACTGCCATCGATTTGTTGTAGAATCGTGGAACATACTTTATGCTCAGACATAATGACCTTTCTAGACTCTGAGAAGCTCATCTGCAGAAACCAACACAGTTTTAGGATACAGCAGTCATGCGAGACACAGCTGGCCCTCTTTGTGCATGATATACAACAGGCTCTAGATACCAGCTCCCAGGTTGATGCCATATTTCTCTACTTTCGAAAGGCGTTTGACTTGTTGCTTGCTACAAAAAGTGTGCACTTACAGCGTATCCAATGACATATGTGGTTGGATAGAAAGTTTTCTAACAGACAGGGAGCAGTGTGTCGTCCTGAATGGGGTAACTTCAACAGAAACAAGAGTAACTTTAAATGTGCCCCAGGGCAGCGTAATAGGTCCTCTGCTTTTTACGATTTACACAAACGATCAGGTTGATGATATTGACAGCTCCTTAGACTGTTTGCTGATGATGCTGTAGTTTACAGGAAAGTAGTATCACACGAAAGTTGTGAGGATTTGCAGAAAATAAATGTGTGGTGTAATGACTGGCAGTTATTCTCAATATTAGTAAGTGTAACCTACGGCGTATAATGAGGCAAAAATCCCCATTAATGTATGAGTACAAAATAAATGATCAGTCTTTGGAAGCGGTAACATCGGTGAAGTATCTGGGTGTGACTATTCGAAATGATCTCAAATGGAATGATCAGACTACACAAGTAACGTGTGAGGCGAACTCTAGATTGCGGTTTATTGGTAGAATCCTGAACCGATGCAGTCCTTCAATAAAGGAAATAGCTTGCAATACGTTAGTTCATCCAGTCTTAGAGTATTGTTCGTCTGTATGGGACCCTTACCAGTTGGGTCTGATTCAAGAGATTGAGAAGGTCCAAAGAAGAGTGGCAAGATTTGTGACTGGTACATTTAGCCATCGCGAGAGCATTACAAATCTCATAGAAAGTTTGAAGTGGGACACACTTTCAGATAGATGACGCGCTAAACAGAAGGGGCTGCTCACTAAATTCCAAAATTCAATCTTCACCGAGGATGTAGAGCATATATTATTACCACCAACTTTCAAATCGTGTAATGATCATAATTCAAAGATAAGGGAAATAAGAGCTCGTACTGAGGCATTGAAACAGTCGTTTTTCCCTTGTGCGATCCACGAGTGGAAAAGAGGGGAGGAAATATGGCTTTGGTGCAAATTGTGCCCTCTGCCACACACCACTTGGTGGCTAGCGGAGTATATATGTAGATGTAGATGTAGATGTAGATGTAGATAAATAGTGGTGGGAGAATGAGGTGGACGAAGGTCAGAGGAAGGAAGAGATGGACACAGAGGGGGAGGAGGAGGAGGAGATGTGCCAAATCCATATGTGGGCAAAACCATTGGAAGAAGGCTACTCTATATATGTCTTATATTATATAAATCAGAGCAATTGTGTGTATGTTCGGGATTATCTCCCAAACCCCTAGATTGATTTCAGCCAGATTTGGTACAGAAACAGCAGGCCCCATGAGTATCATGAGGCCTGCAAAACTGGTTGATTTAGCAGGCTAATACTGTTCACACCTAATATGCCTGTTGTGTAAGGCAACCTGTATGCCAGGGACCGGGAAAAATGCATTTTTATCTGTACCCTCTATCCCTTTTTAAGCATAGGGATGGGGGGTAAAGGTAAAAATGTATTTTTCCCGATCCCTGGCATATAGATTGCCTTACACAATAGTCATATTATGTACGAACAATATCAGCCTGCTAAATCAACCAGTTTTGCAGGGTAACCTACATGGCAGTGGCAAGAAACAGTGTTTCAGGCCACAGCATGAAGGCTGCCCTGCATGATACATGGGATGTGTTGGAGCAGTATCAGTCTGGTATGCACAGTGGCCTGTACATCAGGTGCAACTAAATGGTTTTTCAAGTCCCATATGTGTAGCCTGCCCTGCATGACAGGTGTGTGTAGGAGTAGTATCGACAAGCCTTATTTAACTGTATTGTAGGGGCTCCACATTCCAATGAGCATGGCTGGGGACAAGTTGAGATTATTAGAGGAGAGGATGGACAGAGTGAGGGGCAGGAGGAAATGGACAGTGAGAACTGAGCAGGGTAGATGCATGAGGCAGGTGGACAGTGTAGAGGGATAGTGGGAAGGTTGAAAAGGAAGAATGTGAGATGGAAAGAGGGGAAGAAGGATATGGTCAGAAGGAAGGGATGGAAGAAATGGACAGATAGAGGGGGAGGAGATTAAGAGACAGAGAGAGTGGGGAGGAGGAGATGGAAAGATAGTGATGGAAGGATGATGTGGAAAGGAAGAGGTGGACACGGAGAGTGGAGGAGGAGGTGTGTTCAGTATATGTACATGTACATGTGTGTGTGTGTGTGTGTGCGCGTCAGGGGCACATAACAATTTGCAACCCCTGACATGTAGGCTGCCTCACACGACATACGTGTTGGGTTGCAGTAATAGAAGCCTGGGTTGTCAATCAATTTTGCAAGACAGCCTACACATCAGGGACAAAAAAAAAACTGTTTTCAAGCCCCTTACAAGTTGGTTGCCCTGCAGAGAAAAAGAGGGGAAGATGGGATTTACAAAGAGAGGGAGACAGGTAGAGGGAGAGATGAAATGGATAGAGAGAGAAGAGGGAGGAGGAGATGGACACAGAGTGATTGAGGAGGATGAGTAGAGGGACAGAAAAGGGAGGGAAGAGGAGATGGACAGAGAGAGGATAGGAGGAGATGGGCAGAGATAGGGAGCAGGAGGAGATGACAAAGAGAAGTGGAGGAAATTTTTGTGATGTATGTATCAAACATGACATGGGTGAAGCAATGGGAAAAGTCTGGTATATTATACACTACCCAGTCACATTAATGTGATAACCTGTCAAAAGCTTGACTATCCACATTTTGCAGTGCAGATTTCTGTGAGGCATGCAGAAAGAGAGTCAACGAAGTTCTTGAAGATGCTGATACGGATGTGGAGTTCTAATGATTTAGTGTCATGGCCAGCTGCAGTACGTTTTCAGGTGAGACCACTTCAGCTGTAAGTACTTTGTTTATAAGCATGACTGGTTTCACAGCATCATTAGGGGCAATAAAATAGTCATGTTTTGATAGAGAAAAGAGAATGGGTTGACCCAGCATTCATAGTGAACTATTTTTTGCTAAGTATCAGATGTCAGTTATGAAATAGTATTAAACAACGTAGAGCACTCCTGTAACACCATGAGTACCAATAGCTGTTGTGCTAATGGGTCCCAATATACTGGAAAAGTGATCAAACACTGACAGTATGTGATCATCTATGGAATTATGTAAAATTAAGCAGCACATTTCCCTCATTTACCGCCGCAAGCACGTGCACTGTCTGTGTAGTAACAGGCGGCTTATCAGGATGGAAGTTGCGAATAAACAGGAAAGGAAATGACTAGTATTGCATTTGAGGCTGAGGATGGTTTTGAGTTACAAGTGTAGGTAGTATTTGTGGAAATAAGCTCACTGATTCTACTCTGTCAGCTGGGACAGTAGTAGTGTTACCATTTAATACTCCTCTTTTGCCCAACCGATGTGGACCTGTATATGGAGCTAGAGGTTTGACACCATCTACATTTTGGGCACATTTGCAGATCCTGATGCACGAAGGTAGGTGCTGCTCCATGTTTGGAGGCTTGATGTGGTTTTCAAGTGACAAACAAAATCTGATGGACAACGGTCTGGTAGCTATGAAGATCTCAAATCGATGAATTAGGTGGGCAGCTGAATTGTTTTGCCATGTATGTGTTCTACTGATGATGACACTAAGTCCATTTTGTGAGTAGTGCAAAGACCAAGTAAGACTGTAGATAATGTGGTGGTTGTCCGGCGTGTGGTGTGACATGTTAAGGCAGCCCTTAGTGAATGGTACCCTCATTCGATGTCATTGCTTGCAAGGTAGTAACTGGTTGTTCATCAATGGAAAGTGACAGAATTTGCTGGATTTGGTTAAATAACTCTGAATCAAACTTGAATTATCTATAGTAATTTGCAGATGCCATCTGAAGCAAGAAATCCAATTTGAAAAGAAAGGCAAAGGCTAGTGTCTCTGTCAGTATGTAGACAACTGGTTCAGATACTAGCCATTGTGTAAAAGTCAATAGGCAGTCTGCTGTATTTATGGTACGTCATTTTCACACAAATTTCCCCATAAGTTATCATCTTTATACTGTTTTTGTTACTAAGTGGGTTCTTTTTGGTACCTCCTACATTTTCATCAATTTTTTGGCTCTCTGGATAGATTGTGTCTCTATATCTCATAGTTAATTGGTTATATTTGGCCTATTGTTGTCTGTTGGACTCATGGTAGGTGTTTTTAATTTTTAACTGGATATTCTAGCCCATTATTGATCTTTTATCACATTAGGGTGGGAGGATATTTCTTGGCGTTCTTTATAGTTTTTAAAAAATTTTTAGGCTTGGTTAAGCAACTATGGACCCTAATTTCCATTTACTAGACAATCTTCTGACTACATCATTTATTCATAGACAAGGAGTGTTCGGTCCTGCCCATGTTGCAACTTCAAGGTCTTGATTCACCATGTAAGTAATTTACTCCATTTCCCACTATTAATTGTAACTATGATTCAGCCACAATTGTAGTGGACACATTTTTTAATTTAACAGATTTAATCTGATGGTGTGGCTCCTAGGCTATGAAACTGGTTGTTGAACAAGTTAATTACAAGAGCAGCCAAGTGGTTATTATTCAATATGATCAGCAAGCAGTCAATGAATAACGTTGACCATTAGAAGCAGGAAGTGGCCTACAACATCAATGTGCACGTGTACAAAGTCCATTGCTGTGTATGAAGATTTTCCAATGGGCACATGCACATGACAGGCTATTTTACTGTGCTATTTCTGAAGTCGTGCATAAACCTACTCGTGACAATTATTCTAAAAAAACAGGCCAGACAAAACATTTTGACAGCAGGTGAGTCATTGCTCTAATGCCAGCATGGCAAAGGCTGTAGACACTGTCAAATACAGGTCTGCAGAAAGCAGATGGCAGCAACGGTGAGACTTTCGACTGGAAATGTCACAATATAGTTGGACATCATAACCAGGTATGTTGACAAGTTGTAATTGCTACAATACAGTACATCACACAGTAACTTCTGAAGTTTCTCATCAGATGCCCATATCTTTGCAAGCTGAACATCATCAATAAAACTTATCACATTGTTAATCCAAGACAGACAGTTGGAGACCACGTTGTTTACATAATAAATGTGCTGAATTGACGAATAATTTCCAGGTGGTTGGACTGCCATGGTGAACACTTGTTACCCTGTTTGATGGCATAGATAAGTGGTTTGTGATTGGTAAATATCACGAATTCTCTGGCTTGCAACTGTGTTCAAAAGCACCTGATTGCTTTCTTATATGGACAGAAGCTCACGATGATGAGTACTTCATTCCTATTGAGATGTGGAAAACTTGTGTGAGAAGAAGGTAGGTGGCTGCCATTGACTTGTGCAGCAACTCTGCACCAATAGCTGTCTCTCTGGCACTGATTACTAATATTAGTGTTGCATCCAATACAGGGTGTTAAAAAAGTACAATATTTGCTAGGCTTTGCTTTGCTGCTTTAATAGCAAAGCTCATCTCATCTGTCCAGTGGATGGCCGAATTCAGTCAGTAGAGTGGGACAGATATTGCAGGTAAAATTCATCATCCCTAAGAAATGGTATAGCTCCTTGATGGTTTCCAGATGTGGGATCTTCATGATGGCTTCCAGTTTCTCTGGTAGCAGCAATGACCATGGAATTGTTCTTGCCTTCAGCACACACTAATCATCACACAGGTGCCACAAACCACCCTTTTTGAGTACAAGATGGAGGGATGAAGACCAAGGACTAAAAGAGGGATGAATAATACCACCCTAAGCATTGAGTTAAACTCTGCCTTTGTGATCGTGAGAGGGTTGGGAGCTAAACATCTAGGACAGCATGAAACTGGTGGACCATTGATAATTTTGACAAAATGCAGTTGCAGTGTTGTGACATACCTCCCTTGACGCATCAGTGGTCTGCTTATAGCTGGAAACTGATCTAGCAAGTAGGCATTTCTGCTTTTAGCTGCCTGCAGTAGCCTGACACTATGAATCACTGCACTGTGTTTGAATCCAGCAGCAGAACTTTTGGTGACATTGTCAATGAGGCAGGCATTTGCTACATCAGGTAACATGTGGTAATATACTGAGACATCAGTTCCACATATAAGCTATGTGCCATTCACCACACTAAAATTCCAGATGAAGGCACAAAACAGCCCCAAGTCCAGCTCAGCACATTCCATATCATAAGTGGCTATTGATGACTTATTAGTAACAGAATGTCAGAACAAAGTTGGCAGCCAGCAGTTATATAGGAAAGTGTATGGGTAAATGCACAAATCTGAGCCTGCATCTGAAAGAAATTTCCATCTACTCTCCCAGTCACTAGTACAGAGACTGTCTAACAATCCAATGTGCCTATGTCCAACTGCCATTGCCATTTGAGTAGGTGCAAGGTAAGGTGCACCTGATCAAATTTCCAGTGAAACCAACACGATGTAGGTGACTGCTCTGCACCACTTGCAACTGACGAGTTCATTCTGGAATAACTGCAGGGCCTTCTATGTCACAGAGGGAAGTTCAGTTTTGAAAATTATTTGTTTGTTGTGTTATATCTGTGATGTGATGTAAATCACATTTTAATGCAATAATCTAGTTGCATGTGCAAGTGAATTTGAAAAGACTGTTTGTGTAACTCTGTGGAAATAAAATCAAATGCAATGAAAGTAAATATTCCCATTGATTTGTAGCACTGGGATACTTCAGTGACCAATTGTGTTGTTTTCAATAATACATACAAAGTGTGCATAAAGTCCGGGAACACTTTCAATTATTTATTGCACAAGAACTAAACATTGTACAGATTTCATACATATTGCATTTTGAAGATAAACTCTGAAAGTTTTTTTACAAACATTCAGTAAGCGAACCATGAGTGACCTGGCAGACATCAATGCAGTAACCAAATTTTAGCCATACCCATCCCAGCATGATGTCGTCGACTGGCCGTATTCTCTCCCGGAGCTCTGCTACATCACATGGTAGAGGTGGTACATACACCACATTTTTAATGTCTTCCCTAAGAAAAAAGCCACATGGAGTGAGATCTGGTGATCGGGGAGGTCATTTCATGAAACAGCTGTCCCTTCTGTAGTACGGCTGATCAATCGATGTGGCAGCTCCGTGTTCAGGTACCCAAGAATTTCATGATAAAAATGGGGTGGAGCCTCATCCTGCTGAAAGATGAAGAGAGAGTCTGATTGCATTTGAGGCATCAGCCATTGCTGCAACATGTCTAAGTGGGAATATCCAGTGACAATGCTCTCGGCAAAGAAGAATGGCCTGTACAGTTTTCGACATGACAAGGCACAAAAAACACTTACCTTTGGGGAATCACACTTGAATTCAATGCATTCATGTGGATGCTTTGTACCCCAGATTCGACACTTATGCCTATTATTTTTCCCATTAGCGTGAAAAGTGGCTTCTTCGCTAAAATATTAGCAATCATCAATGACATCCCCATCCTCATTCAGTTGTTGCAACTGCAAACAAAACTCAAATCGTTTGTCGATGTCGTCATCATTGAGCTTCTGCACTAGCTCCAATTTGAATGGTTTCATAGACAGCTTCTGCTGCAGGACTTTCCACACTGTCATTGGAGCCATTTCGAGTTCACAGGATGCATGACGCACCGATTTCTTTGGACTCCTTATGAATGTCTCTCGTACACGCTCCACATTTACTTCCCTCACACTGGGATGCCCACTTCTCTTTGCCGGGCACAAGCAACCCATGGTAACGAATTTGTTGTGCCAGTGGTAAATAGCCCTTCTTGTTGGTGGCTTCTTACCGTACTTGGTTCTAAACATCTGTTGAACAGCTGTAGCATACTTATTTTTGTCAAACTTCACCACACAGAAAGCTTGCTCCGCACCTGAACTTGCCACGTTTGCAACTAGCGCTAACTATCGGCAAATGCTGTGGCAGTATATGTGAAAAAAACTTTCAGGGTTTCTCTTAAAAATGACATATGTGTGATATCTGTACAATGTTTGATTTTTGTGCAATAATTGAAAGTGTTCCCAGACTTTATGTACACCCTGTATTAACATCTGACCACGGCAGTGTTTTGACTGATTACATTTCACATTCAATGTGATGTGGAAATTCTAATGAACTGCTAACAGTCTGAAGCATTGATTTTTTTAGTGCTGTATCTCCAGGGTTTTGTGCATCTCAAAATGCAAATGAACATTTGAAAGCTCATGTACCAACCATGGAGAGGTTCTGTGACAGTTTCGAGATACCCTGTAAGAAACAAAATTATCCACTAGAATTCAAATCCAAAGTAGTAGATGCACTCTGCAAGTAGGGAAAAGCCATGTCAAAAAAAAGAAGTAGCCTTTCAGCCAGTGTAGAGGCAGAATTATTATACAAGAAGCTTCAGAGTTCAACAAAACCAGTTTCAGTTAAGTCCATCCAAATTAATGCAGTATGTCGTTGGCCTCAGGTTACAAATGCAAGGCAGGGATTTAAAAGATCAAATTCTAAAGGACAGGCACTATTCATTTGTGGTAAGTTTAACATTCATCTTTGCCCAAACAAAAGTGTAAACTTCATCTGAGAATTCCAGTTACATATAATTAATGAAAATATATTTCAGCTTGTATTTTTTGTTTTTAATCATTTTTAAATCCTATTACTGCATCATCAAAAGTTAAATAAATATTTAATATTAAATGAAGTGTCATAAGTGTTCATTTCTCAAGGCCTGTTGTCAGAAATATGCTACACTCCTGGAAATGGAAAAAAGAACACATTGACACCGGTGTGTCAGACCCACCATACTTGCTCCGGACACTGCGAGAGGGCTGTACAAGCAATGATCACACGCACAGCACAGCGGACACACCAGGAACCGCGGTGTTGGCCGTCGAATGGCGCTAGCTGCGCAGCATTTGTGCACCGCCGCCGTCAGTGTCAGCCAGTTTGCCGTGGCATACGGAGCTTCATCGCAGTCTTTAACACTGGTAGCATGCCGCGACAGCGTGGACGTGAACCGTATGTGCAGTTGACGGACTTTGAGCGAGGGCGTATAGTGGGCATGCGGGAGGCCGGGTGGACGTACCGCCGAATTGCTCAACACGTGGGGCGTGAGGTCTCCACAGTAGATCGATGTTGTCGCCAGTGGTCGGCGGAAGGTGCACGTGCCCATCGACCTGGGACCGGACCGCAGCGACGCACGGATGCACGCCAAGACCGTAGGATCCTACGCAGTGCCGTAGGGGACCGCACCGCCACTTCCCAGCAAATTAGGGACACTGTTGCTCCTGGGGTATCGTCTCCATGAAGCTGGGCTACGGTCCCGCACACCGTTAGGCCGTCTTCCGCTCACGCCCCAACATCGTGCAGCCCGCCTCCAGTGGTGTCGCGACAGGCGTGAATGGAGGGACGAATGGAGACGTGTCGTCTTCAGCGATGAGAGTCGCTTCTGTCTTGGTGCCAATGATGGTCGTATGCGTGTTTGGCGCCGTGCAGGTGAGCGCCACAATCAGGACTGCATACGACCGAGGCACACAGGGCCAACACCCGGCATCATGGTGTGGGGAGCGATCTCCTACACTGGCCGTACACCACTGGTGATCGTCGAGGGGACACTGAATAGTGCACGGTACATCCAAACCGTCATCGAACCCATTGTTCTACCATTCCTAGACCGGCAAGGGAACTTGGTGTTCCAACAGGACAATGCACGTCTGCATATATCCCGTGCCACCCAACGTGCTCTAGAAGGTGTAAGTCAACTACCCTGGCCAGCAAGATCTCCGGATCTGTCCCCCATTGAGCATGTTTGGGACTGGATGAAGCGTCGTCTCACGCAGTCTGCACGTCCAGCACGAACGCTGGTCCAACTGAGGCGCCAGGTGGAAATGGCATGGCAAGCCGTTCCACAGGACTACATCCAGCATCTCTACGATCGTCTCCATGGGAGAATAGCAGCCTGCATTGCTGCGAAAGGTGGATATACACTGTACTAGTGCCGACATTGTGCATGCTCTGTTGCCTGTGTCTATGTGCCTGTGGTTCTGTCAGTGTGATCATGTGATTTATCTGACCCCAGGAATGTGTCAATAAAGTTTCCCCTTCCTGGGACAATGAATTCACGGTGTTCTTATTTCAATTTCCAGGAGTGTATATACCCAGTTATACCTGACAGGTATAATATATCTTATATAGATTTGACCTTATGTACTCTGTAACACTTCATTACTAGTAACAAAAGATGATTTTTTACTTTTCTTTTGCGTTGAAATTTATTTGGGTATGAAGGGGTTAACTCAAGATGGAAGACAACTACTCCAGAGCATATGAAGTAATGTGTTACAATATATGACATAGCTCCATTCAGCAGTACTAAACAGTCCTCCAAAGTAGCATGTCGAGTCAAGAATTTAACAATTGCAAATTTCAGGGAAAGCCTACAGCAGCTAGACTGGGATGAGGTGTACCGTGAACCTGATGCCAATTTAAAATATAATTTATTTCATGACACTTTTGTAAATGCATTTGAAAACTGCTTCCCCAAGAAAATAGTTAAATATACTCGTAAGAAACCATGTAACAAACCATGGCTTACTAAGGGTATAAAAATATCTTGTAACCGGAAAAAGGAAATGTATCTGACAGCAAGAAAGAGTAGTGACCTAGAAACTATCAAACATTATAAAAACTACTGTGCTATATTAAGAAAAGTTATTAAAAAATCCAGAAGTATGTGTATCATGTCTGTAATCAGCAACTCTGATAATAAAATTAAAACAATTTGGAATATTATGAAAAGAGAAACAGGTCAACCAAGAGCACAGGAAGACAGTATTACCATCGAATTGAATGAAAACTTTACGAACAAAAAGTCAGAAGTTGAAAATATTTTTAATAATCATTTTCTAAATGTTGTGGATATAGTAGGATCCAGGTGTTCATTAGAAGATGCTAGGCTGTTAATGGAAGAGGCCATACCTATGCAATTTGATACAATTGAAAGCTCACCCACTTCTCCCTCTGAAATTAGGAAAATAATAAACTTGCTTAAAAGCAAAAACTCACATGGAATTGATGGCATTTCCAGCAAAATACTAAAAGCTTGTTCTCAACAGATAAGTAAGATTCTCAGCCACCTGTGTAATAGCTCTCTGGAACAGGGCATTTTCCCTAATAGACTGAAATATGCTATTGTTATACCTTTGCATAAAAAAGGGGATAGATCTGATGTCAACAATTACCGTCCAATCTCCCTACTAACAGCTTTGTCCAAAATTGTTGAGAAAGTAATGTATTCAAGAGTAGCTTCACATATCTGTAAAAATGAAGTACTAACAAAATGTCAGTTTGGTTTCCAGAAAGGTTTTTCAACAGAAAATGCCATATATGCTTTCACCAATCAAATTTTGAATGATCTGAATAACCGAACACCACCCATTGGGATTTTTTGTGATCTCTCAAAGGCTTTTGATTGTGTAAATCATGAAATTCTACTAGACAAGCTCAAGTATTGTGGCATGAGTGGGACAGTGCTCAAATGGTTTAATTCGTACCTAACTAGAAGAGCGCAGAATGTTGAAATAAGCAGTTCTCATAATATGCAAAGATCAGCACATTCCTCAAACTGGGGAACTAACAAGAATGGGGTTCCACAAGGGTTGGTCTTGGGTCCTTTGTTGTTCTTAATATATATTAATGACTTGCCATTCTATATTCATGAACAGGCAAAGTTAGTTCTCTTTGCTGATGATACAAGTATAGTAATCACACCTGACAGACAAGAATTAACTGTTGAAATTGTCAATAATGTCTTTCAGAAAATTACTAAGTGGTTCCTTGTAAATGGACTCTCACTGAATTTTGATAAGACACAGTACATACAGTTTCGCACAGTAAATGGTATGACGCCATTAATAAATATAGACCTTAATCAGAAGCATATAGCTAAGGTAGAATCTTCAGAATTTTTAGGTGTGTCCATTGATGAGAGATTAAGTTGGAAGAAACACACTGATGATCTGCTGAAACATTTGAGTTCAGCTACTTATGCAATAAGGGTCATTGCAAATTTTGGTGATAAACATCTTAGTAAATTAGCTTACTATGCCTATTTTCACTCATTGCTTGCATATGGCATCATATTTTGAGGTAATTCATCACTGAGGAATAAAGTATTTATTGCAAAAAAGCATGTAATCAGAATAATAGCTGGAGTCCACCCAAGATCATCCTGCAGACATTTATTTAAGGATCTAGGGATATTCACAGTAGCTTCTCAGTATATGTACTCTCTTATGAAATTTGTTATTAACAACCAAACCCAATTCAAAAGTAATAGCAGTGTGCATAACTACAATACTAGGAGAAAGGATGATCTTCACTATTCAAGATTAAATCTAACTTTGGCACAGAAAGGGGTGAATTATACTGCCACTAAAGTCTTTGGTCACTTACCAAATAGTATCAAAAGTCTGACAGATAACCAACAAGTATTTAAGAAGAAATTAAAAGAATTTCTGAATGACAACTCCTTCTACTCCATAGAGGAATTTTTAGATATAAATTCAAAAAAAAATTAAAAAAAACAAAATAAAAAAGTTGTTATATTAACTTAATTATGTTGTTAAATTAACTTAATTATGTCATGTATTGGAAAATTTGACTCGTTCCACATCATTATGAAATATCGTATTCATGATCCATGGAACTAGTATTAATCTAATCTAATCTGTGTCAGGCACAGTTACTATGTTGATTTTACTACGCAGGTGCCCTAGGTAATGTAATGGCTTACTGTCTCTGATATCTTCTTGTGTTACCACATGCATTTTGGTAATTTCAAAATTCTGTGGTCAATTACCTGTAGGCTTAATCACATCAGGGTGAGTAACGTCAGTAATGCTGTGCAATGACCATCCTAACTTCTTATGTGCATGTGATCAGGTAAATCAGCCATTGTATGGCACAGATTTATTAGCAGTTGTGGAACTCTAAAAATAACAGATCATTTATTTACAAGATACATGTTGATGAGATGCAAATCATTAAATCTTTTAAATTGCAGCAGAAGTCACTGTTCTGCCAAAACAGACTTTAGAAACAATGAAATGAACAACAAGGAAGCAGTTCTCAACATGCCACAAAAGATTTCTGGACATGACATGATCAGTGCAGGCAACTTCTCATGGCTTAGAAAACTATCTTCTTTAGAATGTTTGCCTTCAGATGTAATGTATGGTGAGATGTGTCTTCATTACCACAAAGAAAATCTCATGTTTTAGTTCCATGGAGTGTCAAACAAAAAATTGCCATTGCCAAATCAAGAGTGCCTCTGGTAGCTGTCTTATTCGCTGCAATTACCTTTCCCAATTTTGTCACAGTTTCTTTGCTGCTTGCTCAGTGTACAGATTGAATACTGTCATGGAAAAGCTATAAGCCATCTCATTTCCTTCTCAACTACTGTTTCCCTTTCATGTCTGTTGACTCATAATTTCTGTACAAGTTGTAAACGACCTTGGGCTCCATGTATTTTATCCTGCTACCTTAGAAGTTTCAGAGTGCAGTCAGTAAATGTCAAAAGCATTCTCTAAACCTACAAATGCTATAAATGTAGGTTTACCTTTCTTCAGTCTACCCTCTAAGCTAAAATTTAGGGTCAGTATTGCCTCATGTGTTCTGGTATTTCTCCGGAACCCAAAAATTACGTAAATAATTCATTTCAGTGTTTTTCAGCTGTGACGTTAAAATGATGGATCTGTAACATTCATACCTGTCAACACCCACCCTTTTTTTTTTTAATTATTACGTTCTTCCTGAAGTCTAAGAGTATTTCACCTGTCTTTACATCTTTTATGCCAGGTGGAATAGTTTTGCATGGTTTACTGTACCAAGGATCTCAATAATTCTGAGGAAATGATGAAATAAATTGTCAAAAATACTTGCAGCATAATAAATACTTCAGCATTTTTTTGATGACATACATAAAAGTGGAATTATGGTAGTTTTGGTTGGATCAGAATTTTTACTGTATTGATGAGTTTGCATATACAAGCTTTGAAAATAAGTAATTACCATGAACAGTTGCATGAGGTTTTCAAGTGCAAATATCAGTATCATGTATATAAGATTACTATCATGCAAAGATTGCTTAGTTTAGACAAGTTTTCAAGTACAAATACACCAGTACTGTGTTTCTAATACAGTATTATAGTCAATATTGTTGTTATTGTTGTGGTCTTCAGTCCTGAGACTGGTTTGATGCAGCTCTCCATGCTACTCTATCCTGTGCAAGCTTCTTCATCTCCCAGTACTTACTGCAACATACATCCTTCTGAATCTGCTTAGTGTATTCATCTCTTGGTCTCCCTCTACGATTTTTACCCTCCACGCTGCCCTCCAGTACTAAATTAGTGATCCCTTGATGCCTCAGAACATGTCCTACCAACCGAACCCTTCTTCTAGTCAAGTTGTGCCACAAACTCCTCTTCTCCCCAATTCTATTCAATGCCTCCTCATTAGTTATGTGATCTACCCATCTAATCTTCAGCATTATTCTGTAGCACCACATTTCAAAAGCTTCTCTTCTCTTTTTGTCCAAACTACTTATCGTCCATGTTTCACTTCCATACATGGCTACACACCATACAAATACTTTCAGAAATAACTTCCTGACACTTAAATCTATACTCGATGTTAACAAATATTTCTTCTTCAGAAACGCTTTCCTTGCCATTACCAGTCTACATTTTATATCCTCTCTACTTCGACCGTCATCAGTTATTTTGCTCCCCAAATAGCAAAACTCCTTTACTACTTTAAGTATCTCATTTCCTAATCTAATTCCTTCAGCATCACCCGACTTAATTAGACTACATTCCATTATTCTCGTTTTGCTTTTGTTGATGTTCATCTTATACCCTCCTTTCAAGACACTGTGTCATTTGCTGAGTCAATAATATGAATAAGTATTTTATTATTGTGTGTTGTGCAAGTAATTTTTTTGCAAAAGTAATATTCAATCTGACCATATTACTGCTGTATAAATCTGTGAAACATGCATACAAAAATAAATTAAATTCTTCTGAGCTTGATACGTATCGGCGGGGGGTGGGGGGGAGGGGGGGGGGGGTAGGCAGAATTCCATTAATGAAGTAATTGACACAAGGTCTCATGTACACTTTCAAAAACAAATTTGCATACATGTTATGTGATACTACTGGTCGGACTGAAGAAATTATTTCAATTATTATGGATCTGAATCAACAGAAACATTTCTTTTGGGGACATTGTTGTGGACAATACATAAATATAACACTTTCCATTGAAGGTTCACCCTCTCATTGATTATTTTGAAACTGAAAAAGTAATTAGAGATGTAAACTTGGAAATGGGTATTTATTTGATATGACACTTTTTTTATCATACAGTTTATTTGACTTGTAATGAATCACAAACAAATGTACAAAATTACAGAAAAATCATTTGATACAAATTAGACTCAGATTAATACTTCAAAATGTGGATGTCTGCAGCATGTTTGAAAGGACAGAATTAGTTTTAGTGAAAGCATGTAACTTAAGGAGAATTAACAAGAAATTGCAATGTATACAAGTGTGAAAAATTGTGTAACATTTCTACATAGACAAATGTTAATTAAATCATTTGGGACTTATGGTTACAGCCAGGTCTGTGTCGGCAAGAGTAGTGACTTACATTAAACAAAAAATAGTTCTTTCAAAAATAATGTTATGAAACAAAAATGCAAATTCTTGAAGTTTAGAACACAAAATTTCAAATTGAATTAAAACAACAAAAACTAACAATTTGAAGCAGTAAAACAAACTGGATATCCAGAACAAACTGGATATCCAGCACAATGTGTACAGTCAGAATACGAACTACACGTCCGGCAGGTTTATAATATAAAAATTTACTGTAGTCCTGATCCTGTTTGGTTTGCGCCACACTGCACCGCACCACATACTGTAATAAGGACACCGCACACTATTTTTAAAGCTTTGACAAAGGGCATTTACCTGATGGGTACTTTGTGTGCAGTATCCCATGTACCCATCGCTACCAAATATCAGTCAATGCAAAGATGCTTAAATAAAGGTAAATCACATTGAGGCATCGGAGCTAGGGCACGATCGCCAATTTGTCTATTAAAGCTTTCTTATATGAGTGTATGTGGGCTCCAGTGTAAGCAGTCAGAATCTTATACAATCTGCAACGGGTGAGCTATGTCCTGCAGATGTGCATCATGACCATATAGCATGACTGCAGCGTGTGAAAGTATCGGAGAGGCACTTCAGAGTAGTTACATTCTCTGGAACTTTACAAATTAATAACTGATCTAGAAATAGCTTAAGGAACTTCATATTAGGTACATAACCTTCTGTTGTGTAAAGGAACAATCTGTCAAAATCTGAAGTGTCATAATTTGGAAGTTAAAAAAAAAAAAAAGCTCTGAGGATGGGGCGTGAGTCATGCTTGGGTAACTCAGTTGGTAGAGCACTTGCCCGTGAAAAGCAAAGATCCCAGGTTCGAGTCTTGGTCCGGCACACAGTTTTAATCTGCCAGGAAGTTTCATATCAGCGCACACTCTCTGCTGTAGAGTGAAAATTTCATTCTAGAAACATCCCCCAGGCTGTGGCTAAGCCATGTCCTCGCAATATCGTCTCTTCCAGGAGTGCTAGTTCTGCAAGGTTCGCAGGAGAGCTTCTGTGAAGTTTGGACGGTAGGAGACGAGATACTGGCAGAATTAATGCTGTGAGGATGGGTCGTGAGTCATGCTTGGGTAGCTCAGTTGGTAGAGCACTTGCCTGCGAAAGGCAAAGGTCCCGAGTTTGAGTCTCGATCTGGCATACAGTTTTAATCTGCCAGGGAGTTTCATATCAGCACACACTCCACTGTAGAGTGAAAATTTCACTCTAAAAAAAAATAGAAGTCAGTAAAAAACGTAATTATCCGCCACTTAAAAAACTAAATCAATATATATATGTCAATA